>NC_092708.1:205946259-206246259 GCF_047496885.1 Scyliorhinus torazame | reverse complement strand
GAGCTTCAGCATGCATCTGACCATGTCATCCTTCAGCTAAGAGTGCTTAACACAATGTTAAATTCCCCAGGCTTCACCTACATGAGCAAAATAATTCACAATGAAAGTATTTTTTTTAAATATCAAGCTGAGAAGAAGACTCTGGACTGATTTAGAAACATGAAACCTATATGAGATAATGCCATATCAAAGATTGAAATAGGCTAAACAAATTTAGTCAGCCTTTCGTGTTGGTAGAACTCACCCTGATTTTTTCATCCCTGCTCAGTCTTTCGATCACCGTAATTATAAACTGCTTGGCGAGAGCAAAGTTTTGGTCCCCGATACTTTCTGAGCTGTCCACTACAAACAGAAGGTCGATGGGTCCACACTTACACTCTGCAAGGGAAAGAACTGGTCAATGATCTTCATAACCGCTCCTTCTGATGTGACTTTCCAACGCCATTAAGCTTTTTAATTCTCCCAAGTCTTGTCGACTGCTGTCCCACCTCAGTCTTGTTAACACTCTGTATTTCTTTGATGAGCTTCAGTTTAATAGAGGGCTTTCACTACTGCTGTAGATGCTGGATACACAGTCAAGGCAGGTAAATGGAATTAATATACATGGCAGCCATGATCAAATTGAATTTTAGACCAGGCTGGAGGGGCTCTTTGCTTCTGTGTTCCCAAGACAATGCCAGTTGGCCCATAAGTCAGTTCATGCATCTACAAAATGTCTGATTCCCCATGTCACAGCATCCAGCTTTTACCATAAATCTCTCTTCTAATATTTCCCTGATGTTGAGACGTCTGGGAAAAACAGGAAATACGCGCTTTCATGCACGTCGGCTACATTCCTCCTTTAATTGACTCTTTCAGTGTATTATCTTCAATGTACCAGAAATGCTTCGTTTTAAAATGGATTTAGATGTCTTGGGCCATTGACCTTACTAGAGGAGGAGCTCTCTGCGGTATAGTGCATGTTTGCATTAGAGATTGTTTTCATTGAAGCCTGAATGTGAGGGAGTAACTGCTAAAAATCTGAAAGCTTATTGATGGCAGCTTCTCCACCTCTGCTAACAGATCCCCATTTCCAAAGCACTGCCTGAAACTGTATGGTTCATTGTGATTGGCTCATACACTGACAAAGACTAATTATGAAGAGGGTATCTCTAAATAGCAGGCAAATCAAGCACATATTGAAGTAAGGGAACATCTACAAATACTCATTCTATACTAGTACATGAATGGTAAAATCAAGTAAACTTGGAAACAGGGTAAAGATTGTCAGCGGTAAACAGTGAGTAATAGCATGCATTCCTGCACCAAATAATTCAATCTACTCACCACAGCAAGCTGTGAAAAAGAAAAGAAAGGAAAATTAGCAAAATTATTTTAATCATTTGCTGGAACATTAATAAAGAACACATTTTATTTCATGCTGCATCCAGTCATTTGGTCACCTCATGCTGCGTCTGATTGCTGTGTCATGCATTCTGTATAAGGCACTCGGTGACATGAGAATGCATGCTTGCAAGGGCAGTTCTGCTGTTTCCGTTTATTTAACACAAACGCTTCAAGGGGTAATTGTCTCTGACTTCGCTCTGCAGACAGCTGAGGTTTCCCATGCGGGAGAGCATGTTAGAAATTTTGGCGTGTGCTGCGTGAGATCTTTCCAATCGCTTGTTGACAGGGAATAACGTGCCATATGTCCTCCCATTGGACAAGGCCAGAGAGGAAATGTTGGGAAATCGCCACCTTGTTTTTCTATTATATGACAACATTAATAATGGATCCAGCATCTCTGGCATAACTGTACTCCCTGTCACCTGTGATGCCATCCACTGTCATACCAATCCATAGAAACCCAACAGCGCAGAAGGAGGCCATTCGGCCCATCGAGTCTGCACTAACTATCCCAAAGAGCACCCTGAATCGGCCCACTTCCCTGTCCTATATCTGTAATCCCTTGCATTGACCATGGCCAATACACCTGACCAGCACACCCTTGGACTTTGGGAGGAAACCCACGCAGACACAAGAGAATGTGCAAACTCCACACAAACAGTAACCCAAGGCCGGAATTGAAGCCGGGTCCCTGGTACTGGGAGGCAGCAGTGCTAACCACTGTGCCACTGTGCCGCCCTAAGGTTGCCTTGCAGAGCACAGTGAGGGGTGCCTGTATGCCATCCAGCGAATGAATAAGAGAAGGTAAAACAAGTTTTCACTGCAGCAGTAGATGTTTGATAGCAGCCAGAAACAGGGGGCGGGATTCTCTGATCCTGAGGCTAAGTGTTGACACCGTCATAAACGGCGTCGCGTTTTACGATGGTGTCAACAGGCCCCCAGGATCAGCGATCCTGCGCCCAACAGGGGGCCAGCATGGCACTGGAGCGACTCACGCAGCTCCAGCTGCCGATACCAGCATCAAACGGGCGCTGCGGGTCTGCGCATGCGCGCTGCGACTGGTGCAAACTCGCGCATGCGCGCTGCGACCGGCGCGAACTCATGCTTGCGCGCTAGGTTTCTTCTCCACGCTGGCCCTGACGCAATATGGCGGAAAGCTACAGGGGCCGGCGCGGAGTAAAAGAGGCCCCCACCAGGAAAAGGCAGCCGCCGATCGTTAGGCCCCGATCGCGGGTCAGGCCATGGTGGAGGCCTCCCCCGGGGTTGGATCCCCCCCCCCACCCCATCCAGGCCGCCCTCCGCAGGATGGATGGCGAGGTCCCGCCGGGTAAGATCACATGTGAACGGCGCCGGCGGGACTAGGGATATCTCGGTGGCCACTCGGCCCATCCCGCGTGGAGAATCGGCGGCATGGCCACGTAGAGCGCCAATGCCAATTCTCCAGTCACCGGAGAATCGGCGGACTGGCGTCGGGGCGGCATCACGTGAATCGCGCCCGGCCTGGCGATTCTCCGACCCGGAAGCGGGGTCAGAGAATCCTGTCCAGGATTCTTAGCTTGGCCCAAAAGTGTTGAGGTCAGTTCGAGGCCCTTTAGTGCTGCTGTGGTTGGGATTAAGGAGCTCAGCCAGGGAGCTACATGATCAGTACCACAATAGGGAAGTAGACCTTCCAGCTGAGCTACTGATCCAAATATCCAAATCTTTGGATTGAAAAGGTCTGACTGACTGTTTACTTACAGCACATGCGCTTAATGATGTCCAATATTTCACACTCCTGTAAAAGAAAGAAGAGCATTAGGAATCTTAGGTTACACTTTCATGCCACTCTAACCCCTTCCCTGTCTTTAGGCAATGATTTGAGGAGGTATTAACATATCTCTACTTGTTTAAACATGCAAAAGGAGTTCACCCAATACGTACAGAAGGTCCTGGGGGTCCTGGTGGCCCGGAAGGTCCCTGGCAATAAAGCAGACCAAATGAGAAAAATTGTTATTACTTATTCCGCAGAGGTTGTTTTGCTGGCTCTGTTTTTAAAATGTTGTACAGTTACACATCATTTTATACTTTACATCAAACGACTGTAACATCCCAACTGATCAGATTGAATGAAATAAGTAAAAGTTGCATGTCGCAAAAGAAAGGTCACTACATGTCACAGTTCGTGTTTGAGCGAAATTCCAACCAGCTGGTAACTTGTTGACCTTTCAGCCATCCCCTGACCCAATGGCTGGTTTAAGGACTTCGGAGTTCTCCAACATGCCTGTTCCCCAAACTCATGGGACCTGGGTCAACACCAAGATTCTTTACACTAGGAACTTCCATTGCATCTTATGACACTTCCACTCATGCTCTGAATACTGGGATAACTTCGCCTCCTATCACTGCTGTCTTGCTTTCCAGTTCCAGGGTGCAACAAATGAAGAGTGAATAATGCAGGTTTGGCAACAGTTCACAGCCTGAACTGGAAGTCTAGATATGGAGCAACATCTGGCATAAGTGGGGGTCCTAGAGCTTCAATCTTATATTGTCTTTCAGGTGACTTAAAGGAACTAGATAGACAATGTAATACGAGGAATGAGTGGTACAAACTAAAACAAGTGCCGGAATTCTCCATTTGGAAGACTAAGGGCTGGATTCTCTGGTCCCCCAGCTGCATGATTCTCGGTGTCGCACCGTTAGCTGGTGGCGGGGTTCTATCCCCCCGCTGCTTATCAATGGGATTTCCCATTGAATCCACCCCAAGCCGCCGCGAATGCCACTGGCGGGGTGCGCTGCCAGCGGAAAACGTGATTCCCGACGACCATAAAATTCTGATCTAAATGTTCCTACGCAGACTGAATAGCGTGCTATTCCCATTTCCGTTGGGGACGCTATTTGGTAAGTGAGTCAGGACAGGCAAATCGGCCAGAACTCTGCTGGCGTGAATTGAGAGCAATTCCTGGCTTAGCGGATATTGAAACTGTTGGTGCCTGAATTAGAGCAAAGGAACCTGACAGCTAGAGCTGTTTTTAAGGGCACCGCTTACCACACACTCTCTGCAGCCACTAAGGTGGCTCAGGAAGCCCTGCTCCCCAGGTTCAGGAGTCTGAGGTGGACTCACTTCTCCATGCCAGTGAGGAATGGGGGGGACACCCTCTCCCCCAGGGTGGGCCGCAGACTCAAGCCTGCCCTCCTGAACAGCACCTGGGAGGTGGTGACAGAAGCAATTGGCGTTGCCAGTCTCACCAGGAGGAGACAGGTGGTGATCCGGAGGGGTGGGGGTCACTGTTGAGGCTTCTGACTTGGGAGGGGCGGAAAACCAGGGAGGGTTCCAAAGGCTGTGGTGCAGATGTCCTCTGGTTGGTGTGAGCTCTGCTAATCCCCTAGTCCCTCTGCAATGGCGCAGTGCTCCTGAGGAGTGCCAACATCTTGTGAGCCATTGATTGAGCTTGGCCACGCCTATCTCCTTGATGGTACAGCTGGGGTCTGAGGATTTCTAGAGGGGCAGCCTGGGTGGGCTCCCAGATGACCAGAGGCTCTCTGAACATTTAAAGAACACAGGCAGCACTCAGCAGTGTGAGCAGCCACAAGCCTGTAAGTAGCATCAAAGGGGTGCATTTAAAAGACAGACTGCAGCAATGACAGTCTGAGCCAGGCCACCCCGATCCCAAGGATCCCGAGTCCACAGACTTTGCATCAAATCGTTCTCCTCCCCTGGCCAGGCAGGCACTTCCCAGCAAGCCCAAACATTTTTGAGGCTTTTTCAGTTGTTTTAGCTACCCGCTCTCCCTCCACAGCTATGGCGCCCAGTCCCCACTTGCAAATACTTGCACTTATTTTCGCCGGCAAGATTTCCTCCTAAGAGGATGGAACATTGCTGGGGGGAGGGGCCGTGAAGCATGAAGTGTCAAAGCCTCTAATAACATTTGAATCCATGCAAATGAGTTTTGCATGGACCCGCCGGTGTGGAGTGTTAAATTCGATAACGCCGCCAGTGAGGTACTGGGGCATGGTGTCGGAATCAGCGTTGGGTGCAAAACGGATCGTAATTCTCGCTGCTGGCATGGCAAAGTGGAGAATTCATCCCAGGTTCTCAAAATGGATTCAAATGGCAGTCTTGCCTGACACAACCAATGTTGGAAAAATACCATTCAGACCTCCATTGTGATAAACCCGTCTTTCAGTAATGTTAAGGTATCTTTAAATTTTGATTTAGCTTAACTTTAGAAAGTATATTTTAATATTGTGCTTTGTTGTATATAGCACGGAACCCTCCAAAGCACCACAAACATTTGGAATGGTGAACTGAGACCCATCTCTATGGATTTCCATTCATCGAACACCTGTTTATATTACTGGATAGTCTAAGCAAAGAGAGGGCAGGTGAATGATGGCCATGGTCAAACATAACTGATGCCAGCATGCAACATCTACCTTTTAAATTATGACCTAGCTCTGCATGTACTATGAAACAAACTTTGTTCCCAGCCAATCTCGTGTGCCAAATTGTACCCTGGCGCACGTGCCATTATTTATTTCCCTTTACTTTTTCTCAATACAGATATACATCTCTATTGAATCTCCCCTTAGTCTTCCTCCCTCCAAGGAGAACAGTCCCAACCTCTCCAATCTATCCTCATAACTGAGGTTTCTCATCCTAGGAACCATTCTTGTAAACCTCTTCTGCAATCTCTCCAATAGTAAAGCTTATCTGCACTCCTTCCTATTGTGTAGCTTCCAAAATCAGCTGCGGTCTAACTAGTGTCTTATACTATATACAAGTTCAACATTAACTCCATGCTCTTGTACTCTATGCCCCTATTAATAAAGCCCAGAATGTGATATGCTTTATTATCTGCTCTCTCTATCTGTCCTGCAACCTTCAATGGTCAATCTATGCACATATACATCCAGGTCCCTCTGCTCCTGCACGCCAAAAGGAACCCTATCCCTCATTTTATCTTGTCTCTCAATGTTCTTCTTACCAAAAGTCATCACCTTACACTTCTCCGCATTGAACTCCATCTGCCACCTTGCTGCCCACTCCACCAACTTTTCTATGTCTGTTTGAAGTTCTACAATCTCCACTTCACAGTTTACAATACTTCCAAGTTTTGAATCATCAGCAAACTTCAAAATTGTCCCCTGAACCCCAAGATCTAGATCATTCATATATATCAGGAAAAGCAAGGGTCCTAATATTAACTCCTTGGGAACATCACTGCAAACTTTCCTTTAGCCCATAAAATACCCATTGACCATTACCACCTGTTTCCTATTACTCAGCCAATTTTGTATCCACATTGTTACCATCCCTTTCTTGCAGGGTAGATGAACATTGTGCTTGTCCCCATGTTGTTTGTTTCCTCTTCTTTCATCATTTGGGCCATTGCGATATCCTCTGTGACAGAAGATGGCCATTCCTGTTATGAGGATGTGTTTTTTCATTAGGCTCACCATTGTGTTTGGCTGTGCGGTGTGCTGTCAGCTGTGGCTTAGTTTCAGCATCGCCTGTCGCACTGTCATACTGGCTGGGGTTTGCAGCATTAGCTCTGTGGTCACAGTGTTGACCTCATCAACACTCGTCGGAGCCGGAGGTTGAGCCTCCTCTGGTTGTTGATTGCTCGCTTGCCTATCCTCCACTAGCGGCGTCACGGTAACCATCTGAGTGGTTGGCCAGTCTGACCAATGAGAGCTTTCCAGCACTTTAACAAAAATGAACAAACCTCCTCTGTGTAGAGTGAAGATGGTTCAGAGCTGAAGTCTCAGTCAAGAGAATCTTTCTTCTTGGCTCTCTCGGGAGCTCTAGGGGCAGCACGTTAGCACAGTGGTTAGGACTGCTGTCTGACAGCACCAGGGATCGTGGTTCGATTACGACCTTTGGAGACTCTGTGTGGAGTTTACATGTTCTCCCTATGTCTGGGTAGGTTTCCTACGGGTGCTCCGGTTTCCTCCCACAATCCAAAGATGTGCAGGTTAGGTAGGGTTAGGGGTTTGCGGGGACAGGATGGGGGAGTGGGCCTAGGTAGAGTGCTCTTTCAGAGGGTCAGTGCAGACTTGATGGGCATCCTTCTGTACTGAAGGGATTGTATGAATGTATGTATTCTATGGGAACTTGCCATTCTGCATTATTTGTAACAGTGTCTGTATTGTCACCTTCTGCCATTTTGAAGAGATTCAGGGCTACATAGGCATCTCTGCTTAAGAGAGAAAAAGACTGGTTACAGGTGACATACATCGACTCAAAGACTTGTTTGCTGCCATACCTTAGTGGTTCCAGAAGCATGGCTGTGATCACAGCTAGATTCCTACGGCCCATCGGGTGGTGTGTCTGTTGTTCGAAGCCAGAGGTCTCTCAACCATGGTTCTTTGTCCAATAGGACCATAGCACTGGCTCCAGTGTCCAATTTAAATTTTGTGAGATGGTCATTAACCAAAATGTCCGTATTCCAAAATGGATATCCAAGAGCACTGACCTGACCTAAGAAACATGGATGTGTGTCCTCTTGCTGTGCAATCTCAACCTCATGAATCATCTTTGGGTTTTCTGTGTGCTCAGATGATTTGGCCTTGCACAGTTTCCCAAACTGTCCAATTATAGAATCATAGAGTCATACAGTTCAGAAGAGCCCCTTCGGCCCATCGAGCCTGCACCGATAACACTAGACTAAATTTACATGAACCCCACTTTCTAGCACATGGCCCATAGCCTTGAATGTTATGACATTTTAAGTGCTCATCCATGTACCTTTTGAAGGTTGTAAGATTTCCCACCTCTACTACCCTCCCAGGCTGTGCATTCCAGACTTCCACTACCCTCTGGGTGAAAGGTTTTTTCCTCAAATCCCCTCTAAACCTCCTACCCCTCACCTTAAAATTATGCCCCCTCATTTATCCCTTTATCTAAGGGGAACAGCTGCATCCTATTTGCCCTCTCCATACTCCTCATAATCTTATATACATCAATCGGGTTCCCCTTCAGTCTTCTCTGCTCTAAAGAAAACAACCCAAGTCTATCCAGGCTCTCCTCATGGCTCAAATGCCTCATCCCAGGCAACATCCTGATGAATCGCCTCTGAACCTTCCCCAGTGCACTCAATGTTACATTGAAAGCATTGGACTGAAACTGCTAACATTGTTCATGCCTATTAGGACACTTTGGTCCACGAGACTGGCATAGGCATTCTCATGGTTGGTTGAGGTATTGCTTCCTTTGGCCTAGGATATTCCTGTTTCTGATCTGCTTAACTAACTGGGCCGTGGTGTTTCCTTTGTACCACAGTTTACTTTCTCGTGCTTAAAATGGTTATGTTCTACAGACGGAGTTCAGATTGCCTAACAACCTGGATAGCTTACGTGAGAGTTATATGTTCCTTCACTTGTGACATGACTGAGAGCACGTCAGCCACTACTCACCACTATTCTATCCTTTTTTAAAAAGTAAATTTAGCGTACCCAATTAATTTTTTCCAATTATGGGGCAATTTAGCGTGGCCAATCTACCTAGCCTGCACATCTTTGGGTTGTGGGGCCGAAACCCACGCAAACACGGGGAGAATGTGCGAACTCCACACGGACAGTGACCCAGAGCCGGGATTGAACCTGGGACCTCGGCGCCATGAGGCAACAGTGTTAACCCACTGCACCACCGTGCTGCGCCACTATTCTATCCTTGATAGAGTCAGATTTTGGATCTCTGCATTCGCAGCCTTCAACCATCCTGTGCAAATTATTAATGAATGAGACAACAGGTTCTCCTGGCTGCAGAACATACTGAATAAATTTAGCCTGTTTGAGGATTTTGTTACTTCTTAAGTTAGAATGAACACCAAATCATTTTAGTACTTCTTCAAATTTAGCAGATGATTTGTTGATTCCTTGTCTAGCATTAATAGTATCCACTATCGAGCCTTCCGAATAAAACAGTATCTTAACCTGTTCAGCATCTGTCTTTTATCCAAGCCTGAAGCAGTTGTGTAGTTAAGGAATGCGTTTATCCAAAGTCTTTAATTCTGTGATTCATCTGGAACTTGAATAAGCCCAAATTGATTTGGAAGAGTAGATTTCTGATCCATAGTTAACATTTTTTAAAGTGTAGGTTCAGCTTTAAGAGGCTGGTAAAATTCAAGATGGAGCCACCATTTGTTTGAAGTCAATGGGTTTTCCCACATTTGCCAGCTTTTGAAGGGATCCTGCTGCAATGCTGTTCACGCTCAGCCTTGATAAAGTTATTTTTAACAGCTGCTTGGATCAATGAGCTGCACACTTCTCTGTTCCAGTGCTATGGTTTAGGGTCGCAAAAGTGTGAATCCTGCCCTTTGCTGATCTTTAAAGCTGATTCTTTAGTTGTGATTCTTGCAAATTAATTAATAAGTGTTTTCTTTTCAGACTGATCTCAAATGCCACGTGTTCAAGCGTTGATCGGGAATTTGGCTTATCTAGATGCCTCCTGTTGTGAATGCATTTGTATTCCTGTTTTATGTTGTACGGAATTTGTTCTGTGGTAAGGTGATGGGGTGGGTTAAAAGGCAATTTTTGGCCACTGAACTACTTAAACATATCTCAGGACTTTCTGTTTCCTGGAATTCAAATGTTTTTAGCTCAGTCCTGTTAGGTCTGCTGACTCTGCACTCTGGAATTAAAGCTGGACTTCCAACCAAGGAGGTTTCTGCTGCAGGAAAGAATGTTAACTTTCTGCCTTCAGTCTCCAAGCCTTTCTTTGAAGATTTTCCCTGCCGAGTTCCCTCTGCACAAATGGTTCTTGAATTTTTCTTCAGGTCATTTTTCTCTGCATTTTTTTTAACCAGGTTTTGGGTTTTTCCATTCACTGCCACCATGGTGTAGGGGGAATTTGGTAGGTCTTAATAACGTCTTCAAAGTCTTAGGGAGGTGACCATGCATGCATGTACACAAAACTCTGTCTCACAGTACACAGATCCCTAGGTGCGGGTCATAAGTTCCTTTGCATAACTTTGTGGGCAATACTGTGTTCAGTCCCACATTAACCCGACATATTCCAGACTCTTATAGACAGTTGTCAGGCTCTTTACACTGTTACAGCACTCCCAAAATTCTGGGTCTAAAGCTTTCCACAAAGTTTCCTCTTGGATTGTGGTTGGTTGGCTCTTAAGCTTCAGAATTCCTGATATTCCCAAGCACTCTTTGAGCAACATTTTCCAATAAAGGGAGACAACCAGAACATGCCAACAAGAAGGTTCCACAATTGCGTTGATGGATGATGGTAGTGTCACGACCAACTTGCTACCTTGCCATGTGGTCTGTTACACTCAACACACTGAGCCCATTCAGAACAGGGGTGGGATTGCCAGAGGGTCAAACTTCACACTTAAGACTTGGGAATATCATCTGCCCACCTACAATGCTAATAGTGTCCTATGTTGCATTTTGTTGTGTTGCTAATGCACTAAATTAATTGCAAGTCAGAAACGGCCAACATCAACTTTTCAGGGCAATTATTTATGGCAATAAATGCAACGCAATGTCCTGTCTCAAAGAATTAGAGTATTAGAACCATGAGAAGTACACAGTGGCCACCATCTGGGCTCCAAATAACTATCCACAGTTTTTCAGATTAGGGACATGCCATCAGAACAGAGGGCAATCAGTCATTGGCGAGTTTTGAGTAAAAATATTTTTTGACAATAAGAATGTGCGGGAGCTGAACTGTCTTTGGCTGACTGGATACAACGGGTTTTGAGAACACAAAGAGAGTGATAAAAGTTTTGGCTGACCTGAGACAAGGGGCACCTGATCACAGTGAGCACTGCCAATGTCATACACATCCACAGGAAACAATAAAGCCAGTTTGAGGGCCTCACAAGGCCACCCAGACAGGCACAGCTATTAGGTGGCACCAGGTACAGCATGTCCTGTGCAGAATCAGGTGACCAGCCACAGTTAAACTTTCCTTTTAGTTATCTTTCCCCAAGTCCTGCCATGCGAGAGATTAGCATCAAATCGAACCGTGGGCAGCATTCCATTGCGTTTATGATGGTTCTGTTCGCAATGCAAGGTGGAAATGGTATAACGGGACAGCAACATAGTTGCATTTACTCTGCATAAAAGGGATGGGGAGGGAGGCAGGCTGCCCTGCAGAATGAGACATTGAGCCTCTCCTCTCCATGCCGAGATGTTGGCTTCAGTGTGCTCCTTTCCTATTGGCCAAGCAAGCTTGGTGCACTCAACAGTGATTGGATCTTCAAGGCTGAATGTGGCACTTGGGAAGTGGAGATGGGTCTGTTCTGTGTGAGTCACTCCACCTGCAAGTGGCAATGTGAGAGCTGGCAAACGAGGGGTCATGGCGCCATATGGCTGGGTGAAGCAGAACATTGTTCAAAATCAGATGGAGCACTATGTGGGAGTGCTTTTGCAGTCTAAACACAATCCCATGTTTTGTGCAGAAAATCAGCCACTGATGGCCTGATCAATGTCCCTCACTTTAGCTCATATCACCCTTCAACAGACTTCTCACAAGCAAGCAAACCCGTCCAAAGTTAAACAAGGTGCAAAACTCCTTACCGGTTCCCCCTCTCCTCCTCTGTAACCTTTGGCTCCTTTGCGACCTTTTTCACCTGGAACATCATTCTGAGGAAGAAACAGAGAGAGATGAGTTTGCGTGGTCAGCAATATATAATTTTAATGTGGAAACACAAACTACTGAGCTAAATGGAGGATCAATCCCGTCTGCCTTTCTAACGATTTTAGACAAATCTGTCTTCCAGAGTCAAAAAATTGCTTTTTCCCCTCCACGCTTGAACCTGTTGAGTTGTTCTTTGGTATTTAACATGAATATTCTTTGGTTTTGATTCCCAATGAAGCAGTGCCATTGTACTTATGCTGTGGTTTAGTAGGTAGCACTCTCCCCTCTGAGTTATAATAGTGTGAGTTCAAGTCCGACTCCAAGGGCATAATCACAAAATCTACGCTAACACATCTGGTGCAATACTGAGGGAGTGCTGCACAGTTGTAGGTGCTTTTGTTGAAATGAGGCATTTAACTGAAGGTCTGCTTTGCCTCTCAAGTACTGAACAGGAAAAAAAGCACGGTTCTGTTGAGAAGAAAGGCATGTGGAGGTGGTGGTGACGTGGTATTGTCACTGGACTACGCCAGGGTAATAATTTGGGAACCCCGGTTCGAATCCCATCATGGCAGATGGTGAAATTTGAATTCAATAAAAATCTGGAATTACAAGTCTAATGATGACCGTGAAACCATAGTTGATTGTTGTAAAAACCCATTTGGTTCACAAATGTCTTTCAGGGAAGGAAATCTGCCATCCTTACATGTCTGGCCTACATGTGACTCCAGACCTTGACTCTTAACTGCCATGCAGTTTTTGCTAGTGACACCCACAATCCCATGAAAGAATATATTGAAAAAGAGTTCTGCCTGGTATCCTGGACGATATTCATTGCTCAACTAAAATCACTAAAAACAAACACCTGGTCATTATCTCATTGTTTGTGGTGCTGTAGAAATGTAAGTCATTATTGAAATTCTCTCGGACAAGATGAGACAACACCTTCTGGGAGGTGAGTAGTGAATTTAAAAGCACTTACCTTTACAGGAGCAGCCCTTTGGATTTCGGCGGCAGCGGTGCGCAGGGGCCTTCTGGGAGGTGAGTAGTTAGTTTAAAAGCACTTACCTTTACAGGAGCAGCCCTTTGGATTTCGGCGGCAGCGGTGCGCAGGGGCCTTCTTGGAGGTGAGTAGTGAATTTAAAAGCACTTACCTTTACAGGAGCAGCCCTTTGGATTTCGGCGGCAGCGGTGCGCAGGGGCCTTCTGGGAGGTGAGTAGTTAGTTTAAAAGCACTTACCTTTACAGGAGCAGCCCTTTGGATTTCGGCGGGAACCGGAAGTTCGACCTCTGGCAAGTCCCCCCCCCCCAACCAATAAATTCTGGTGGAGAGGAAACCCGAGACACTACACGTGTAGTGTCTCCCACCCGCCCTCCTCCTCTAACCTAATAATAAGACCCATTGGTGTAAGGTAAGTGCCATATTATATTATTATATTATTAGCATTGTGCAGGTCAAGGATTGGAGGTGGAGGAGCAGTCTCTGTCAGCGAGAGAACCTGAGAACATCTCAGAAGGTAAGCAAGTGATTTTTACTTTTATACCTGTTTTTCAAATTGTGTGTGTCGGGGGGAAACTGAAGTGACATCACAGAAAAGCTGTGACCTGAGTGGCTGGTTGGGATTCTAACCTAAATTTTTTTGAGTATTTGGGAACTAATTAAACATAATAACTTAATTATAATTTAGAGGATATCTAAGCCAGAGATCGGAGAATATTATAGTTAGCTATCGCATTTCTATTAGAAATCTAGTGCTAGGAAACAGATAGTTGACAGTAACTTTGAAATTTAAAAAAGTATTTAAAAAAAAAAAAGACAAATTTTAATTTTAATTAATTGACGCAATGTCAGTTAGAGGGGTGCTGTGCTCTGACTGTGAGATGTGGCAGGTCCGGGAGGCTTCCAGCGTCCCGGATGGCTTCATCTGCAGAAAGTGCACCCAACTGCAGCTCCTCACAGACCGCATGGTTCGGTTGGAGCAGAAATTGGATGCACTTAGGAGCATGCAGGTGGCGGAAAGCGTCATAGATCGCAGTTATGTAAGTGTGGTCACACCCAAGGTGCAGGCAGAGAAATGGGTGACCACCAGAAAGGGCAGGCAGTCAGTGCAGGAATCCCCTGTGGTTGTCCCCCTCTCGAACAGATATACCCCTTTGGATACTGTCGGGGGGGATAGCCTATCAGGGGAAAACAGCAGCAGCCAGAGCAGTGGCACCACGGCTGGCTCTGATGTTCAGAAGGGAGGGTCAAAGCGCAGAAGAGTAATAGTTATAGGGGACTCTATAGTCAGGGGCACAGATAGGCGCTTCTGTGGACGTGAAAGAGACTCCAGGATGGTATGTTGCCTCCCTGGTGCCAGGGTCCAGGATGTCTCCGAACGGGTAGAGGGAATCCTGAAGGGGGAGGGCAAACAGGCAGAGGTCGTTGTACATATTGGTACTAACGACATAGGCAGGAAGGGGCATGAGGTCCTGCAGCAGGAGTTCAGGGAGCTAGGCAGAAAGTTAAAAGACAGGACCTCGAGGGTTGTAATCTCGGGATTACTCCCTGTGCCACGTGCCAGTGAGGCTAGAAATAGGAAGATAGAGCAGACAAACACGTGGCTAAACAGCTGGTGTAGGAGGGAGGGTTTCTGTTATCTGGACCACTGGGAGCTCTTCCGGGGCAGGTGTGACCTGTATAAGATGGACGGGTTGCATCTAAACCGGAGAGGCATAAATATCCTGGCCGCGAGGTTTGCTAGTGTCACACGGGAGGGTTTAAACTAGTATGGCAGGGGGGTGGGCACGGGAGCAATAGGTCAGAAGGTGAGAGCATTGAGGGAGAACTAGGGAATAGGGACAGTGTGGCTCTGAGGCAGCGCAGACGGGGAGAAGTTGCTGAACACAGCGGGTCTGGTGGCCTGAAGTGCATATGTTTTAATGCAAGGAGCATTACGGGTAAGGCAGATGAACTTAGAGCTTGGATTACTACTTGGAACTATGATGTTGTTGCCATTACAGAGACCTGGTTGAGGGAAGGGCAGGATTGGCAGCTAAACGTTCCAGGATTTAGATGTTTCAGGCGGGATAGAGGGGGATGTAAAAGGGGAGGCGGAGTTGCGCTACTTGTTCAGGAGAGTATCACAGCTATACAGCGAGAGGACACCTCAGAGGGCAGTGAGGCTATATGGGTAGAGATCAGGAATAAGAAGGGTGCAGTCACAATGTTGGGGGTATACTACAGGCCTCCCAACAGCCAGCGGGAGATAGAGGAGCAGATAGGTAGACAGATTTTGGAAAAGAGTAAAAACAACAGGGTTGTGGTGATGGGAGACTTCAACTTCCCCAATATTGACTGGGACTCACTTAGTGCCAGGGGCTTAGACGGGGCAGAGTTTGTAAGGAGCATCCAGGAGGGCTTCTTAAAACAATATGTAAACAGTCCAACTAGGGAAGGGGCGGTACTGGACCTGGTATTGGGGAATGAGCCCGGCCAGGTGGTAGATGTTTCAGTAGGGGAGCATTTCGGTAACAGTGACCACAATTCAGTAAGTTTTAAAGTACTGGTGGACAAGGATAAGAGTGGTCCGAGGATGAATGTGCTAAATTGGGGGAAGGCTAATTATAACAATATTAGGCGGGAACTGAAGAACATAGATTGGGGGCGGATGTTTGAGGGCAAATCAACATCTGACATGTGGGAGGCTTTCAAGTGTCAGTTGAAAGGAATACAGGACAGGCATGTTCCTGTGAGGAAGAAAGATAAATACGGCAATTTTCGGGAACCTTGGATGACGAGTGATATTGTAGGCCTCGTCAAAAAGAAAAAGGAGGCATTTGTCAGGGCTAAAAGGCTGGGAACAGACGAAGCCTGTGTGGCATATAAGGAAAGTAGGAAGGAACTTAAGCAAGGAGTCAGGAGGGCTAGAAGGGGTCATGAAAAGTCATTGGCAAATAGGGTTAAGGAAAATCCCAAGGCTTTTTACACTTACATAAAAAGCAAGAGGGTAGCCAGGGAAAGGGTTGGCCCACTGAAGGATAGGCAGGGGAGTCTATGTGTGGAGCCAGAGGAAATGGGCGAGGTACTAAATGAATACTTTGCATCAGTATTCACCAAAGAGAAGGAATTGGTAGATGTTGAGTCTGGAGAAGGGGGTGTAGATAGCCTGGGTCACATTGTGATCCAAAAAGACGAGGTGTTGGGTGTCTTAAAAAATATTAAGGTAGATAAGTCCCCAGGGCCGGATGGGATCTACCCCAGAATACTGAAGGAGGCTGGAGAGGAAATTGCTGAGGCCTTGACAGAAATCTTTGGATCCTCGCTGTCTTCAGGGGATGTCCCGGAGGACTGGAGAATAGCCAATGTTGTTCCTCTGTTTAAGAAGGGTGGCAGGGATAATCCCGGGAACTACAGGCCGGTGAGCCTTACTTCAGTGGTAGGGAAATTACTGGAGAGAATTCTTCGAGACAGGATCTACTCCCATTTGGAAGCAAATGGACGTATTAGTGAGAGGCAGCACGGTTTTGTGAAGGGGAGGTCGTGTCTCACTAACTTGATAGAGTTTTTCGAGGAGGTCACTAAGATGATTGATGCAGGTAGGGCAGTAGATGTTGTCTATATGGACTTCAGTAAGGCCTTTGACAAGGTCCCTCATGGTAGACTAGTACAAAAGGTGAAGTCACACGGGATCAGGGGTGAACTGGCAAGGTGGATACAGAACTGGCTAGGCCATAGAAGGCAGAGGGTAGCAATGGAGGGATGCTTTTCTAATTGGAGGGCTGTGACCAGTGGTGTTCCACAGGGATCAGTGCTGGGACCTTTGCTCTTTGTAGTATATATAAATGATTTGGAGGAAAATGTAACTGGTCTGATTAGTAAGTTTGCAGGCGACACAAAGGTTGGTGGAATTGCGGATAGCGATGAGGACTGTCTGAGGATACAGCAGGATTTAGATTGTCTGGAGACTTGGGCGGAGAGATGGCAGATGGAGTTTAACCTGGACAAATGTGAGGTAATGCATTTTGGAAGGGCTAATGCAGGTAGGGAATATACAGTGAATGGTAGAACCCTCAAGAGTATTGAAAGTCAAAGAGATCTAGGAGTACAGGTCCACAGATCACTGAAAGGGGCTACACAGGTGGAGAAGGTAGTCAAGAAGGCATACGGCATGCTTGCCTTCATTGGCCGGGGCATTGAGTATAAGAATTGGCAAGTCATGTTGCAGCTGTATAGAACCTTAGTTAGGCCACACTTGGAGTATAGTGTTCAATTCTGGTCGCCACACTACCAGAAGGATGTGGAGGCTTTAGAGAGGGTGCAGAAGAGATTTACCAGAATGTTGCCTGGTATGGAGGGCATAAGCTATGAGGAGCGATTGAATAAACTCGGTTTGTTCTCACTGGAACGAAGGAGGTTGAGGGGCGACCTGATAGAGGTATACAAAATTATGAGGGGCATAGACAGAGTGGATAGTCAGAGGCTTTTCCCCAGGGTAGAGGGGTCAATTACTAGGGGGCATAGGTTTAAGGTGAGAGGGGCAAAGTTTAGAGTAGATGTACGAGGCAAGTTTTTTACGCAGAGGGTAGTGGGTGCCTGGAACTCACTACCGGAGGAGGTAGTGGAGGCAGGGACGATAGGGACATTTAAGGGGCATCTTGACAAATATATGAATAGGATGGGAATAGAAGGATACGGACCCAGGAAGTGTAGAAGATTGTAGTTTAGTCGGGCAGTATGGTCGGCACGGGCTTGGAGGGCCGAAGGGCCTGTTCCTGTGCTGTACATTTCTTTGTTCTTTGTTCTTTGTAACACCTAAATTCATTGTCTCCTTGTGTGAGCTCTTGAGTGGAGAATGCACATTGCCTTACTGGGCAGTAATATGCTGCTGAACTTCTCACCCCCATCAATATTCAATGCTGTCACCCTCTGGAATGTCCAAACAGGATTTAGATCAGCATTCAGTGTTCATTACAAAGGGAAGCTGTTTAAAAACGCAGAACGGATAGTTTACAGAGTTGTCATAGACAGCATATGCAGCTTAATAGGATAAATACAGAATGTATAGGTTGTTTGGAACCATTTGCAGTTTGTTTATCTGTAAGAATAGAATATATTCGCCAGTGTCATGCTGAGCGTTTCTTCGGACACTCAGGCTGGTTTCTCCCCTAGATTAACAACCGTATTGGTACCAATTGGGGTTAAATGGGTTCTTAAAAGCCAAGCCTGAGAACCACTACTAAAAATAAAATTCTGGGGCAATTAAGTAGGAAGGGAAATTTGATTTCAGGGATGGCCACCCAGTAACTAGGGCTACCAACTCTTCAGGATTGTTCTGGTATCACCAGGAATTAAAGGTTAATCTCCAGATAATTGTCATGATCAATCATGGGAGTTGTAAACAAAAAAAATTGCATGTGTTATTTTTTTTTAGAAATTTAAAGTACTCAATTATTTTTTTTGAATTAAGGAGTAATTTAGTGTGGCTGATCCACATCACCTGCACATCTTTGGGTTGTGGGAGTGAGACGCACACAGACACGAGGAGAATGTGCAAACTCCACAAGGACAGTAACCCACAGCCAGGATCGAACCCGGTTCCTCAGTGCTGTGAGGCAGCAGTGCTCACCACTGCATCACCGTGCCGTCCTATGTTCTTTTTATTTATTTTCTTCCAACACCTTTATTTGTTAATTATAAAAATATTGAAGATGGGGAGAAAGAAAGGACTGAAAGTCAAGATTTACCAATGGGATAATGAAGATTTCTGATTGGCTGCGAAGGCAGAGTACCATGATGATTGATGTATTAGATGATCAATGATAGGACTGTGGGGGCAGGGCACTTGGCGGCAGGTCATGTGATGAGATTCCCAAGAATACATTCAACCATGATTTGATAATCCATCCAACCTTTCCTAAGGTTGTGCCCCTTTCACTCAAATCTGCCATTATCGTTCTCTTCCTGAAAAAAAACAACCCTTGACCTCTGTGCCTCATCTCCAAAGTCCTTGAACATGTTGTCATTTCCTGAATCCATTCCCATCTTTCCTGCCATTCCATGTTTGATTCTCTACGATCAGGTTTCTGCCCAGGCCATACTGTGGAAACAGCCCTAATCCAAGTCAAAAATGACATCCTATGTGACCGCAACCATGGTAACTATCCCTCATCATTCTTCTTGACCTGTCTCCAGTCTTTAACACTGTTGCCCTGCTAAGTGGGATCGTCCTCGTCTGGTTCCATTCCTGCCTATCCAGCATTTATCCTTGGACTCATCCGATGTCTTATCCACATTTTGCTGCATGCAATATCATTTGCAAATGGCACATGCACGTTCGGCGCTAAGCTCTTGAATTCCCTCCCTCAACCTCACCGTCTCTTTATCTCTCTCCCAGCCTTTTAAGTTTATTCTCAATGTCTAACAATTTGGTCAAGCATTTGGTTGCCTGCCCTAAAATCTCCTTATCCGGGTGGCTCAGTGTCAAACATTGTGTGATAACCTTCCCGTGGGGGGGGGGGGATTTTATTGTACGAAGTGCATTACATGAAGGCAAGTTGTTGAGAGAAAACCTCATTTTTTAAAAAAGAGGCAGCATGATTTTGACATGTGAGAAGACCAGTTTCCAAGTCGCTAATCTTCAATTAACCCCTGTAATAGCTATGACCTGAAGTGGGCCTAGTACTAACCACTACGGGCCAGGTCGCTGGGGCCTGGTGTAGTCACTCATTTACACTTAGAAATATAGAACATAGAAACGGGAATGGTATTCACCTGACACTTCTATTACAAAGAAAACCCCAAGACAAAATAATAAAACACAAGAAATAAGATGAGGGCCTAATTGATGCCTGTAACTTGTCCAAGGTCTTGTATCTGTGACTTGCTTAAGCGTTGTCAGAGAAAGAGTTAAAATTAGCCAATTTTCAAGAGGACTGTGCACAAACAGTTGTTTAATTGGTCTGCTGGCTCTGGACAACATCACACATCTGGATCACACTGTGCACACTTCAGAATCATGAGATTAAGTTTCGAGAGCAGTGACCACAAAGTCGGGTTGCTAATGCTGAAGGGTTGTCTTGGCAGCTGAGGGAATGAAAGATTAATCTCTGAGGAGGAGTTGTGAATCCTCTCAGGTGGATGTGATGGACCTCGTGGCATTGTTCAAGGAAGAGTAGAGGAGTTCCGTCTATTGCTTGGCGGTACAGAACTCAAAGTTTACTGACAAGAGAGACATATTGTCGAAGATTTCCGTCTTGCATTTGTCAAGATAAAAAGACAGAGAATTACCTTCTGAAATTTAGCACTCTTGTGTTTGTCATAATGAGTGCAGGATGGAAAACTTCAAGATGGCTCTCTTTTTAGGAATATTAGAATTCAACTTGGCCCTGGCCAACATTTATAGCTCAACCAACATTATTGAAGCAAAAAATCTGTTCATTTATCTAACTGCTGTTTGTGAGACCTTTGCCAAGTGCAAATTGACTCTTGGGATTCCGTGCAATAAATTCCCTATAATTCAAAGAGGACTACTGTCCACTGGCTGTGAAGCACTTTGGGACGTTCTGAGGAAGATGCAATCGGAACACAAGCATTTTTCTCTCCTTGATTCTTCCCTTCCTGTCCCAAAGGCACTGACTGTTGGTTGACACTGGCTCCACAAGTTCAGATAGTGCTCTGGTATTTCAGCCATTTATCATGTGCAAGCTTCAAAAGTTGACTTAAATAAAAATAGAAAATGCTGGAAAAATTCTGCAGGTCTGGCAGCATCTGTGGAGAGATACGTAGGATACACAGAGCTAATGTTTCGAGTCTGTATAACTTCTGGCCAACCCATGTTTCCTCATGTCCATACAAACGTGGCCGCTGGTCGAACTATAATGTATAATTGGTGATCAGGAGCCCTGGATGATACTTTTACCCCCCTCCCCCACACACACACCCTGCCCTCCTCTCTAGGCAAAGTGATGTTGATTGAGTCTAACTGAGATCGAGTGGTCTGGTGCCCAAGTACTGCACTGGGGGAGGGGGAGATGAAATGGTGTGGGGGAGCAGGGCACATGAAGGGCGGAAGTAAGGACTGTTTCTAACTCTTCGATTATTGAAAAAGGGAAAAGTCAATACCACGGTCACTTTTGGTTCCCATTCTTCCTGGTCAAATGTTAAGCCCTACATGATTGTTTCCAACCTCGAACAATTTGAAGAATTGTTCAAGGCGCACGGAGATAGGAAGAGGAGAGAGTAGCACGAATTATTATTGGATGAGATAGTCGAGCTGGACAGGGAATATTCGAGAAACCCCCACCGTGGAGGGATTGGTGAGGAGAAAGAAGTTGCAGGGGCAGTTCGATAGGCTGGCGACGGGAAGGACTGTTGGGCAGCTACGGAGGGCGAGGGGGGCACAGAATGAATATGGAGAGAAGGCAAGCCGTATACTAGCTCATCAGCTACGGAGCCAGGCCGCGTCCAGAGAAACCCTGAGGGTACGGACAGGGAAGGGGGAGGGAGTGTCAGAGCCAGGGAGGATAAATGAGGAGTTCAGGGAGTATTATGAGAAATTGTATAGGGCCGATCCGGGAGGTGAGGAAGGGAATATGGGGCGGTTTTTGGATGGGTTGGAATTCCCACGGCTGGATGAGGAGAGGAGGCAGGTGCTAGAGGAGCCATTAGGGTTGAGATAGGTGATGGAAAGCATAAGAGGGATGAAATTGGGAAGTCCCCGGGGCCAGATGTTACCTGGTGGAGTTTTATAAAGAGTTTGTGGCGGAGTTGACACCACATTTACTGGGGGCGTTTAACAAAGCACTGGAGAAGAAGGATCTGCCGGAGACAATGTCACAGGCAATGACCATGCTAATTCAAATAAAGGGAAGGACCCGCTAGAATGTGGGTCATACAGGCCCATATCACTGTTGAATACAAACGTGAAAGTGTTGGCTAAGTTAGTGGCGGGAGGATGGAAGGATGCGTTCCTGGGGTGGTTGCAGAAGATCAAATGGGCTTTGTGAAGGGTAGGCAACTTTCTAGTGATATAAGATGGTTGGTTATTGAATGTGATCATGACCCCATTGAGGGGACGGGTACCAGAGATAGTGGTATCTATGGTCGCGGAGAATGCTTTTGCCCGGGTGAAGTGGTGGTATCTGTTCGCGGTTCTGGGATGGTTTGCGTTTGGGCCGAGGTTTGTGGCATGGGTGCATCTGTGGTACCTGGCTCCGGTGGCGAGTGTACGGACAAATGAGATGAGCTCACGGAGTTTCGGGTTGCATAGGGGAACAAGGCAGGGGTGTCCGCTGTTGTCGTTTTTGTTTGCGCTAGCGATAGAGCCCTTGGCACTGGCCCTTAGGGGATTATGAGGGAGAGTAGGAAGCACCGGGTATCACTTTCTCGGGTTATAAGTTGAACGTGCGAAAAAGCGAGGTGTTCCCGGTGGACGAGGCGGGTCAGGGAGCTAATTTAGGGGTGTTGCCATTTAGGGTAGCCAGGGGTAGGTTTAGATATCTGGGGATCCTGGTGACAGGGAAGTGGGCAACATTGCACAAATGGAACTTAACAAAGTTGGTGGAGGAGATAAAGGAGGACATTAAGAGATGGGATACACTGCACCTGACGCTGGCAGGGAGGATCCAAGTGGTGAAAATGAATGTTATGCCAAAGTTCTTATTCGTATTTCAGACACTCCCAATTTTTATTCCGAAGGCCTTTTTCCAGAAGCTGGACGCAGTGATTTCAGAGTTTATATAGGCAGAAAAGGTGCCCAAGGTAAAGAGGGCCCTGCTACAGAGGCAGAAGTAGAAAGGGGGGTTGGCATTACCAAATCTGCTACACTACTACTGGGCAGCGAATGTGGAGAAAGTGAGGCGGTGGTGGGAAGGAGAGGGGTTAGAATGGGTTAGAATGGAGGAAGAGTCTTGCAAGGGGTCTAGCCTGAGGGCCATGGTGATGGTGGCGCTACCACTGGCACCGAAGAGATATACTGAGAGCCAATTGTACAGTCCACGATAAAGGTGTGGAAGCAGCTGAGGAGACATTTTAGGATGGAGGGGATGGCGGTGTTAACGCCTTTGTGTGAGAACCATGGTTTAAGCCGGGGAGATGGATTGGCTGTACAGGAGGTGGAGAGAGGTGGGGCTGGTGAGATCGAGGGATTTGTATTTGGAGGAGAAGCTTGCAACTCTGGAAGAGCTGTGGGAGAGGGTAGAGCTCCTGAAGGGAAGGGAATTTAGATATATACAAGTGAGGGACTTTGCATGGAAGGTGTGGAAAGGGTTTCCCAGGCTGCCGAAGTATGCACTATTGGAATGGATGCTGCTTACGGATGTGGAAAGGGAGGGTAGGATCGGGGACATATATGGTTGGCTGGGGGAGCAGGGAGGAGCGCAAATGATAATGATCAATGAGAAATGGGAGGAGCAGTTGGGAGGGGGGCAAGATACTTTGGGGACTGTGGAGTGAGGCGCTGCGCAGGGTGAATTCGACCTCCTGGTGTGCGAGGATGAGTTTGGTACAGTTTAAGGTGATACACAGGGTGCACATGACTCGGGCGAGGATGAGTGGGTTCTGCAAGGGGGTGGCAGACGAGTGTGAGAAGTGTGGGTGAGTACCACCAAATCAAGTACCTATGTTCTGGGATTGTGAGAAGTTGGAGAGGTATTGGGCGGGAGTGTTCAGGCCGCTAGCAAAGATTGTGGGAGTAGAGGCCGGGCCGGACCCAATGGTGGCCATTCTGGGGTATCGGAAATGCAGGAGCTGATGGAGGGGAGGGAGCCGATGTCATGGCCTTCGTCTCTCTGGTTACCGGCGAAGAACTTTGCTGGAATGGCGGTTGACAGCGGGGGAGGGGGGAAAAAGGGGAAAACTTGTACATGCTGTAAAATTGTGAGTTGGGGAGAATTTTCTCAAGATTATTTATGTTTTTCGATTTTTGAATATATTTAGAATAAAATACATTAAAAAAAATAAACTACGTTCTTTGAACTACTCAGTGTGGACTCCTTCTTGTCTTATAAAAGATGGTGTTGCTTAAAAGGAGATTGTGCCAGGAGTCAGTCACGACCTGCCCTGCGTTCTAAAGAAGTGTGAGTGCAGGCTGGGGGGGTCACACAAATCAGAGATTTTAATGTATTTACCACATCTTAATGCAATATTTTTAGCTTTTGTATTAGTGGACGTGCATTCCAAAATATCACCTCCCTATAGCTGAGAAGAAACTCGAGGTTTCAGTGAGACTCTGGTGCGTTCCCCACCGCACCAACTCTTGTTGGAGTCTAATTCCAGGAAAATGGAGGGCCCAGAATGAGGGTGAAGGCCACCATCTCATGAGCCACTCCTCATGTGTGAGGCTAGCGAATGTCATTGGGGCTGTTCCATCACAGCCAATCATAATTCTCATCTTCCAACAGTGGGAGGGACTCTGCATGAAGTAATTGTACGGCTCTCACATCAGTTCGGTCTCAACCAGTGGTGATAGGGATATGGAACCAGGGCAGATAGTTGGAGCTGAAGTTCGCTGGTGGCAGGATTCTCTGCTCCTGCCGCTTGTCAACGCGATTTCCCATTGAAGCCACCCCAGGGCACAAGGCGGGTGTGCATTGCCAGCAGGAACAGAGAATCCCAATGGCCGCAGAATCCTGGTCTTTATCACATCCTGCTATCAACCACCTCCATCATCAATGCTTATAGGGCTAATAAATAAAAGTAAAGACAAAAACCCACGAGCCAATGATTTTTGCACACAGCTGGAAATTTGTTCCTGCATTGCAATTTTTCTGAGACTACACAGTTGACGATGGCTATGGAATAGTGCCAGGAACCTCAGCGGGTTTGGAGGCTACAGTCAGCATGCATAAACTTGACAGAGATCAGCATCGCATCCCCCTAGCACCAGCACCAACAACCCTTCATATGCTTCCCCCAGCCCCCCCACCCCACCCCTACCCTCTTATTGAGTGACTTCAATAGGCCAAATTATATTGGGATCAGATCCCGCTCAAATTATATTGAGTGGGATCCCTTCTCTCCAAAACTGAGTGGGGAACCATCCTGAGAATCAGCAAACCCCTCTCCATTCCAACCTCTCTTCTCAAGTCATCACTTACGTCATCTCCAGGGTCACCCGGTTCTCCATCATCACCTTTCGGACCTGGAAAGCCTCTTGTTCCCTGTATGAGAGAGACAGAGAGATAGAAAGAAACATGAGACATGCAAAAAAACCATTCCCATCTCTGATTTTGCCCTCAAAGAAAAGATTTGGAATTCCGGTTCGGATCTCTGACTCCACAGTTCAAAGACGATATAATGAACAACTCATGTGCAATGAGGAAATAAGAAGAGACAGTCTTTTGTGTGTTCCTTCTTTTCAAAGAAACAAAATCAGACTTTTGGGCATCTGGAAAAGCTTCTCAAACAGCTCCTAACCATAGGCATCTGTTGGTTAGAAGCTTGCTAATCCTAAACAGTTTTTGCCAAACAACCCTTCTGGCTGTAGTATATACTTTTCAAACAGGAGTGACAGCTTCTATGCCTATCCTCACCTTCTCAGACTTCGAATTAGAGAGGCTGTTGCACCCACCCGCACCCTTCTTTCAGCTGTCAGACTCCACATGACAGTGGAGGGTTGGCAGGAAGTGGGGTGGGGTCCCTGAGCAGTGATAGCCCACATAATCTTTTCTGGGATCATGGAGCTATACTCCCACTCTTCCAACATTTAAAAAAATGATTGAAGGCTTACCATTGGCGTGGCCCCTTCTCTTCCAGTGATTTGTGCAACTGGAAGTGTATGTATGGGCCAGGTTTACAGCCATTCCAGCCTAAAATGCTAACTGGGACCGTTTTTACATCATAAGACCCAACTCCCATATTATAAGGGATTGCTGACCTCAAACCAAGCAGTGGTTTTGGATCAAAAACAGAAAATAAGGGACAACCTCAGTATGTCTGACAGAATCTGTGGAGGGAGAAGGAAGCTAATGCCTTGAGTCCGGGTGACTCTTTGTCAAAGCTAGAGAGAACTGGAAATAAGGTCAGATATATACAATAGTGGGATGGTGGGGGGTGTGGAGCAGTGGGGCTGGATAAGGTAAGATAAAGTCGCCATAGTCCCAGATGACCATAGGCTGCTTTCCCCTTTGAAGGGGTGAGCTGACTGGTGGTAATTTGACCTGAGGATCACCACACCTCAAGGCAAGGTTGAGAAGGCTGGCCTTCATGAATAATGGAGGGCCAGCGATAAATGGAGATTGACAAAGCTGACGAGGACAAAAAGTTAAAGGTAATGTAAATGGTGGACATAATGACTAAGAAGGGTGCTGATAGTGGCACATTATGAGATCAGAATGTGTTCATGACAGAGCAAAGGTAAGCAGTGTGTCAAAGAAACCTTAGCCCATTAGTCTCAGCACTCCCACCCTGGTGTGCCAGGGGCTTTGAATACCCAGGTATGGGCCCCTTTCAAAATGGAGCCAATGCAATACCAGTGTTAACAGGCCAATAAGGAGACAGATCTCATTCTGAGACATTTACTCCTTCACGCCCCCTCCACATCACCCCCCTCCCTAACTGTCTATGCGAGGCAAAGGCCCTCACAATTAACCCCATTGTTTTCTATCCATGCCCTAAGTTTACCATGGAATCGCCAAAGTTTTGGGCTCATTTAACAATCGATCATGAGAGATGTCTTGCAAATGCATTTTGAAAGTTTGGTTATATTCTGTCAGAGGGATTTCCACAACCCTTCAGGGATGTCACTATGTCGGAGCTAAGGAAGATTAATCAGTTGTGATCTTCTGATTCTCTTTGTCGGGCTGTTGTGTAGATACTCAAATTTGTTTCTGATAATCAGTTCCATTCTTTGCCATGGACAGGGAAGTGTGGGGGACATGGGGCCGTGGGGGGGGTCGGGTGTGGGTGGTGAGACTAATGGGCAGAAGCTGCCCATTCCCATGGGTTTGCAGGCGGGTCCAGGAGTACAATGAGAGAATCATGCACTGTGGTGTCTTCGCCACCCCCGACAGATTCTAAGCAATGTAGTTAAAAGTGGGATATGGCTGGCACCAGTTATTCACCTTACAGTAGCGAGTAGCAAAGTAAGATCAATTAGATCCCCATTTGAGGGCAAATTGGAGAGACCAGCAGAATCTTCCCCATGGCAGGCAAGCCTCCCATTGAGGCTGAATTCCAGCCATTGCCTTGGAGCCTCCAATAAAGGCACCCCCACTCCAACACTCCACCCCCTCCCCACCCATCCCACAGTGGCTGGGCCAGAGGGCCACAGCAATTGCCACAAGCCATTTAGTGAAAGGGTTCCCCCTCCACACTGATGGCTGCTCGCTGTGGCCACACTTATTTTTGGAGTCTTCAGGAGGCACCTCCAACTGGAGATGCCCTCACGGTCTCTTACTTACATCAACAGTATCCACCTGACACAGTGGGTGGGATTCTAGGGACCTGTTGCGAGCGGCAACAGAATATTTGACATTCCAGCCAGAACTCCATTCAGTCGCAGCAGCTCTGGAAAATCCCAGACGCGAACGAGGATGGAAGATTTCAGTCAGTGTGATTGCCGGCTGCCCATAACTTCAGGCGCTCCAATTGGACCTTTGGTTTGTGCAGTGTTGCCTGCCATCCCTAGTTGAACATGGGTCCTGGAGGTTGGCTGTTAATTGGCTCCCTCGGGAAAATTCACACAAGTGGGTATCAGAGCTGGGATTCACATATGGCTCCAACTGTTTACTGGAAAATCCAGTCTAATATGTCGGTTGTTGGCTGTGTCTGTTTAATCAATCTCTTGAATGTGGGAACCGCATTAACCAGTGGCTATTCTACTGGTGTTTTTAAAAATTCTTTCATTGGAAGGGGGCATCGCTGGCAAGGCCAGCATTTGTTGCCTGCCCCTAATTGCCCCTTGAACTGAGTGGCTTGCTAGAGACATTTCAGAGGGCAGTTATGAGTCAACCATGTTGTTGTGGGACTGGAGTCACAGATAGTCTAGACCAGGTAAGGAAGGCAGATTTCCTTCACTAAAGGTATATTCATGAACGAGGTGGGTTTTGACGACAATCGATGATCGGTGTCATGGTCACCATTACTGAGACTAGCTTTGCATTCCAGATTTTAAAATTGAATTTAAATTCCACCAGCTGCCATGTTGAGAACTGCAGGACAGAAGACTGAGCCTCTGAATTACCAGTCCAATGACATTACCACTCTCCCACCAGCTCTCCTAATTTACCTCTTGAACCCCTTTCAGCTCTTCAAGATAAATACCTCAGGAAAATCGGTCCCTGAGGAAATACTTTTCCTGAGCACTCTTGACCCTATGCCATTAATCTCAAGGTCTTCCTGTTTGAAGAGGGCACATTACTCGTTTCTTCCCTAGTCAAGGGTAATGTCACTGGACTAGTGATCCAGAGGGCCAGCCTAATGCTCTCGGGTTAAATCCCGAATTTAAATTTAGTTAATAAATTTGGAATTGAAAGTTGGTCTCAGGAATGGTGACCATGAAACTATCAGCGATTGTTGTAAAAACGTACCTGGTTCACTAATGTCCCTTTAGGGAAGGAAATCTGCTATCCTTACCCGGTCGGGAAATCTGCTGTCCTTACCCGGTCTGGCTTACATGTGATTCCAGACCCACAGCGATGGGATTGGCTCTTAACTGTCTCTGAAGTGGCTTTGCAAATCCACTCCGCTCAAAGACAATTAGTGGTGCCAGCGATGTCCCGTGAAGGAATAAATAAAAAAATTAGTGATGGTGCTGAATAGACATGCATACTCTCTAGCCAAACATTGAGTATACAATATAACATGATCTATGGTGGCCTAGGAATTAGGAAAACCAACTTACATTTGGTCCAGAGTCTCCTAGTACACCTGGGATACCCTATTGGGGGAAGGAGCAAAATATTTATTAGATTTATCACTTTATACTAGAATCCATCAGCACAGAAAAAGCAATGCCCCCCCATTCGCCGACACAAACCCCGTTAAAGCCGCTAACTCTCGCGAGAGGGCCATAGTAGAATTTGCGCCAATGTGATCTCACTTTGAGATCTTGCCCGCCTGCCCCCACTGGCGTCGTAATCACGTTAACGCCCAATTGGGGCGGGCACCTGATTACCATGAACTTGCATGGATTATAATATTTAATAACAGCTTTATGCTGTTGCTTCCGGGTTCGTCGTATGTCCCCTCCCCCACCCTCTCCCCCCCCAGTAGGATTCGCTACTGGTTTCCGAAAAAGGAAATCAGTCTGTTGACCATGACAGGGGCTCAGAGATGAGTATAGCCCTCCCATCAGCACAGAAAAAGCAATGCCCCCCCATTCGCCAACACAAACCCCGTTAAAGCCACTAACTCTCGTGATTGACATGGCTGGACAGTGCCCAGGCACAGTCCCCTGGTACTGCCCTATGGCAATGACAGGTTGGCACGATCAGGGATGGGACCAGCAGCGGGTCACAGGCAGGGCCTCAAGGGAACCCCATTTGGGGTGTTCCCATTATGTGGTGGTGGGGGAGGGGGGGAAGTGATGCTGGAGGGGGAAGGGGATGTTTCGCCTGCATGGCGGCAAATATATCCAATGGGTTCTAGATAATTATACAGCATCCCATACAGCTCAGAGATGTCTTTGAATCTCAGCTTTGCCGGTGAGTTTAGGCCATACCTCCCCCCCCAGCTGGCTGTATGATCCTCGCCAGCACTTTGAAATTGCACCCTGTGCATTTTCTGGAAAATTCCACCCTTAATTCCACCCTTGTAGAAGATTGTAGTTTAGTCGGGCAGTATGGTCGGCACGGGCTTGGAGGGCCGAAGGGCCTGTTCCTGTGCTGTACATTTCTTTGTTCTTTGTTCTTAAGCGTTCCGCATTACAATCGTTTACATAAAGACTTGCATTTACATGTCACTTGCCATGACTGCCAGGTGTCTCAAAGTTCTTTACAGCCAAGGGAATATTTTTTTTTTTAGTGTAGTCATTGTTGTAATGTAGAACACACAGCATCTAATCTATGCACAGCCAGCTCCCACAAACAGCAATGTGATCGTGGACGGATGATCTGCTTTTTGTGATGTTGATTGTGCCATAATTATTGACCAAGACACCAGGGGCAACTCCTCTGCTCTTCTTCCAAATAATGCTATGGGGAATTTTACCTCCTCCCAAGCAGGCAAACGGGGTTTGAGATTAATGTTTCGGCAGAAAGACAGCACTCCCTCAGTACTGCACTGGGGTGTCAGCCTCAAGCCTTGGATTGGGATTTGAACCCAGAACTTAGTGATTCTGAAGTGGAGTGCCACCAATTGAGGTATGGCTGACACCCAATGACTGACCCACTTTGATTGGAGCCTTTCCAGTTGACAGTGGGGCAGCTCTAAATCTGAAGACCTTGGGCGTCATTCTCCGACCCCCCAGCGGGTCGGAGAATGGCCGTTGGCCGCCGTGAATCCCGCCCCCGCCGGTTGCCGAAGTCTCCGGTACCGGATATTCAGCGGGGGCGGGAATCGGGCCGCGCCGGTTGGCGGGCCCCCCCGCTGGATTCCGCCAAGAAATTGCCTGTCCCGCCGGCGTAAATTAGAGTACCTATTTACCGGCGGGACAAGGCGGCGTGGGCGGGCTCCGGGGTCCTGGGGGGGTGCGGGCGATCTGGCCCCGGGGGGTTCCCCCACAGTGGCCTGGCCCGCGATCGGGGCCCACCGATCCGCGGGCGGGCCTGTGCCGTGGGGGCACTCTTTCCCTTCCGCCTCCGCAACGGTCTCCACCATGGCGGAGGCGGAAGAGACTCTCCCCACTGCACATGCGCGGGAAACTGTCAGCGGCCGCTGACACTCCCGCGCATGCGCCGCCCCGACATGTCATTTCCGCGCCAGCTGGCGGGGCAACAAACGCCATTTCCGCCAGCTGGCGGTGCGGAAATCCCTCCGGCGCCGGCCTAGCCCATCAATGTTGGGGCTCGGCCCCGAAAGATGCGGAGCATTCCGCACCTTTGGGGCGGCGCGATGCCCGTCTGACAGTCGGCAGACATTGCGCCGTTTGGGGAGAATTTTGCCCGCACGAATCGAACACGTTTTGTGTCTCTCACTTAACCTCTTATCATAAGACCTCTGTCCCAGAACTGAGTGCAAAGGCACAAGTCTGTGCCTCCACTGGGCTTGGTGAATATATCTAATGAGTATTAGGTAATTATACAACATTCCATACAGGTCAGAGATGTCCCAAGTTCAATCCCTGACTTGTGCAGTGTTGGCTGGTCTCAGGCAAGCCATAATTTTGGAATGTGTTTTGAGCTCCTAAGTTAACGGAAGGGGAAGTAAACTCCTCTGTTGGCCAGACTGATTGATGGGACCTGTTGACATTAATACACCAGGTGGTGCAGAGAGTCCCAAACAGTGGGTCATGACCTCCTCTCGGAGTCAAGGACTGATTATTCGGGTCACAAACTCTGAGGTAGTAATGGCAACTGTCAAGTGGAGACTGCGGCTGGGGCATGAATATTTTATCCCAAATGGTTTGTCAATGAGACAGCTTTTCACTGCCTTCACTGGCCATCCTTTCAGTGCCCTGATTGGCTACTGAATTCAGCCCTATGTTTTTGTAATGGAGGAGGTACTTTGCCCTTGCACTGTTAATAAGATCTTATAGCTTACAAATCCACGTTGGATGGCTGGTGACATTCTAATATACTTTGGATTACTGTTAGAACTGGGAGGTGAAATGTGGGACGATGCACTGCATGATGTCTCATTTCTGTCCATTGCCACAGCTTTAACCTGAGAGACATGTAACTCCAAGGGAACATCTCTGCTGTCTCTAAGATCCTTTTGAAGAGCAGCAGGGAGGATCACCCTGGCGCCTTGGCTCAATATTAATCCCTCAAACCACATCTCGACCTGGGCACTATCACACTACTGTGTGTGGGAGCTTGCTGTGCACAAATTGGCTGCTGCGTTTCCTACATAACAGCAGTGACTACACTTTCAAAGTTCTTCATTGGCTATAAGATGCTCTGGGCATTCTGAGGTTGTGAAGAATGCTGTAAAACATTTTGGCAACTTTTTAAAAGACAAATGAAGGAGGTGTGAAGCTAGAGGTGATTAAGTCATTGAATGGAAGTAGTACAAGTCACTTACGGGTAATCCGGGTGGTCCCCTGGTCCCGTTGCCTGGGCTACCATAGTCTCCCTATCATCAATAAGAAAAGGTGCATTAGAAAAGAATGAAAGTACTATTTGATGCACAATCAATAACTCTCGAGACGAAGGGGAGTCATATCTAATCGGCTTTTATCAGCTAGAACTGTACCCAGCAGCGATGATACAGAAAGTGAAGGCTATGTACATTATCCAATGGTAGACCCCCTCGGTCTAGCCAATGGTCATCCACCTCTCAGGTACTGCAATACATGATATTACCACAGTCACCCCCTGTTAAAAAAGAACCCAGCGGGGTGATGGCCAGTGTTACTGTCGCCTTTTCAATGGTAGGACCAGGTCTTGCAGGTACTATGATGTCGAGGGTAACAGAGAAAGTTTTTATGGTGCAGCGATCAGACGATCGGGTGGCCTGGTCGGCCTTCTGGAGCGTCTGAGTTTCTGCGACGATCCTGGTGGGGGCCCCAGCGGTTGGGACTCCGGGAACGTGGTGTCTTCCTCCCAGGCAGCTTCGTCACCCCTAGCTGTTGGGGCAAAAAGTGGGCAGGGGGAAGGGCGCCTGTAGGGGGCGTCGGTGCCTGTTCGGCGCTGGATAGGGGCTCTGGCGGCAATACTGACCCTCCGGTCAGGTGCTGCCAGCGGGGGGGGGGGGGGGGGGGGGGGGGCAATGGTGCGGGCGCGCGTGGGGCTCCAGCGGGCGCAAGGTCCCAAAGGGAGACCGTGTCTTGGCGGCTGTGGGGGAACGCTACGTAGGCGTACTGAGGGTTGGCATGCAGCAGGTGGACCCTCTCGACCAACGGGTCCGACTTGTGCGCCCTCACATGTTTCCGCAGCAGGATGGGTCTGGGTGTCACTAGCCAGGTGGGGAGCGAGGTCCCAGAGGAGGACTTCCTGGGGAAAACCAGGAGACGTTCGTGAGGTGTCTGGTTCGTGGTAGTACATAGCAGCGACCGAATGGAGTGAAGGGCCACTGGGAGGACTTCTTGCCAGCGGGAGACTGGGAGATCCCTGGACCGAAGGGCCAGCAAGGCGGTCTTCCAGACCGTCCCGTTCTCCCTTTCTACCTGCCCGTTTCCCCGGGGGTTGTAACTGGTCGTCCTGCTCGAGGCGATGCCTTTGCTAAGCAGGAACTGATGCAGCTCGCCACACTATTCAAGTAGAATAAAGGGATGATGTGAAACTTCATATATGTCTAGTTGGGAAGTAATTTTTAAATCTGGTCTGTATCTTTTGAATCATGGCATGTTAAACCCATACATTCAGCCCATTAAATATTTCACAAACTTTTCTCTCCACCTGAGCCAATTAGCCTATCTCTGTACTTCTGCTCACTCTCCATAAACCCTTTTACGTTTCCTGCCTTTACAATCCCTGGAGAAGGACTGGCAGAAGCTTGGCTCACTTGCCCTTACCCTGCAAAGGAAGCTGTATGAGGGAGTCTGGAGCTCCTTCCTACACCTTGTGAGCTGAGGCTGACAGCCGCCTTTCAAATCTCATCAGGAGCTCCTCTCGGCTGGGGAATTCCAGGCAGCAGAATCAGTACCTAACCCCAACCTAAAGAAGTGTCATCAAACTTAATCGAGGCTCAGCACTGACATTAACACACTCCGTTTTCAAAAGATTATTAAGTCACTGAATTTCTATCTGATCTACTTGAATTGACGGTGTTTAAATGATGTATTTATCACTAAAAGTTCCCAACTGAAACAGGGGGCAGAATTCAACCAAATATTTTCGATGGGCGCAATCTAACCAAAATAAAACAGTCAGTTTTGGGCGGGATTAGTGGAGTCGTTCCCAGCGCTTGTAGCAGAATTCCTCAGTGCAGGAATAGATCAGGATGCCATTTTTAAATGGCCCCCTGATCTCTTGACCACCCCCCCCCCCCACCCACCCCCCCACCCCCCCCACCCCCCACCGATGCAACCTCCAGACAGACACAATGCCCCACATCACCTGCTGGTGGGTCCTCGGAGCCCTCTGCACTCTACCTCATATGGGCAGGGCATCCCCGGCATGGGCACAATGCCAGCTTGGCACCTTTGCTGCCAGCGTGACATCTTGACAGTGCCCCTAGCAGCCTGGCAGTGCCTCCTAGGCTCCCTGGCAGTGCCAGGTATTTCCATCTGCTCTACGTTCGTGGGGACCAGTAATGAACGCACCTCGCTGGGGCCTCCTCGGCAAGGCAGATAGATGCCAGGTGACCGATCGATCTGGTGTCAGCACTGCTAAATGGGTTCTTAAATTCTTAGTCGTGGGCAGGACCCAGATCGCGACGTCTTGTGAGATCTTGTTAGATCTTGAAATGGCTGGTGGAAATCCTGGGAAAGGCCACTCCTAGGACCTACTGGTTGCGTCCTGCCCCTATTCTGGCGGGATGTGGTTGGTGGATTGCGCCCTAAGTGTAATTTTGGGCGGGTTCGGAGGGGTGTTTCCCTTCGGCTTTTTGGGTGAGATCTATACCGCTGGTCAGTCACACTTGGTCATTTGTTTAGGCCATAAGGAGTTTCTCCTCAGTCAAGCCCACACTTAGAAACTTTTTTTATCACTGGGGAGCTGAACCCGCCGGCCAGACCAGCTCCTCAGAGATCAGGTTGCCATTTTGAAAGGGTGCCCTGATCTCAAAGTTAGCTTGAGGGTCCCCACACCCCATACACATGGGCATTACCCCACATCTCACAATTGAGGACATCCTGCTATGGGGTTGCAGAGGTGCCCCGTCTTTTCAGGTCTCCCCACCCTCTTTTTGGGTTCCCCCCTTTCTGGATGCTATCCTTCACCCCCCCCCCCTCCCCCCCCCCCCCTCCACCCCCCCCAACCTTTAGGAGGCCCCTTCATACCTGCCCTTCATCCCGCAACCCTTCATAACCCCCTCATTCCCTTTCATGGGTATAGTCTCCCCTCAGGTCCTGACTCTTGGCAGGGCCACCCTGGCACCCAGGCACCCTGACACTGCCACCCTTGCACCCTGGCAGTATCCCCGCCAGCCTGGGAGTTCCACCCATGCATCCTGGCAGTGCCAGAGTGGCAATGCCAAGGTGCCAGGCTGGCAGTGTCAGGCTGGCAGTGCCAAGGTGCCCAGTGCCAGAGAGAGTGCCAAGGGGACACCATGCCCTGTCCCCAACCACCCAAGGGCCTCCAATAGCCCCCAAAGGTGCCATTAATAATAATAAGGTGCCATTACATCTGGTCCATTTTTCCGGTGCCTGGCCCAGGCCTGGCTGGGGAGGCTGTTAGTTCCTGGCCACCTGAAGAATCCCATGCAGACATCTTTAAATTAGCTGTATGGCACATTTAAATATGCTATGATGTGGAGATGCCGGTGTTGGACTGGGATGAGCACAGTAAGAAGTCTGACAACACCAGGCTAAAGTCCAACAGGTTTGTTTCGAATCACCGGTTTTCGGAGCACAGCTCCTTCATCAGGCGAGGAAGGAGCTGTGCTCCGAAAGCTAGTGATTTGAAACAAACCTGTTTAAATATGCTGATCTGGACCTCGCCCAGCAAGGGCGAGATCGAGATCATGACATCTCGCGAGATTCGGATGAATCTCGCAAGACGTCTCACGCATTGCGAATCTCGCGAGAAGGCTCTCATGAGATTCAATGGTCTTGTCGCGTCACCAAGTCTGGTGTGACAAGGCCAGTAATTCACGGCCATGAATTCCTTCAGACATTGGAAAGCACTGACAAATCACTGACTTCACTTCCTGAGGTAAATGATCAAGAGCATTCTGATTCATTCTTTTCTCCATTGCTCTACCCTTGCACCCTAAAACTCTGTCTCCATTTTTTCCCCTTCTTCTAAGCTCTTCAAACTTCTCCTGAGACTGCACTGCTGTGTCCTCCACCCATCAACCCAAATATTTTCACAGCGTGCTTTCAAATCCCTGTCAACTCCATGGTGGAATTCTGGAGACCAAGTCCAGTGGCGGAAGCAAAAGTCGGAATGATTTTTTTCCTAGAAAGCAGGATGGCCTTACAGTGAGATCTTGTGCCATTCAGCTCACTAATTATGCAGCCTTCAGGAACAGGTCGAATCTCTTGGGAGAGTGGGTAGAAAGCAGCCAAACCTGCCATCACCACATAGGTTCCAATGTCCAGGTGCATATTCGAACACCACTCAGTCATTCACTCTTCCACTCCGCTCCTTGCCCCTGTGGTGGCAAGGGATCCGTTCAACAGAAGCCCCATTGGCAATAGTGGGACCAGAAGATCTGGCCATTGGTGAACTATCCTCCACTGCTGCAGAACACACCGTGGAGGGTAAGGGAAATCCCACACATTGTCTACTTACCTGGATGAGTGTAGGTAGCTGCAACGGCTTTTAAATAAAACCTTGACACTATCCAGGACAAAGCATCTCACTTCATCAGTAGCTCATCAACTCCCTTAAATATCCAAACTTTCCACCATCCTGACTGCATTGTGTACTGTCTACAATATGCATGATGACATGTCACCAAGACTTCTTCGCAAGCACCTCCCATACCAGTCAACTCCACTGCCTAGAGGGCAAAGGCAGTTGACACATGACAAACTCATCACATTCAAATTCCCCTCTGAATTGCACACCGTTCCTACTTTGAAATATATTGCTGTTCCTGCATCATCGCCAGGTCAAACTTCTGGAGCACCCAACCTAACAGAGCTGTGAGGATACCTTCACCACACAGACCACAGCGGCTCAAGTAGGAACTCCACCACTACCTTCTGAAGGGCAACAAGAAATAGGCAATAAAAACTGGGCCTGCCAACAATGTATGCCCACTACCCAGGAATGAATGTGATAAAAAAAAGGTTTTCATGTTAATGCCAGAGTGCAGGGTCCAGGATCTTTACATTTGACTGCAGTCCAAAGGCCTCAAAGTGAAATTTTACTTTTCTCTTTCAAATGCTGACAGGGTATAAATGCTGTTTTATGCTTCCAAATCTGGTCATTGTGCATTTTCTTACCATCTCACCCATTGGGCCCGGATCACCAGGGTAGCCCTTCGAACCTCTGGGTCCTCTGTTTCCCTGTAGGATGAATGAAACATCAATTAGTCCTGTAAGAATTCTCAGTTACAAATTCAGAATAGACTGTCAGTCAGGAACAAAATGGAGTGAAACTGAGGAGCCATGAATTGAAATTATCGAGGAGGCAGGCACTGCGATCCCTGGTTGGTTTGTTGCACATTGCAGTCTCAAGTCTAAGCCACTATAATGGGTAATATTCCTCCTTATAGTAAAGTACCTCAGTTCATGGGTGAGCCACACTTTGGTTTGTGTTTCTTCCTTTGCTGGCGTCGCTGGGGATCACTTCAGTTTGATGCATAATAATGTACACCAGGCATAAACTGAGGTTAGGTCTTTTTGCAAGGAGTGAATTCTCACCGTGACAGCAGCCACATTTTGACAAAGGTGGCATTGTAGAGGAAAGTAAAAGAGGGCGGTGCGACAGAGCACAATTAATGTTTAGATTGCATCTTGAATGTGATAAAACATCCCAAGGCACTTCATAGGAGAATTCTAAAACAAAGTATGACAACAGAACGCATCAGGAGATTTTCAGGCCAGGTGACCGAAGTATAATTGAAGAGGTAGGCTTTAAGGTATCTCCTAAATAAGGAAAGAGAGGCAGAGAGGTGGAGAGGTGGAGACAACTGACAGCACAGCCACCAATAAAGGAGCAATTAAATTTACAGATGATCAAGTGGCTAGAATTAGGGAGCGCAGGTATCTCAAAGGGTTGTGGGACAGGAGGAGATTACAGGGATAGGGAGGGGCGAGGCCACAGAGGAATTTTAAAATTAAGACGTTGCTTGGGCAGGAGCCAGTCAGTGAGCAGAGGGTGAGAGGGGAATGGAACTTGGTGCAAGTTATGATAGGCAGCTGATATTTTGGATGACCTCAAGTTCTTGAAGGGAATAGTTCACAACTAGGAATATACAAGTTAGGCGTGATCCACAATGATCTAGGACAAGGGACCATTCATTATGGGGATGCTGCGTACCCTAAAGCAGCCCGACAACTCTCAGATGTAGGTACATGGTTAGAGGAAATGGAGGCCTGATATAGGTAGAACGGGGAAATTGGTTCTGCGGAGGGAATACGGGCAGCTAGGCACTGATTTAGAAAGCACAAGGTAATAATCTCCGGATTACTATTTAAACTACAAGCTAACTGGCACAGGGCCAATTTTCTATGTTTCTACAGTGGGATTAGACTACTGAGTTGGATGATCAGCCATGATCATAATGAATGGCGGAGTAGGCTCAAAGGACCGAATAGCCTCCTACTACTCTTATTTTCTATGCTTCTATGTTTTCTATGTTTCTAATAAGGTTAAAAAGGTAAATGTGTTGGTCAAAGATTGGTGTGGAATTTCAAATTCAGTTTGAGGGCAATAAACTCAAATCACCAGGCCTGAATGCCTACATCCTAGGGTATTAAAGGAAGTGGTAGCAGAGAAAGTGGAGGCATTGGTTAGAATATTCCCAAATTCGCTGGATGCAGGAAAGGTTCCAGTGGATTGGAAAAACACTCATGTAACACCCCTGTTCAAAAAGGAAGAGAGGCAGAAAGTAGTAAATTATAGACCAGTTACTTTACCCTATATTGTTGGGAAACTGTTGGAATCTATTATCAAGGAAGTAGTAATAGTACATTTGCAAAGTCAAAATGCAATACATCAGAGTCAGCATGGTTTCATGAAGGGTAATTGTGTTTGACTAATTTACTGGAGCTCTTTGAAGATGTAACAAGCCAAGTGGATAACGGGGGTCCTGCAGATGTTGTATACCTGGACTTCCAATAGGCATTTGATAAGGTGACGCACAAAAGGTGAATACAACAGGTAAGATCCCATGGGGTTAGGAGTAACATATTTGCTTGGATAGAGGATTGGCTTACCAATAGAAAGCAGAGAGTGGGGAATAAATGAGTCTTTTTCTGGTTGACAAGCTGTAACTAGTGGGGTGCCACAGGATTCGGTCCTTGGGCTCAGCTATTTACAATCTATATGAATGACTTGGATGAAGGGATAGAATGTACAATTTCCAAATTTGTAGCTGGCACTAAAATAGGTGGAAAAGCAAGTTGCAATGAGGAAATAAGAAATTTACAAAACGATATTGATTGGTTAGGTGAGTGGGAAAAAAAATTGGCAGATGGAATTTAACGTGGATGAGTTTGACGTTAAAAAGGCAACTTATTATCTGAATAGAAAGAAACTTCAAAATACTTTGGTGCAGAGGGATCTGGGTGTCCTTGTGCATAAATCGCAGGAGGGTAGTATGCAGGTACAGCAGTAATAAGGAAGGCAAATTGAATTTTGGCATTCATTGTTAATGGAATAGCGTATAAAAGTAGGGACGTGCTGCTCCATCTGTATAAGGCGTTGGTGAGACTGCACCTGGAGTACTGCGCACAGTTTTGGTCCCCTTACTTGAAGAAACAGGTAAATGTAGTTGAGGTGGTTCAGAGAAGATTCACTAGATTGATTCCAGGGATGAAGGGCTTGTCTTGTGTAGAGACATTCAGCAGTTTAGGTCTATACTCGCTGGAGTTTAGAAGACTGTGAGGAGATCTAATTGAGGAATATACGATGCTGAAGAGGATTGACATGATAGACATAGAGCAGATGTTTCCTCTTGTTGGACATTCTAGAATGGGAGGCCTTAGTTTTAGGCTAAAGTGTGGCAGATTTAAAACAGAAATGAGGAGGAATTACTTCACTCAAAGGGTCATGAATCTGTGGAATTCTCTACCCCAGAGTGCAGTGGATGCCGGAACACTAAACAAATTTAACGAGGAGATAGATCGGTTTTTAATTAGTAGCAGGATGAAGGATTATGGGGAGGGGGGAGGAAGGTGGAGATTACGTCGAGATGAGATCTGCCATGATCGTATTGAATGGCGGAGCAGGCTCAAGAGCTGAATTGACTACTGCTCCTAGTTCTTATATTCTTATGTTCTTATATCAGGAGGCATTGTAGAGTAGGTGGCTGAGGCAGGAAGAGCCAGACCACTAGTATCTCAGACTTGCCTTCAAGAGCCTGGAGGAGAATAACTATCCTTCTCAACCCCACAACAATGAAAGGAACTTAACCTTTGAACCCATTTCAAACATGCAGCACCTGATCTAGGCCAATCCAGAAATGGCAATCATGGTTCTATGTATGGAAATGATCCCGGTTTGTATTTTAGATGGGCATAAGTGTCAGACTCTCAGGCTGTCCAGGGAACAGAACATGTGGGGAGGTTCTACTGACCTCCACAAATTGAGGCTGGAGGCCTGGAAAATTACTTCACCATTTTTGTGGAAGAGCATTTTACAGCCTCTGTTCAGGTTGAGGAGTGACGCCATTATCATTGAGGCTTTCCTATCCCAATTCTCTTCACAGCATATGTGTGGGCCTGGTTGCTGATGTTGGGCTCAGACTGTGAGAGCCAGCAGTAAAATGCCAGGCCATCTACACTGACCAACCCTCCACTGGAATTACATTGTTCAAGTAGTCAGTACAAACCTCTTGTCCTTGTCCTCCCATATCGCCCTTAAATCCCCTAGGTCCTGGTCGACCAGCTTCTCCCTGAGAGGAAAGAATGAAACGTGTTCAGGAGTATCAGCAGAAAGAGTGCACATTGGGGCAGGTGGGACAACCATACTGCCCTTATACAGAGTTAACAAAAGTACCATATTGATGGTTCATTACCAACATTCTCAAGGGCACACAGAGATGGGCAATAATTAACAACAATTAATAATTTGTTGATCAAGAGCTGAGACCATGGCTGATTTTCCTTCTTTACCCGTAATGTCAAGTCACACTGCAGTATCTCAAGTTACTGACCTCATCTATCTCCACATGGACAGGAGCATGCTCAGATACCTACAGAGGCAGAACTGCCTCCCAAACTTTAGAAGTATAAAGCTTCAGCATTCGAGGACGGGACAATTTCTGCTCCCTTAGGTGGTGAAATGGAGGTCAGAGAGTGAGTCCAGCCTGCCTGATGGCACACTCGGGTTTATACAGCAGACGGTGTCATACTAAAGTAATGTAAAATTATTGATTTACGCTGGATGTCAGTATCTGCACAATCAGGCCAGAGTTGGTGTGAAGAAGGAAATACCTGCACTGACTTGCACAGAATCTCTGGCGCTGAACCTCAGCAGAAATCTTGGAATTTGCTGACACTGCTCCCGTGGGGTTTCCGTCTTACGGCTGGGGCTGGGCAAGACAACATTTTCCCACAACCTCCATGATTAAATATAGGCAGATGACACTGAAACTTCTTGTGATTCATTACCACTTTGAGAAACATGGTTCATTCTTATAATTGTTCTGAATTTCTGTTAAATGCACTGCTCCAAGGTTTAGCAATCATATGAGCATGTTAGCTCTTGATAGTTTAGTGCATCTGGTGTATGTCTTGCTGTTGAAAATTACAGAATGGTTTGGTTACCATGGTTTCTGGCCTTTATTAGCCTACAGTGCTGTAAATCATTAAAATCCAAGTGAGTTCTACTTTTACAGGACCATCAAAAGCTGTGTTCAATACCCAGGGGCAGAAAATTGAGTCTGGTCTGTTTTATGAGTTATGTATACATAATGCATTCACCCCCCCCCCCCCCCCCCACCCCCCCAACTGCCCCTCCCCCATCATGAACCGGAGGCATGAGGTCGACCTGAAATTGGGCCTCATTTGAATCATTGGACAAGCTGTTTATTTCTTCATATGCAGCTCGCCCATTGTCAGCATTCAGATTTAGGCCAACAGGGATCTTTGGTCAATCTCTTGAGAGGGTGAGGGGATTGGGTGGGGAGGAGCACTGGGGAATGAATGACAGCAAGACTGCAGGGTTGACCATGGGGCCAGTAGTGGCCCTCAGGTACCCTGCAGAGCAGAGCACAGAGGAACACAGTAACTGGCTCCACATCAAACTTCAAAATATAAACTTAACTGTCTGTTGTCAGCCACTAAAAGGCCACATCTGGACCAGGCTGGCTCTGCACAGGACAGCCCCGGTTCCCAGTGGGGTCCTCAAAGATGGCATTAAGACATGCAAGAGTAGAGCGGCATGTGGCACAGTGGTTAGCACTGGGACTGAGGCGCTGAGGACTCAGGTTTGAATCCCTGCCCTGGGTCACTGACGGTGTGGAGTTTGCACATTCTCCCCATGTCTGCGTGGGTTTCACCCCCACAACCCAAAGATGTGTAGGTTAAGTGGATTGACCACGCTAAATTGCCCCTTAATTGGAAAAAAAATAATTGGGTACTCCAAAAAAAAATGTTTTAAAGAAAGACACGCAAGGGGCCTCCAGCCTGTCTTAGGTGGCTGCCAGAGATGCCAGGAAAATTGACTGACTCATAGGGCCGGATTCTTTTGAGCTGCAACTGAGGCCCCAGCACATGGAAATTGGTTCAATTGACAACTGTTCTAGGCCCAAGAAACAATACCTTTATGACTACCCCGCCCAGGTTTAACCTGAAGCAGTGTTGCAAGCTTTGTCTTTTCTATACTGTTTATTATCATGTTAATCTTTACGAAAATTTGCTCCCATTCACCACCTATCTTGCTGAAGTATTTCTGAGCTTCCCTCATATCTCAGTCCCCTGACATCACAGGGCTCATTTTCACTATTGGTATGGTGGGAAATAGGATGGTATCGAGATTTGGTGCTCAAACTTTGTAAACCCTGTTGTGGAAAGGAAAACTGATCAAAATACACAACAGCGCTTTCCCATATTCTGTTAGCCACAACGTCACTTCTTGTTCTTTTCAGAAGGAAAAATTAGTTCACAATGTTCAAATCCCAGTAAAAATAATTTATATTAGCACCAGCAATACTGGAATTCAATTTTAAGGTGTTCAGGCCAATTTGAACTGGTATCTTTAATTTTCAACTTTCACAGTTTTTTCCCTCATATGTATTTAATCAAGTTCTAACAGTCACCTTGACTTTAAAGGGGCAGGAGATTCACCAGCAGGATACCGGGGCTAGAAGGTTAATTATTGGGCGGGCGGGAGGCTGGTGGTGGTGGGTTGGGGGCTTGTATGCCCTTAGCTATTGAATATTGAGGAGTCATCTAATTGAGACGTTCAAGATGTTTAAAGGAGTTTAAAGGAAACTATGTGGTCTGGTGGAGGAGTTCAGAGCAAGGGGTTCAGAAGGCAAACCAGGAAACATTCTTCACTGTGGTGGCCTGAGACATACACTGGAGGCTTCCAGGATTTAATAAAGGAGCTATTGTTGAAAGTCAAATGTAGTTAGATAACAGGCACGGAACACTATACAACAGATCTGAACACTTCAGCTCCCTGGTCCACACTGCCAGGAGTTCGGTTTCCAGGGCCCCTCACAAACTCCACATTGACCGCGGTTCGTAGACTCCATTGCAATTGGCTCTGAGCCAGTCATGTGGTCAGTGGAGCCCGCCCCCTTAAAGGAGCGTAAGTCCCGTAATACACTTCCCACCATCTGGAACATCCTCTCTGCATCTATTGACCTATGGGTACAGTTTGAGAGGAAGTTATGTACTGTGGCAGTACACACACTTCATTTTTCTCATCACATGTTTACATCGGGAGAGTACCATAATGTTAATTGGTAATGACCAATGGGCTGAGATCCACTAGCGGATCGTCCATCTAATTATTCTTCTATTTAGCAAAGAGGTATTGGTTAAGTGTATATTTACCGTCTCGCCACTAAGTCCAGGAGGGCCCTCGTGTCCTGGTTGACCGTTGTGGCCGACGTCTCCCTGTGGAGCAAAGTAGTACAAAATATGTGTTACATTGCTGCAATTGAAATTGAATTAATAAACCTGGAATACAAAGCTAGTCTCAGGAATGGTGACCATGTCAATTATGGTGACCAGGCCAACGAGAGGCGAGGCCATATTGGATTTGGTACTGGGTAATGAACCAGGACAGGTGTTAGATTTGGAGGTAGGTGAGCACTTTAGTGATAGTGACCACAATTCAATTACGTTTACTTTAGTGATGGAAAGGGATAGGTATATACCGCAGGGCAAGAGTTATATCTGGGGGAAAGGCAATTATGATGCGATGAGGCAAGACTTAGGATACATCGGATGGAGAGGAAAACTGCAGGGGATGGGCACAATGGAAATGTGGAGCTTGTTCATGGAACAGCTACTGCGTGTCCTTGATAAGTATGTACCTGTCAGGCAGGGAGAAAGTGGTTGAGCAACGGAACCGTGGTTTACTAAAGCAGTCGAAACACTTGTCAAGATGAAGGAGGAGGCTTATGTAACGATGAGACATGAAAGTTCAGTTAGGGCGCTCGAGAGTTACAAGTTAGCAAGGAAGGACCTAAAGAGAGAGCTAAGAAGAGCCAGGAGGGGACATGAGAAGTCTTTGGCAGGTAGGATCAAGGATAACCCTAAAGCTTTCTATAGATATGTCAGGAATAAACAAATTACTAGGGTAAGAGTAGGGCCAGTCAAGGACAGAAGTGGGAAGTTGTGCTTGGAGTCCGAGGAGTTAGGAGAGGTGCTAAATGAATATTTTTTGTCAGTATTCACACAGGAAAAAGACAATGTTGTCGAGGAGAATACTGAGATTCAGGCCTACTAGACTAGAAGGGCTTGAGGCTCATAAGGAGGAGGTGTTAGCAATTCTGGAAAGTGTGAAAATAGATAAGTCCCCTGGGCCGGATGGGATTTATCCTAGGATTCTCTGGGAAGCTAGGGAGGAGATTGCTGAGCCTTTGGCTTTGATCTTTAAGTCATCTTTGTCTACAGGAATAGTGCCAGAAGACTGGAGGATAGCAAATGTTGTCCCCTTGTTCAAGAAGGGGAGTAGAGACAACCCCGATAACTATAGACCAGTGAGCCTTACTTCGATTGTGGGCAAAACCTTGGAAATGTTTATAAGAGATAGGATGTATAATCATCTGGAAAGGAATAATTTGATTAGAGATAGTCACCACGGTTTTGTGAAGGGTAGGTCATGCCTCACAAACCTTATTGAGTTCTTTGAGAGGGTGACCAAACAGGTGGGTGAGGGTAAAGCAGTTGATGTGGTGTATATGGATTTCAGTAAAGCTTTTGATAAGGTTCCCCACGGTAGGCTACTGCAGAAAATACAGAGGCATGGGATTCAGGGTGATTTAGCAGTTTGGATCAGAAATTGGCTAGCTGGAAGAAGACAAAGGGTGGTGGTTGATGGGAAATGTTCAGACTGAAGTCCAGTTACTAGTGGTGTACCACAAGGATCTGTTTTGGGGCCACTGTTGTTTGTCATTTTTATAAATGACCTGGAGGAGGGTGTAGAAGGATGGGTGAGTAAATTTGCAGATGACACTAAAGTCAGTGGAGTTGTGGACAGTGCGGACGGATGTTACAAGTTACAGAGGGACATAGATAAGCTGCAGCGCTGGGCTGAGAGGTGGCAAATGGAATTTAATGCAGAAAAGTGTGAGGTGATTCATTTTGGAAGGAATAACAGGAAGACAGAGTACTGGGCTAATGGTAAGATTCTTGGTAGTGTAGATGAGCAGAGAGATCTCGGTGTCCATGTAGATAGATCCCTGAAAGTTGCCACCCAGGTTGAGAGGGTTGTTAAGAAGGTGTACGGGGTTTTAGCTTTTATTGGTAGAGGGACTGAGTTTCGGAGCCATGTGGTCATGTTGCAGCTGTACAAAACTCTGGTGCGGCCGCATTTGGAGTATTGCGTGCAATTCTGGTCGCCGCATTATAGGAAGGATGTGGAAGCATTGGAAAGGGTGCAGAGGAGATTTATGGTATGGAGGGAAGATCTTATGAGGAAAGGCTGAGGGACTTGAGGCTGTTTTCATTAGAGAGAAGAAGGTTAAGAGGTGACTTAATTGAGGCATACAAGATAATCAGAGGATTGGATAGGGTGGACAGTGAGAGCCTTCTTCCTCGGATGGTGATGTCTAGCACGAGGGGACATAGCTTTAAATTGAGGGGAGGTAGATATAAGACAGATGTCAGAGGTAGGTTCTTTACTCAGAGAGTAGTAAGGGCGTGGAATGCCCTGCCTGCAACAGTAGTGGACTCGCCAACACTAAGGGCATTCAAATGGTCATTGGATAGACATCTGGACAATAAGGGAATAGTGTAGATGGGCTTTAGGGTGGTTTCACAGGTCGGCGCAACATCGAGGGCCAAAGGGCCTGTACTGCGCTGTAATGTTCTATGTTCTATTATCATTGATTGTTGCAAAAACCTGTCCAGTTGACAAACATTCTTTAGGGAAGGGGATCCGCCATCCTACATGTGACTCCAGGCGCTCAGCAATGTGGTTGACGTAATGGTCTAACAAAGGCACTCAGTTCAGCATGGGTCACACGGTGGCACAGTGGTTAGCACCTCTGCCTCACAGTGCCAGAGAAATGGGTTCCATTCCAACCTCTCTTGACTGTCTGTGTGGAGTCTGTACTTTCTCCTTGTGTCTGTGTGGGTTTTCTCCGGGTACTCCGGTTTCCTCCAACATTCCAAAAATGTGCAGGTTAGGTGGATTGGCCAGGCTAAATTGCCCTTAGTGTCCAAACGGCAAAGTGGGGTTTGGGGAATAGGGTGGAGGAGTGGCCCTGGATGAGGTGCTCTTTCCAAGGGTCAGTGCAGACTTGGTGGGCTGAATGACCTCCTCCTGTAGGAATTCTATGATTCTAAGGGCATTTAGGGATGGACACCAAATGCTGGCCTTGCCAGTGATACCAATGTCCCGTGAAAGAATAAAGTATGCAAGTCACTGCTGATCACGCACTCATTTATTTTCTGCTCTCTTCTTCATTATCTCTGAGCTCTTCTGTTGGTTGCCCTCTGATATGATACGCAAGGTGAGGCAAGGTGCAAGGGTTCACATTATTCCTGTAATGTGATAGCAATCAGCAGCAATTCTTTCAGAGACTGCATTAACTATTGATTGCACAGGTAGTCCGAGACTAGGCAGAAAACGTTCCTAGTGATGGAGACTACCGGAGCTCCAGAACATGATTGCTATTTGATCAGTTATCAACTTAAGTGTGCTCATTGAGGATAGACAATTACAAGGATATCTGTTTGAAGTGTTTGAGATAATTATAGGAGTTGATAGATTTTTGTTGGGTAAAGGTTATAGGGTCAAGGCAGATAAATGGAGACCAGACACACATTAGTCATGATCTGATTAAATGTCAAAATAGGCTTGAGGGGCTGAATGGTCTTCTCCTGTTCCTACATTCCTTACCATCAATTCTTCGCATTGCCTTTGAGTCTTACCTGAGGTCCCTTAACTCCTCTTGGCCCTGGAGGGCCGGGCAGTCCTGATTCACCGGAAGGACCCTCAAGAATAGGAGAAGGAAGTTACAATATTATTCAGGAAAACATCTGGAGGCACAGTGATCATCTGGAATTGTACAGATGTGTGTTCGTGACATCAATGCAAGGAGCATTAGCGTAGTGTTTCCCATCAGCCCCCACCACATCTCAGTGTTAAACAGGTACAGGATACATGAGCTCAGATGAAGTATTTGCCAGAGATTATTTATGTAGCCTAGGGAAATTGCCCCTTTGGCCATTCAGGTATTAGGAATTTTGGCTCAACAGCTGGAAGATCTTGATTGGATTTTAGCGTTTCTGTGGGCACTGAAAGATTTGAGATGTCCTCATTTTAATTTTTATTCTTCCACCCAACCCCAAGGAATCCCTTCAGGAATTGATCACCGTCCACTTGAGGCCTTTACAAGGTCCGTTATAGGTCCAGTTCTCAGCTGGCATTGAGTTCACTGATGTGTTTAAAGGGGTGTGGCACATGGAATAGAATTCATGGGGTAGCTTGGGAGTCACTCAAACATGCCCCTCCACCCACCACCTCGGCATAAGGGGAACAGGTGGAAGAGCTAACCTGACTCTTGCCCCGCCCCCCCCCCCCCCTCCCCCGCCACTGGAGTTCATCAGGCTACTGCAAATGGAGTCCTCCAGCAGAACTATTGTTACATACGCCATACTCTGGCCAACCAAATTCATGGCTCATTGTGTTTATGTGCAACAGATGTACCAGGGAGTAATTGTAGAGCCAAACACTATTGGAAGGATTCTTTTTCCAAATTGTATTTATATATAAATGTTTTCCTATCGAAACACTTAAATTCCTCTAGGTTGCTCTTAAGAACAAGGCCATAAATCCATTTTAAATGAACAAGCAGAGGCCTGTATCAAACAGAACACTGAGGGGTTTATCAAATGCACGCACACTCCTGCACTATTTTAAAACAGTTGTTTCCAATCATTTATGTAACTTCACTAACCAATGTGATCCCAGAGGAAATTAAACTCCTTAGGTTATGTGTAATAAATACATTTCCTTTGCTTTTTCATCCATTTCTGTGGAGGAAGCTGTTAGATAGTTCTTACTAGATAGTCAATTCAGGGATTTCCAGCATGTCTCTGCTGACTAATACAAGCCACACATACAAGGCAGGTGTGCCAAATTTGGCATTAAATTATGTGAGGGACTTGACATACAAAGAAAAATAAGTCACTTTTTCACAGCAGAAGTGAAATATATAGCAGTGTTTGTGTGGTTCTCTCTGTTATGTAATTCAAATGTCCAGGAATTGATTGAGTCGATCCCTTGGTTAAAAGGCTCCTGGCTATGCATGTAAAACCATCCCAATTACCGGCTCGCCAAGTTCGCCATCGTTTCCTGGAGGTCCCTGTGCAGAAAAACAAACATTATCAACAATAAATCATACAAGATAGATAGGAACTTGGAAAGAAAAACATACTTTCTTGTTTGTGAGGGAAGACTAGGTAACCTTATTATCCATGCCCCAGTGAGGTTTGGTGTTGCTATCACACACTCTTCCCTTGAAGGACAGGAGGAAGCGCTCACAGACTGATGAACTGTCCGATAATATATTCCGCGATTACTCCTTCCATGGTTGTACACCCGCTGATAGGTTAGTTAGTCCTATATAATTCCCATTGCCCTCATAATGGACTCATAGATTATCATAGAATTTACAGTGCAGAAGGAGGCCATTCGGCCCATCGAGTCTGCACCAGCTCTTGAAAGAGCACCCAACCAAAGGTCAACACCTCCACCCTATACCCATAACCCAGTAACCCCACCCAACACTAATGGCAATTTTGGACACTAAGGGCAATTTATCATGGCCAATCCACCTAACCTGCACATCTTTGGACTGTGGGAGGAAACCGGAGCACCTGGAGGAAACCCACGCATACACGGGGAGGATGTGCAGACACCGCACAGACAGTGACCCAAGCCGGAATCGAACCTGGGACCCTGGAGCTGTGAAGCAATTGTGCGATCCACAAGGCTACCATGCTGCCCTCACTAGACATAATTACCCCCACTGGACATCAAGCCAGCATTCAGAGCCATAGGGGCCTGAGCAAAGATATCTGCTCAGACACAAAGAGGTAGAAATGTTACCATTAGGCCAAAGGCTTGCTCACACTAAAAATGGCCTACATGGGTTTTTTACATTGTTACCTTTTGTTCCGGCCATGCCAGTTGCATGGTAGGCCAAAACTGTGCCAGCGAGACTACTAGTTCTCAACGCTTGCCATAATGACAGATTTATTTCTAATTTTTATGACTGTTGTTTCTTGTATTCATGGAGAGGGTTCCAGATATGCTCGCAACCTCTAGTGCCCAAGCTTGAACCATGATGACCAGTACAGCTACAAATTGCAAGTTAAATGACATGTAGTTCTAGTCCTACAGCACTAAAATGCGAAGACAAGGCCACACTGAGCCTGAATTCTGCTGTCCATTACTATTCAATGAGCTGAAAAGGCACAGTTAATGGAGAAAGATACTTACATCATCGCCTCTCTCCCCGAGGTCTCCGTTACTTCCTTTGGGACCAGGATTTCCCTATTCACATAAAATATAAATGCCGTACCTCAGTGTTTGTGATCGTTCAAGATAAGAACATTTCTAAGAACAACCTTAGCAACGTTGCGAATGAATATCCCCCACAGGCCCAATAGCTAAATCCCACATTTTTGAAGATGATAAATGAAGACCAGAATTACATTCTCTTTCTTGTTAATCAATCAATCATTTTATTCCCTTCTGGCCTGAATTCAGTCAAGCTCTAATACCCATCAGTTTTTGACATGTTGCTCAAACCACTGGGTGGACAATAGCCTCTGCCTTAATCCCCTCAGTACCGACCATGCAACACAGTGACATGAGATGAGCGATGATGAATCCTCATGCTCGTAATACCACCTTATTAACAGCAAACTAATTGCTAACAAACAGGGGAACGAATCATCTTTTTTTGGGGTGAATTGTGCACCGGATAAGGTGGGTTTATGGGGAAATAATATTTCCACATTGCAGGCACTGAGTGCCAGCATTCAGCATATAGCAGAGACAACTGTAGAATAAAGCTTCATCTATACTATCTTACCTATATGTCTCTGGCCCAACCCTAAAGGAGAAACTCTTCCCACACCATTGACAATGTGCAGTTCCCACACTGGCCAGCTCCTGCTCTCTAAGCGAGATTGCCAATTTAATGTCAATTAACTTCATATTGGGGTATTTTTATGCCATGGGGCCATCTTCAAAGTGGCCAAAGAAAGTGAATACAATGGCCTTGGGTTACCACTGCGTAAATTCATATTGTAGAAACAATACACACTTAAATTTGACACCAAAATTCGGGGATGGATTTGAAAGAACTCATGAAAGGTCAGCCACTCTAACTAACCATAAGAACAAACCTTATCTCCTGGTCTCCCAACAGCTCCTGGTCGCCCTACTTCTCCATCTAAGCCGGATTCACCCTGGGTAAAGAATCAAACACTCAGTTATTCCATAAGTCAAATTTTTGTGTATATTTTGATTTATATTTTGCACATTCAGCACACTTGCAAAACAGGTTTGCTTCACATACCTAAGCAATGATCGTTAATTTCCTGAATTCCTTCAAGAGTGATAAATCTGTCTTCGACTACGGTGGAGATCACTTCCAACAGGAGGTAAGTACCTATTAATATTATCCATTCAGGTAGTGGGAGGGGAATTTTCCAGATTTTATTTCCCTTAATTGGTCATGGGTTTTTAATAGCATTTCTCACCTCATGCAGGAGATCAATACACACAGTTTCAGATTGCAATACACAAGTCACCCAAGTTATGTGGGACACGACTGGATGGACGAATGGGCTTTGTTCTGACTACCATCATTGCTATGTATGGGGCAAACTGGATGCAATGGTCTGACCTAAGATCAGTGTGAAGTAAACTGAAGGTTATCATGTTTGATTAGGCCTTGCTTCCTTATAATGTGCACCCAGCTTGGGATTTTGACTACATTCAGAAACCTCACATCACTAACACTGACTCCCCACCCCCCTCTGCATTCCACCTTTGCACCCTTGTTTTCAGAGTATTTTCATTCCTCTGCCAAGTGAAGTCACTTCCATTCAACCTCTCACAGTTGGGTGGAGCTAAAAATGGTGGACACTAGGATTTGGAAAGGGTCAGCTGGCGGGTTCATGGGTTACACTGATTAGGACCATGGCAGCAAGACTGTGATAATTGCACACAATAGCCTCGGCCGTGGGTGCTTTTTGTTATGTGAAATGGTTCAAATGGTCCATACACAAGGTGTTCATGTTTAAACAAGTTACAAATCCTGCAATTTCCGGAGCTGGTGCATCAGGTTGACCTTATAGATTTTATTATTGTTTGGAGGACTTAAGCAGACCCAGGTAATGTTGCATTTGTAATTTTTTCGAGAGAGGCTACGGGGCGATTCTCCAAATGGAGACAAAGTGTTCGCGCCGTCGTGAACGCCGTCGCATTTCACGACGGTGCGAAACGGGCACAGGGACGACCGATTCTGTCCCCCACGGGGGGCCAGAATGGCGTTGGAGCAGATCACGCCGCTCCAGCCTCTCTTCCCAGCGCCAAATGGGCACCGCGCCAACCCGCGCATGCGCAGTTGGGCCATGCCAACCTGCACATGCACGGGGGACTTCTTCAACGTGCCGGCCCTGACTCAACATGCGTCCGTGTTCAGGGGCCGGCCACGCAGGAAAGTAGGCCTGGGGGGGAATGGCGCCGGTGGGCCTCTGTCATATCCGCGCGGCCGCTCGGTCCATCCGGGCCGGAGAATCAGCGGCCCTGCCGATTCCAGCGGCCCGCGGCCGGCGCAAATGACACCGATTCTCCGCACCTCGGAGAATTGCGCGCCGGCGTCGGGGCGTCGTGGCACAGTTGCGCCGATTCTCCGGCCCGGCGTGGGGCTCGGAGAATCGCCCCCTACAAGTGCACTGTCATTTTGAATCAGTCCTTCTCTAAAGCACACTAGCGAACCAGATGGGTTTTTACAACAATCGACAATGGTTTCAGGGTCGCTGTTAGACTTTTTATTGAATACAAATTTCACCATCTGCCCTGGTGGGAGTCAAACCCATGTCCCCAGAGCATGACCCTGTGTCTCTGGATTACTAGTCCAGTAGCAATACCACTGTGCCACAAATCCATTTATTTTGTGATAATACTTGGCTTGTGATTTGATTTCATGCCCAAGTGGACCATTTTATAGAAAACGATGAAGCTATATGTGCTTCAGAGTGTCAGATGGATGAGGGACAAACAGCAGGAATTTTCAGAGTCCTTCGACTGGTTCTGAACTCTCACTACAAGGAAATATAATTGCTTTTAATGAGGCCTACCTCAATCCTGTGTAACCAAAGCCTAAGGCCTATTAACTAAAAGTTTTGGTAATGTCTAGAAAAGCGTCAATTCTGCGAGATATTTTTCAAGACCCAGCAGCCTTTTAAATATTGAGGAAAACAAAAAGGAAAATGTGCTCGAGCAGTGTTCAGACCTGGATCATGAATTAGGGATCCCTGATTTTTGCAATACTGAAAGATTCTGCATACATTTAGAAACAGTGGGCTTTGCCCAAATGTAGAAGTCCTGCCCCCATTTCCGACAAATCCAATTTTTGATGGTGGCGGGGTGTGAATCACACAAGAGCGAAACCCAAACTCAGCATGGCAATTTGAACTTCAGAGTTTAGAAATCCCACAGATGGACTACTTTGATTGACAGCCCATCTGGTGTAGATTAGAAAAAAACATTGCCATGTCTCCATGCAATTTCAATAGAGGTTTTTGTTGGCATTTCCCAAGGGTTATTATTGGGCTACAAATATCTCAGCAGGGAGTTATGCGTTCACCAAGTGACTGACAGTTTAGAGAGGGTATTGAGGATTTGTTGTCATGGATGTGGATCAGAACAGAAGTTTATTTGTTTTGAAGGCTTTGAATGGGTTTCATGAATGGGAGAATTTTGCACTGCCAAGTGTGCATGAGTGAGAGCTGAATTAGATTGCTAGAAGTTTGTTATTTTCCATCTCCACATGGCTCCTGAGGTCTGCCCATGGTGGATCCAGGGTGAATGGCTATGGAGGTGGCATGTGTTTTATGACAAGGGATAAGGAGTTTTGAAAGGCATAGGTTGCCATGAAGAAACAATGCGATATGAGGGGGCATGGCGGTGGGTGGACGAGGGTGAGAGGATGTGAAGTGTGAGAACCAGAGGGCCTAACAATATCTAAAACATCTAGAGCCAAGGCAGAGCTTCTAATCAGTCCAGCTCAGCATTCACCTACCTCTGTGGCTACCTAAGCTCTGCTTGTGGGGGTCAGTGAATTTAACTCTATCCCACCTCTGCCTCCCAGGAGTGAAAATTGGGTCGAATGGAGCCCTCTGAATGTTGGCAGGTCTGCTGAGTCAGGGCATTTTTTCACTAGAGCTACATGCCTAAGAAGTGAAAATCCAGCCAAAGGACTTCTTAAAATTTCCCTTGCTTATAAATGTGATATTGGTTTATGCGCCATCCAAAATCAGTCTTGAATCACATCACCTATGAAATCCTGCTCAATGTCTATAAATATCAAATTTCAAAAAATATTTCTTATAATAGTCCTCTGCACTCAGTGAAAATGCAGGCGAACTCTAAGCTGTCCTGGGTGAGTAACTCAAGAGAGAATCTATTTTTAATTTCTTTGGTTTTGCAAGAACCCATGAAGATCAATGCAATAATTACAAAGCATTTACAGTGCAGCACTGTGCACATTGATTGATTAGGAGGGAGTTAACCCACATAAATAACTGATTTTCCCTTTGAAGGTACACTTGAGACAGCTTGATGGTGAAAATAGCTCACAACCTGATGCTTTCACCTTCCTCTGATTTTCTTGCAGCCCTCAGTGCGGCCTACCTTTCCCAGGGTAGCAGCAGCAGCCCTCTTCGACTGGGCTTTTGTTCATATGTCAATGACCTATTTGGTTCTGAGAGGACAAGCGAGGATCCTTGCCGATCCCTCCCCCTCCCCTCACCTCCACGCTTCTAACCACCCAATCCCACCCAGTGTCCACTCAGGCAGATCTTCCAGTCAGGGCCACCTGGGTGATTTTGACTTAGTTCAGTGTCAGCTGCCAAATCCACTAGCAAATTTCAAAAGCATCATGAGCCTAACCAAAGAGTTGCAAAGACGAGCAGAGGGAATGACCATCTGTAGCTGCCGTCAACAACAGGAATTTGTAATAGAATCATTGAATTTGCAGTGCAGAAGGAGGCCATTCGGCCCGTCGAATCTGTACCAGCCCTTGGAAAGAGCACCCTACCTAAGCCCACACCACCAGAGCATTGCCTAGATGTATTTCTCCTTAATCTCCCCTCTTCCCCACCCCTATTTCCCAGTATAACAAGGAGTCGTACAAATTATTTAACTTTTACTCTTGGACCAAACTCCTGTTTTGTGGCACTCAGTATCTAATTTTAAAGACTATGGGAACCTGCATCTCCCCAGCTGTGTGTTTCTTGGTGGCGGGAGGCAGCGCACCATTTGCTGGCGGCAGGATTTTCTGCTCCCACCGCTGTCAATGGGAATTCCCATTGAAGCCACCCCATGCCACCCTGAGCTGGGAGCGCTGCCGGTGGGACCAGAAAATTCCGGCGCCAAGGAACGACCGGAGAATTCCATCCAAAGGTACAAAATAAAATAGCATGCTGACTTCTGTAAACCCAGTTGACCATGAGGAATGGCTTGATAGTTGAAGAGTAACCAGTTAGCTCAGGGGTGACGGTTAACTCAGCAATACAACTAATATTAGCTTCAGGTTGGCAGGTTAGCTCTGCGTGGACCAGTAATTTGAGGGGTAATTGGAATGTTCATTTGGTTAGACCATGATGGCAAAGAAACAATGGCCATGGCATCAATCCCTGCACTGATCTTGTCCTCTGATTAATGGTGGTTTGCTAAATACGTCACTGATATACAGGCAACAAGATCTGTATTATACTGTGGGCTATCAATGGCAGCAAATTGTTTCGAGGTACACGCAAGCGTCTGTTCCTCTGTCGATGCATTTTTTAAATGTTAGGGTATCTACTATGAATTTATAAGCCATGTCCCCAGGGCGGGCCGGTGTCAAGCAGTTTGGACAGCAGCCAGCCTCCCTGCACGGAATTTCTCATCACTTGGCTTCAGCACACCTCAGCAGCACATACGGACATGAGGCTGGCATCAGGCTGCCAACTCCTTCTCAACACACAAGCCAAATCGGTGGAAGAGTGATAATGTACCTTAGACCACACATCACCTGGCAACCCAATCCTTCGTTGTGGCATCAAATTGATAAATGACTCAAATTAAAGAGGTTCACAACCAGGTGAGGCCAGTTGTTAATGCAACTATGACAATTATTGAAAAATTGATTGGTGGAGAGGCCTTAATTATTTTACTTCAGCAAACACCCCTCCCAATAAAGTCGTACCTTCTGTCCTTTATTTCCAAATGGACCGGGATCTCCTTTGAGGCCTTTCAGTCCTGGTGGACCCTATGAGGGAAAAGATTTCAAAAAGATTTGTAGTCAATCTCTCTCTTGCTGTCAAGTAACTGAAAACCCAGAACCACATCCCTATCCCATTTATTTTGGCTCACTAGAAACAGAGCATTTGATACAGGGCATAGACATAGGAAACGTTGTAACAAAACTTCTGAGGTACTCAGCTACATATCAAGTAGGGTTGCAAAGTCATTCCTGGAGGTCTCATTACATGACCTTTCATCCCTAAATGCCCCACCGCCACCATTGGTCACCTGATACGTCCATTCTTATGATGCACCATCTTCCCAGCCAATCAAAAAGTGAACTAACCCTTGGTTAGTCAATGGGATGATTCTTGACTGTCGGCCTGACAGACTTTTCTCACCATCTCCGATATTGACAGAGAAAAAAACTCACAAACTTTAAACACCCCTATGATTTTCTTCTCACAATTAGTGTCCTGGAGATTAATCTTGAATTCCTGGAAACACCAGGGCAACCCTGGAGGGTTGCAAAATTTAATAGCAACTGGTATTGTGTGCATGCCCAAGCTCGCTCCCAAACACAGATCCAGGGTCTTACAGGTGTCTCTGGTTGAGGATGTGAACCTTGAACTTCAAGTTGGTCCTGAGGGATTTATCCAAGTGATGGCCTCCCAGTTCATCACGCAGAGGAGGACATGCCTTCTCTGTGGGCAGTTGTTGCCGGTCCAGTTGATTCTGGTTATTGTTCATGGATTTAGGAACCTCCATAGTATATTTGACAGGGCCTAAGAGTATTAGAGTATATGGAGAAGTATGACAAATGGTGAGGCTAATCCTTATCATTCGTCCAGAACATCTAAGTGTCCAAATGGAGGTTTGTCAAATGATTGAGTATCATAGAATTCCTACAGTGCAGAAGGAGGCCATTTGGTCCATCGAGTCTGCACTAACCCTCCAAAAGCGCACTCTACCTAGCCCACTCCCCCGCCCCACCCCCGTAACCCTGCGGATTGATCATTGCCAATCCCCTTACCTGCACATCTTTGGACTGTGGGAGGAAATGGGAGCGCACGGAGGAAACCCACGCAGACATGGGGAGAACATGCAAACTCCACACAATCAGCTAAGGCCAGAATTGAACCCGGGTCCCTGGTGCTGCGAGGCAGCAGTGCTAACCACTGTGCCAAGCGCCGTCCTATTTTAAAATTTAATCTAAGGGTGGTTACTTTCTTTTTTGTGGTGGAAATGTTTGCCATCAATGGTGACACTGTAAAAGTCAATATGGGACTATTTCCCCTTTCAGTGATGGAGGGAGATAGACTGAAGCTTTACAGATTCCTATTTCACAACAAGAACAATGTGAATAGACAACAGAGAGAATTGGGATCAGATACTCACTGAAGTTGCTTTATCTGGTTTAAAGGTGATGGACAACAGTGGGAGAGTTTTAAAATATAACTTTGGAAAGGATTTCTGGGGTGAGATTCTCCGACCCCCTGCCGGATCGGAGAATCGCCGGGGGCTGGCGTGAATCCCGCCCCCGCCGGTTGCCGAATTCTCTGGCACCGGATATTTGGCGGGGCGGGAATCGCGCCGCGCCGGTTGGCGGGCCCCCCCCCCGCGATTCTCCGGCCCGGATGGGCCGAAGTCCCGCTGCTAAAATGCCTGTCCCGCCGGCGTAGAGTAAACCACCTACCTTACCGGCAGGACAAGGCGGTGCGGGCGGGCTCCGGGGTCCTGGGGGGTGCGCGGGGCGACCTGGCCCCAGGGGGTGCCCCCACGGTGGCCTGGCCCGCGCCAGGTATCCAGGTATCCGGAGCCCGCCCGCGCCGCCTTGTCCCGCCGGTAAGGTAGGTGGTTTAATCTACACCGGCGGGACAGGCATTCCAGCAGCCGGAGTTCGGCCCATCGCGGGCCGGAGAATCGCCGGGGGGGCCGCCAACCGGCGCGGTGCGGTTCCCACCCCCGCCGAATATCCGGTGCCGGAGAATTCGGCAACCGGCGGTGGGTCGGAGAATCCCGCCCCACATGTCATACAGTTCAGGCCTTCACTCGCAGGCTTGGACTTCAGCTGCAGTGCTTTTACTGCTCTCCAATTCACAAATGAATATTTCAATCAGGGGGAACAAAAAAAAAATATCAGTGACATTGTGATGTGGATCAATAACCATTTACTGAGTATTGGGAATGTTTTCTCCCCAAGCAAAAGAGTTAGAGTTGAATACTTACAATATATCCTGGAGATCCAATGCAGCCTGGGAGACCAGAATATCCAGACTCACCCTGATGAAGGAAAAAGCATAAAGAAGTTTCGACTCTGCGTCACAATAATATAAAAAACTAACACACATTGCCCAGTCCTTATTGCCCAGAAATGATTGTAGTGACTTTTTAGACCACCGTAGAGGCAGTTAGTGGCTTTTCATGATTTTGGTGAAGTTCATGATGAATAGCAGTCATTAGAAAATTCAGATTTTTTTATGTTAAATTCAAATTCCCAAACAGCAATGGTGGGAATGTAACTTTTATTCTCCTGGATTATCAGTCCAAACCTCTGGGTTTCGAATCCAGTAACATAACCGCTACTCGGCCAAATTTTACTCATTACACAGCACACAACAGGATCCCAGAATAGAAGTGCATTGAACGGCCGGTTACATGCCCTGCTGGTGTTAAGACACCCGGGAATTTTCTTCGTCATTTTTAATGAGAGCCACATGGACTCACTGATGCTCACCTGAGCTAGCCAACAGGATCTCAGTGTAACATCCCAAACTGAAAAGGCTGGCACCTCCAGCTGAATTTGCTTCAGTCCTGGAGTGCAGTATATAACTCACAACTTTCCAACTCCAAGGTAAGTGCACCAACGACTGGCCGAACCCCCTCTATTGAACCTCTGCATAAGATTATTTTGGTGCAGGTGCATGTTTCTTTTAAATGCTGGCTGGGAGAGCATTTATTGCCTATCTCTAATTTGGCCCTTGAGGAGGCATGTAGGCCAGACCAGGTATGGACGGCAAATTTCCTTCCCTAAAGGATGATAGTGAACCAGGTGGGTTTTATGGCAAATCATTTGGTTTGTCATTCAATTCAAATTTCGCCATCTGCCATGGTGAGTTTGAACCTGGGTCCCCACAGGAACACCGGGTCCCTAGGTTACTAGCAACAATACCACTATGCTGCTGCCTCCCTCTAAATGTTACAAAAGCTGGGGGGTTGAATGTCTTACTCAGCATGACTTTACCCAATTGGAAAGCAGACTGAAGTTAAAGGACAGTAAGATTGGGCAAATGTAATAGCATCTTTGCACTCAATCCCACGGGTACCTCACCGAGTTAGGATAAAAGGTTTATTTTCATCCCTTTGGTTTGGGCCTATTCTCTTTGGCAATATATTCAAGTAGAGCAGGGTTAGGTGAATTGGCCAATGATAAATTGCCCTTAATGTCCAAATTGCCCTTGGTGTTGGGTGGAGGTGTTGAGTTTGGGTAGGGTGCTCTTTCCAAGAGCCGATGCAGACTCAAAGGGCCGAATGGCCTCCTTCTGCACTGTAAATTCAATGATAATCTATGATTAATCTAGGACAAAGGTTCGGCACAACATCGTGGGCTGAAGGGCCTGTTCTGTGCTGTATTTTCTATGTTCTATGTTCTAGAGCCTGTAGGTTAACGGAGCAAAGCCAGGGGGGTATAATACCTTCTAACAACTTACCCACACAGACGTTAGTAGTAGTTCCCAGGCTTTTCCCTGCGGCCCGTCTTAAACAAAGGCACAACATTTGCTACCCTCCAATCTTCAGGCACCTCACCTGTGGCTGTCGACGATTCAAATATCTTTGCTAGGAGACCAAAATATCCAGGCAATTTCTTCCCTAACCTCCCACAATGTCCTGGGATACATTTCATCAAATCCCGGGGATTTATCTACCTTGATGCACTTTAAGACTTCCAGCACCTCCTTCTCTGTAATATAATACACTCCTCAAGACATCACTATTTATTTCCCCAAGTTCCCTAACATCCATGCCTTTCTCAATAGTTAATACCGATGAGAAATTTTCATTTCGGATCGCACCCATCTCTTGTGGATCCGCGCATGGGTGGCCTTGTAAATCCTTAAGAGGACCTACTCTCTCCCTTGTTACTCTTTTGTCCTTCCTGTATTTGTAGAAGTTCTTTGGATTCGCCTTTGCCTGATCTGCCAAAGCAATCTCATGTCTCTTTTTGCCCTCCTGATTTCTCTCTTAACTCTACTCCGACAACCTTTATACTCTTCAAAGATCCACTTGATCCCAGTTGCCGATGCATGTCTTATGCCTCCTTCTTCTTTTTGACCAGGGCCTCAATATCCCCAGTCATCCAGGGTTCCCTACTTCTACCAGCCCTTCACTCGAAAAGGAATGTGCTTACCCTGAACCCTGGTTAACACACTTTTGAAAACCTCCCACTTATCAGCCGTCCATTTGCCTGCCAACAGACTCCCCCAATGAACGTTTGTAAGTTCCTGTCTAATACCATCAAAATTGGCCTTGCCCCAATTTAGAATGTTAACTTTTGGGCCAGAACTAACATTCTCCATAGCTATCTTAAAACTAATGGAATTATGGTCACTGGTCCCAAAGTGATCCCTCACTCACACTTCTGTCACCTGCCCTTCCTTATTTCCCAAGTGGAGGTCAAGTTTTGCCCCCTCTCTCGTCGGGCCATCCACATACTGAATGATTCCTCCTGAATACACTCAACAAATTTCTCTCCATCCAAGCCACTGATGCTATGGCTATCCCAGTCAATGTTGGGAAAGTTAAAGTCCCCAAATATTACCACGCTATTTGTCTTGCAACCATCTGTAGTCTCCTTACATATTGCTCCTCAACTCCCTGCCGACTATTTGAGGGCTTCTGGTACAATCTTATCAAAGTGATCTCTCCCTTCTTATTTTTCAGTTCTACCCATATCGACTCAGTGTGCAAACCCTCGGATATATCCCCTCTCAGTACTGCCGTGATATTTTCTCTAATTGAAAATGCAACTCCCCCTCCTCACTTACCTCCTGTTCTATCTGTCCTATAGCATATGTTCCCTGGAACATTGAGCTTCCAGTCCTACCCCTCCCTTAGCCATGTTTCAGTAATAGCTACAATATCCCAGTCCCATGTACCCATCAATGTCCTGAGTTTATCTGCCTTGTTCGTCAGGCCTCTTGCATTGAAAAAATAAATGCAGTTTAATCTGGACTTCCCTTGCTATCTGCCCTACTTTCTCAGACCATCTGTCCGATCATGTTTTGTACACTCTCTGTGTTTTATTTATCTTCGCCTTGCTGGACCGATTCACTGAGTTCTCCACAGTCTCTGGACTCTGTACTGCGGCCCTTTTGATTTTTGGCAGTCTTTGAACACTGGCTGCACCTGATCGACATTCCAAGGTTTTCTCAGAATGAGAGACCTTTAAAGCTATATTCAACCTTGTGGAACTCTGTCTCTCTTACCTTCTGTCCATCTTTCCCATCTTTTCCAAGGAGTCCCTTTGCACCCTAAAAACAGCAGGCAAATCAGAGTGAGACATCAGTTAGTACAGAGAGGAGCAGGAGTGAGAATTTGAAATGCTTTACATGAATAGGATAACAACATCATGTGGGTCCTGAAATAATCCAACTCATTCTGACCTTGAATCCCTTGTGTCCTCTGTCACCCTGAAAAAGGAAAGACACGGTTTAGCAAGTGCATCATTTGCATACTTTTTTGTCATTGTATGTCAGATCTGAACATGACTGACAAACATTTTGTTCCAGACGGACCCCCTCCCTTGGTAATTCTGGATGACTGCCCCCACACACACAATCACATTTTGGGATATGGGATTCCCCCTCCCCTCTCCTGGTGATACCAGATCCCCTCTCCTGGTGATACCAGATCCCCTCTCCTGCTGATACTGGATCCACTCCTCCCCTGTGATAATGGTCCCCACTCCTGGTGGTACTGGATCTCTTTCGCTGTGGTTCTGGATACCTCCCCCTTCTGATACTGGTTAACTGCTCCCCAGGTGACTAGATCCTCACCCCTACTGACGCTGGATTAACTCCTCCACTGGTGATCCTGGACCTCCTTCTCCTGTTGATACAGGATCCCCACCCCTCGTGATAATCGATCCACATCCCTGGTGATACTGGATCCCCACCCCTGGTAAAACTGGAACCCCACCCCTGGTGATACTGGATCCCCACCCCTGGTAAAACTGGAACCCTACCCCTTGGTGATACTGGATTTATACCCTCCCTGGTGATACTAGATCTCCACCACTGGTGACACTGGATTCTCCCCTCACTTGTTGATATTGGATGCCCACCCCTGTGATAGTGGATCCTCACCCCGCTGATCCTGGATTAACTCCTTCCATGGTTATTTTCTGGTAAACATCTCCTTTTATACCAACACAAGACACCCAATCCTCAGATATTTGAAGGTAGCCCCTCCCTCTGCCCGGCAAAGATGAATTGCAAGTCAGCAAGCTGCCCCAGAGGGAGGAATGGTGATTGTAGGGCCTGGACTTAGTTTCTTTGTCTGGAGTAAATGGGGTGATAAGGATCTAGAAATGCCAATGTTTCACTTACCATCCCCCTTTACTTTGAAACTACTGCCATCTTTGATAAAATCCTGATTTGGCTGGGGAGAGAAAGAGCTGCCTATTTCAAACTAGGAGCCTCACTTGTCGTGTGATTTCTGTTCGAGCCCCGACAGCAATTTCAATGTCTCAAGAGGATGGATCAGACTCGGCGTGGCTGAGCCAACTCGAATTGCTGCGGGCAGCCCTCTGGAGGAACCACTCTCCCTGCCTGCAGCACGAACTGCTGGAGAGAGATAGGACAGAGCACTGGAGCTCTTGGGTGAGAACTGAGTTGACTTGGATAAATTAGATGTTAAAAATCACACAGCAAAGAAAGAGACCATTCGGCCCCTTTAAGGGACTGCCTAATTAATCCCAACTCTCTGGTCTTGCCTCAATATAATCTGCAAGTGATTCCTGCTCAAGTCTTTATCCAAAGCTCTTTTCAAAATTACTGTTACGTCATTAACCTTTCTCCTTCCTAAACCCCCCTGCTAGCTTCCTCTTATTTACTCTATCAAGATCCCAAATAATCTCAATCTCTATTAAATCGCTTCTCTGCTCTCAGGAGAGCACTGCCCGGATTTATTCTATATTGAACGTAGAACGTAAAATATAACCTGGGATTGCTATATGTATGTAAGTGTTAGTTATGTTCCACAATATCTGTAATGATATCACAATGGATAGCAGGAATTAATTTGTAAATTTGTGATTGAATTAATTGACAGCCTCACCTTGAAACCACGTTCACCTTTGTCACCCTGTTGGCAAAAAGCAAAGATACTGTTAGTGAAAGGAAGGTTCAGAGGTCAAACTTTGAACAAACATTAGATCGATGTAACAATGATAAAATTCCTATAGTTACCTTCATACCCGGATGACCAGCTGGACCAACATCTCCAGCTCTACCCTGCAATAAAGAAGAGAGGTTTGTCAGTTGTAAGAGAATGTGTTCGAATAAATGGTCAGCAGAACTGAAAAGCAAGAGAACTTAGTCTGCTGCTCATGTTTGCTGGAAAGATACCGTTCGTTATTTGTCCATTTAAAATAAGCAGGTTTATCATCTCTCCTGGGACAAGAGGGATGAAGAGGTATGTCACATGAGTGCTTCAGCTGATACTATTGTCTCAAACTGCCCCCAAAGAGGAGCCCGGTGGGGGGGGGGGGGGGGGGGGGGGGGGTCAGAATCGGAAGAAGTAAAACAACAGGGGCAGCACGGTGGCACAGTGATTAGCACTGCGCCTCACAGCGCAAGGGACCCGGGTTTGATTCCGGCCTTGGTGACTGTGTGGAGTGTGCACTTTCTCTCCGTTTCTGATGTGTTTCCTCTGGGTGCTTTGGTTTCCTCCCAGAGTCCAAAAGTGTGCAGGTTGATTGACCATGCCCTTTAGAGCAAAGATGTGCAGGCTAGGTGAGGTAAGGAGTTATGGGGCTGAGGCAGGGAAGTTTGCCTAGGTAGGGTGCTCTTTCAGAGAGTTGGTGCAGACTTGATGGGCCGCATGGCCTCTTTCTGCAACGTAGGAATTCTAGGGAATAAGAGAGTGACGCATGGGAAAGTATTACAAAAGAGAAAGAGAGAATGAAGAGTTGAAATGCAAAAAGGAAAAGAAAAGATAATGCGTCGAGCAGATTATGAGATTGTGGGTTTGTCTTCTTCTGGGTTATTTAAGCATCACCTAACTAAATGTCAGAACAGGTTTTAAGGAATTGAATGACTTCCTTCTTTTCCTACATTTACTGTCCTGTAATGGCCACAATGTCAGCTGCAAAACCCTGTTCCCTATCAATGTGAGGACGGACATATTCAGATGTGAAGGCGAGTTAAAGCTCCCTTTTTGCAGTTGTGTTTATGTTACATTCAAGCACATACATGTGCACAATGTTCCATCACATGGTGTTCACCGCTCTTTGTTGAGCTCACATCAGCGGTAAACGGATTGCACTTTACGCGGCATATGGTAATGATTTTGCATTCCCAGTTTGAATGCCAGGAAAATGTACCAACATTTCAGTCACAAAGGTCAGCACACTCAATCTCCACTGCACACAGCTCTCACAGCTCTGGGTCTTCAATTTGTCCAATTTCAAAACATTGAGGATCGGGAAGGCCATTGAGCCCAGTTGCTTTAATCCTTCTTGACAAACAACTTTGTCATGATATTCAAACATACATCATAACACATACATAATTATAGACAGACCAACAGACCAATTAGCACACATAACACGACAGCCAATCACAGACAAGAGCAGACACAGTATAAGACAAGAAACACGACACTTCCTGGGCAGTCCATCTGGAGACAGCACAGGGCCAGGACCTCATTAGCAAGACACTCACACAGTCACCACGTGCTGAGTACCAAGTCAGATGTGTAAATAGTTTGTTGGAATAAAACTGTGTTGTACCAATCGCAACCGTGTTGGTTCATCTGTACCTCAGAGCACCCAACACCTCAAACTTGTTTTAGCCTAACCTCAGAGAATGGATGGTGTCTCTGAGAGGTTCTTCAGCCCTAAAGAGTCAGCATGGAATATTATTGCGTTTAAGCCTGCACAAGGTAGCCTAATCTCACAATTTTCTAACCCAAATATGAATGTGCTTTTAATATGGTGGCCTACTGGTAATGTCACTGGGCTAGCAATCCAGAAGGCCAGGTTAATGCTCTGAGGACATGGGTTCAAATCCAACCACGGCAACTGGGGGAATTTAAATTCAATGAATAAATCTGGAATATAAAGCTAGTCTCAGTAATGGAAACCATGAAGATATCATCTTCCGTTGTTTAAAAACCGATCTGGTTCACACTTGTCTTTCAGGGGAGGAAATCTGCCGTCCTTACCCGGTCTGGTCTACATGTGACATTCCGTCCTCTGAAAGGGTCTGGCAATCCAAGGGCATTTAGGGATGGGCAACAAATGTTGGTCTGGCCAGAGATATCCACACCTCATGAAAGAATAAGAAGCTCAAATTTCAGCTCGTCAATGTGTTGAGCGCAACTATGATGCCTAAAGGGCTCAGAGCACTCAATAGTGAGAGTACACTGGAATGTTTCAAGTGTAGAGGAACTGGGATTGGCAAGTCTAAAAATGTGCCGAAATCTATGTGAAAATAGCACAAGCAGGAATGTCGCCTGAGAGGGTCTGTAGGGAGGGAGGGTTAGATATTCAGACTATAGAGAAAAATGATGAGGCTGTTGCAAGGCCACACTGGACTAAGATTGCACAGGAAAATAAATGATTGAAACAGCTTGACTGTCACCAGAATAGTACAGAAAAATATTCATTGAAATAAATGGTGTAAGGTGTAATAGTTGAACAGGAATATAACTGTCTTACAACATTAAAAACAAGCCTTTTCAATCCAGGCTTAATGGACACATCTGAGTGATGCATTTACAGTAATATTATAGGAGAAGCACTGTGATTACTATTACGATCCCAACCGGACCCCAACAGTGGCTAGGATTCTGGACCCAATATATATTGTATTTTGTAAGACTGTGCGGAAGAATGATTCGCTCAAGAGTGATTGCATGAAAAATAGGGGGCGGGATTCTCCGAATTGGAGGCAGAGTGTTCGCGCCGCCGTGAATGCCGTCGCGGTTCACGACGGCGCGAAACGGCCCCTATCCCGACCAATTCAGGGCCCGATAATGGGCTAGGAGCGGCGCCGCGTCAATCACATGCACCAGGCCGCATACATGACGCGGCCGGCGCCGCATAACTTGCGCCACCCACGCATGTGCGGGTTGACCAGCACCAACACGTGCATGCGTGGTTGCCGTCCTCTCCGAGTCCGCCCCGCAAGAAGATGTCAGACGGATCTTGCGGGGCTGTGGAAGAAAGGAGGTCCTCCTTCAGAGAGGATGGCCCAATGATCGGTGGGCACCGATCGCAGGCCAGACCCCATTTGAGGCCCCCCCCCCCCCCCCCCCCCCCCCCCCCCCCCCGGTGCAGGACCCTCCCCCCCCCCCCACCCGCAGGCCGCCCCCCCCAGCATAACAAGAGAAAAAACATACAGCTCTCAATACGGCTTCAATAAGCAAGGCCTAAAGTGATACTTACATTCCAAAACAGACCCCTTCAGATTCTGTCTGAATATCTTCAAATGACTGCCTTACTTGTGTTGTTTTAGCCTTTTACCTTGTCTCCAGGCAAGGCTGCTCTGTTTTGAACTATTATCACTTTTCAAGCTAGCTGACTGGGAAAGAAAACTGCCTCTCTTGTGGTCACACAAGGGGTTGCCAGATCAGAGATTATTTCCTTTCAGTTTTCTCCCAAAACATTAACCTTCTAATGCTTTCAAAACAGCTCTGTGTCTCTGTGAGCTCCACCCACCACTGACCTCATCTCCTCAAGATTAGAAAAATATGAGCGGGATTCTTCGGGAACTGGCCGGGCGTGCAACTGCGGTGCGAAGGAGTGGTGTGAACCACTCTGGCATCGGGCCGCCCCAAAGGTGCGGAATCCTCCGCACCTTCAGGGGCTAGGCCGGCGGTGGAGTGGTTTGCGACGTGACGGCCGGCGCTGAATGGCTTCCGCCGGCGCGATTTGGCGCATGTGCAAGAGAGGCATCATCCCAGCACACGCGCAAGGGGAGTTCATCTCCGCGCCGGCCATCGCGGACCGGTACAACAGCTGGCACGGCGAAATAGAGTGCCCCCACGGCACAGGCCCGCTCGCGGATCGATGGGCTCCGATCGCAGGCCAGGCCACCATGGGGGCACCCCCCGGGGCCAGATCCCCCCGTGCCCCCCCAAGGACCCCGGAGGTCGCCCGCGTAGCCAGGCCCCGCCGGTAAGTGCCTGTCGTAACATATGCAGGTGGGACCCGCCGAAAACAGGCGGCCACTTGGCCCATCGCTGGCCGGAGAATCGCCGGGGAGGCCGCTGCCAGCAGCCACCGACCGGCGCGGTCGATTCCTGCCCCTGCCAAATCCCCGGCGCGGAGAATTTGGCAGACGGCGGGGGCGGGATTCACGCCGCCCCACGCCGATTCTCCGCCCCGGCGGGGGGGGGGGGGGGGGGGGGGGGGGGGTGTCAGGGATCCTGCCCAATATCTCTGCAAGCTGAAAATCATTAACTTCCCTAGTCAAACCACACTAACCCCAGGCATTTAACCTTTAAATTGCCCCCTACATTTCTAATCCAATTTTCTAAAATCTTCCAATCATCACAAGAGGAAATCATCATGTTCTGTACTTACCGGAGATCCAGGTGGGCCAATAGGACCATGAGGGCCTCGACGGCCATCTGAACCCTGTTAGGAAGCAACACATTGTCCATTTTAATTTTGAGATGCAACCAGTGCAAAGCATTATGCATGTTATGCAATGAAGATTGATATCTTATACTATTCATGTGCACTCAGTAAATGGTAACTTGAATGGCCCAATAAAACTTGTATGTTATAAAATCACTCCAGTTAGTTAAGAAAGTGGGAGGACTCTCTTGACTGAATGATGCTGGTAATTTTCTGCATTTGGATTTGATTTCTGACAATGTTGATAATGTGAATTGAAGTTTATACATTGGATATTTTCAACATTGGTCAGATCTGAGAGTTTTTGCGTTCTATGGCACTTGGGACAATCCCGTAATCCTTGAAATAAGGGTAAGCCTTCACATGTCCAATGTTGTAACCTCTAGCTAGACCCCCCACACATCAGATAAGCCAAAACACTAACCTTTTCTCCTCGATCCCCAGGGGTCCCAGGTGGTCCCCTCAGTGCCTATAAGAGACAGAAATAAAATGTTTTTGTGTCAGTAGGTCCCCTTAAAACAAGATGGTAGAACATCAATTTTGATATTGCAAAGACATTTTCTTGAAGATAACCCACCTGGCACTCAAAGGAACAACACTGCAGGCCAAAAGGAAAATTGAATGAATATAAGTTTGCAGACACACAAAACATTGCAAATAAATCCCTTCAAATAATTTGAAATCAAATTTGAGTTGATGTAACATACCACTGGTTCCACTTCATCATGCTATAAGTGAGAAAGAGAAGAGATTAGACCTATTTGAATACTTGGATAAAGACAAGGTACAATATGTTGAGGAAAGGCAATTGGTGGAGACCAGGGGCGGAATTCTCCGCAATCGGCACGATGTCCGCCGACCGGCGCCAAAAACGGCGCGAATCAGTCCGGCATCGCGCCGCCCCAAAGGTGCGGAATCCTCCGCATCTTGAGCGGCCGAGCCCTAACCTTGAGGGGCTAGGCCCGCGCTGGACTGATTTCCGCCCCTCCAGCTGCCGGAAAGGCCTTTGGTGCCCCGCCAGCTGGCGCGAAACTGACTTTGCCTGGCGGCGCATGCGTGGGGGCGTCAGCGGCCGCTCACGGCATCCCCGCGCATGCGCAGTGGAGGGGGTCTCTTCCGCGTCCGCCATGGTGGAGACCGTGGCGAAGGTGGAAGGAAAACAGTGCCCCCACGGCACAGGCCCTCCCGCGGATCGGTGGGCCCCGATCGCGGGCCAGGCCACCGTGGAGGCACCCCCCGGGGCCAGGTCGCCCCGCGCCCCCCCCCCAGGACCCTGGAGCCCGCCCGCGCCGCCTTGTCCCGCCGGTAAGAGAGGTGCTTTAATCCACGCCGGCAGGACAGGCAGTCCAGCAGCGGGACTTCGGCCCATCCGGGCCGGAGAATCGCCGGGGGGGGGCCCACCAACCGGCGCGGTGCGATTCCCGCCCCCACCGAATATCCGGTGCCGGCAGGGGGCGGGATTCACGCCATCCGCCAGCAATTCTCCGACCCGGCGGGGGGTCAGAGAATCCCTCCCCCAATATTATTAAATATTTATGTTATCTATTCTGACCACTGGAATCAAGTTTTTGAATGTCTTCCTCTGGTCATCCGGAGTCAGTAACATCATAAACATGGTGACCTCCCCTGATCCCCATTTCTTGTGAAATAATTTTATTTTTAGAACCATTGAGCACAGGAACAGCCAAATGATGAACAAGGCAACATTGAAATTTTTAATCAGGAATCACTGTGCGTTGAAAATGGCGACTATAACAGGCAATGCCGGTAGGAAGTTGCAAACATAGGAAATGGCATTAATGTAGTTTAAAAATGACTGTTGGTGAGAATTATGTACCAGTGTTTAATGTATTTATGAAAAATTCTTCTATCTGCTATTTTAATGCAGGTAACGTATTATACACAGGGTTAATATTTCTGTTTAAGAGTGGGCAGCTGGATGCATTAAAAATGAATGAGCTTTTCGACATAAATTTAACTCCCACCCTATAGAGACTGGAGGATATGTTCCATTGGGGAATCTACAACCCCAATGGGGATATTATCAACTATAAATATATAAATTGCACATTTTCTATTTGATTCAAATATTGCCAATAATTGAAATTTAATTTAGCTTGAGAGTAGATTGAAGCACAGACAATCTGGAAGAAACTCTCACCCAAATATTTGTCATAATAACAATACAATTTTCACACATAAACCTTTCCTGAATTGTATAAACAGTTTTGTAGTTGGTCAGCCTTTCAAAGGTGGTTTGGGTTCTTCTCTTACTGTGAATTTTACATTGTAAAAGGTGAGGGACGTCAGTGCTGAAGCACCCAATGTGAGCATTGCATTAGAGCACAGGTAGGCACAGAGTGGCAGTCCCTCTAGTCAACCCCAAGGACGTGTATTGAGTCCCCTCACTGCTTAATGAGGCATGACGCATTTCTCCATGAGCCAGCTTGTAGTTTTTAGAAGGGAGAAGGGAAGTTACCAATTCAAGGCGGATTTCTTTGGTAACACCTCTAAGAGCTGGATCAAGCCTGACGCAAACTCATTTTATATTGGGACCAATATACAGCCTGGGCTTATTTTATCTGTGACACTCAATATAGCTCACTATGTGCTCAGCTGTGATTCAGACCCTGAAGGGGATGTCCAGCTTTATAGCCATGTGACGAGGTATGTCTTTTCACATTAGTAAAGAGGTGTCGATTTTATGAATGGACGCAGCTAGGAAACCCAATGGGAAACTGGAACTGCCTACTGGAAGTGCCCATTCATAGTCAGACCTGAAATGATCTTGTAAAATATATTCTCCAAGAAGATACAGAATGGGATACTCACAATAGTTTGGAGAATGGCGTCGATTGTACTGTTTAATTCCACCTCGCTGTGGAGGGTTGCTGTGTAATTCCGTCGATATCTAACATCTGTAGCAATGAGATTCAGTCTCGCTTCCTAAAGCAAAATTTAATTTATATAAGAACATAAGAACATAAGAACTGGGAGCAGGAGTAGGCCATTTGGCCCCTCGAGCCTGCTCTGCCATTCAATAGGATCATGGCTGATCTGATTATAGTCTAGCTCCACTTCCCTGCCGCCCCATAACTCTTGACTCCCGAGTATATCAAAAATCGAAGGAAATGAAAGGGGAAAAGGGAGTGAGGGAATTAAAACAATCACGATCAGTAGAGAAAAGGTATCAGAAAAAGTAATGGAGGCTGGCAAGTCCCTGGACCAGATGGCATGCATCCTTGGGTCTTAAAAGAAGTGACTGAAGAGACGGTGACTGTGTTGGTGTAACCTTCCAAAATTCTCTAGATTCTGGAAAAGTGGATTGGAAAACCACAGAGGTAACATTTCGAGTCAAAAAAAGGAGGGAGACCAAAAGCAGAAAACTATAGACCAGTTAACCTACCGTATGCAATTGGAAACATTTTGCAATCCATTATTAAGGAAGATGTAACAGGACATTTAGTAAATCATAATACAATCGGGCAGAGTAAACATGGTTTTGTGAACGAAATATTTTGTTTGACAAATCTATTAGAGCCCTTTGAGGATGTAGCAATCAAGGCAGATAAAGAAGAACAAGTAGTATTTTTGGATTTCCAAAAGCCATTTGATAATGTGCCACAAATTAGGTTACTGCATAAGATAAGAGCTCATGGCGTTGGGATTACATATTAGCATGGATAGAGGATTAACTAAAAACAGAGTGGGGATAAATGGGTCATTTTCAGGTTCGCAAATTGTAGGCTGGTGGAGTGTCACAGGGATCAGTTTTGAGGATTCAATTATTTAAAATCTAGATGAATGACTTGGATAAAGAAATTGAGTGCATTGTAACTAAATTTGCTGAAGGTGCAAGGGTGGGTAAGAAAGCAAGTTGTGAGGACACAAATAATCTGCAAAGGGGTATAAAAAGTGAGTGGGTGTAAAATTGGCAGATGTGGGAAAATACGAGGTGGTCCACTTTGTTGGGAAGAATAGAAATACAGAACATGATTTAAATGGGGAGAGACTGCAGAATGCTGAGTACAGAGGGACCTGGATATCCTTGTACATGAATCACAAAAATTCAGCATGCAAGTACAGCGAGTGATTAGGAAAGCGAACAGAATGTTGGCCTTTATTGCAAGATCTTGCTACAACTGAAGTGTATGGGGCTTTGGTGAGAGCACACCCAGAGTATTGTGTATAGTTTTGGTCTCAATTAAGGGGGAAAGGAGGCATTGGAAGCAGTTCAGAGAAGATTTACTAGGCTGACCTCTGGGCTGAAGGGGTTGTCTTATGAGGAAAGGTTGAACAGATTGGGCCCATACTCATTGCACTTTAGAAGAATGAGAGGTGATCATATTGAAATGTCTAAGATCCTGAATGGGTGCTCAGAGGATATTTTCCCTCGTGGGGGAAATCTAAAAATAATGGGTATCGGTTTCAAAATAACGGGGGCTGGATTCTCCGCTGTCGGGAATCTCCGTTTCTCCGGCAGCCCGGGGATTTCCCGATGGCAAGGGGCTGCCCACAATGGGAAAGCCCATTGGCCAGCCGGCGAGACGGAGAATCCCGGGAGCGCGCCGCACCAGATTTCTGGTATGGCGGGATGAAGAATCCTGCCCCGGGAATCCCATTTACACAGAAATTAGGAGGAATTTCTTCTCTCAGACAGCCATTAATCTTTGTAATTTCCTGCCCCAGACAGCAGTCAAGGCTGAGGGGAGAATGTCGAAATGAACTCAACATTTTAATCTGGCAAATCACATCAGTTGAGCTTTCACTATTCTTCTCTTGTAAACTGGCATCCTCTTCCTGTTTGTGTCTATAACTCACAGCGGGAGAAGCTTTAACACATTATCCCTCGGGCTGGTCAAAATAGCATTTGTGCTGCATCTGAATCCAATTTGCAGCTAAAAGAAAGTTCCTTGATAGCATAGACTGACTACATAATAAGAAGTCATGGTGCTTCCTTTAAGATAAGCTAGTTTTCTCCTCATAGTGTTGAAACTGAGGCTTAAAGCACGGTAATATAATTCATTCTTTTCCTCACCTCAACGTTGGCAAACTCCCTAGCCAGCTCATTCACTCCGTCTCTGAACACTAAAATTGAAGTCCTAATTTAAATATCCCGATTCACCTCATATTTTGTTCCACTATTTTCAAATTCATTGGTATCCTGTACTTTGGACCTCATTGGCACAGTAATATAGATGTACATTGGTTCAGAGGAGGTTACTGGGACCCATCTGATCTCTCTTAAGACTTACCAATGGGGAGTAAAACAGGAGTGGTACAAAATATTCTCCTATTTCCTTGGTATCTGCCTTTGCTAAACGCCCAACCTCTAGCAATAGAAGGCAAGTGGGTGACCTGCTCCTGACTCCTCCAGTATTCCCCACTGAGGGCATGGTTCTCCCCTTTTCATAGAATCATAGAATCCCTACAGTGCAGAAGGTGGGCATTCAGACCATTGAGTCTGCACCAGCCCTCTGAAAGAAACCCCTACCTATTCCCACCCGCCCCTACCCGTAACCCCACCCAACCCGCACAGCTTTTGGACACTAAGGGGCAATTTGTACCAAGGTCCAATCCACCTAACCTGTACAACTTTGGATTTTCCATTCCATGGTGGACTCCGTGAGAGCTGAATTGGAGAAATGTGACACAGTGCATCTCTACACCTTGTCATCGAACAATCACCTGAGTTTAGATTTTCTCTCCTGTTCCTTTTCCAAACACACCATCAAAATCGACTTCTTTGCCCATTGCACCACTTCTACTTTCCCAGGAACCGTGAATCCCCTTTTCTTCCTCAGTCTTTCCCTTCCTGGATAATTTTAAGTCTTTTGAGAAGTTTTAGACAACAGCTAATCATGATGACTGAAAAAGAGGTTTGCACTTTTCCAGTCTTGGTGATGTGCTACAGTATAGGTTTTCTCCCTTGCTATTTCAAGTCCACTACTCATTCTTCATGATGGGCCACTCCCTGCTGCCAGGAAAGACAGTTTGCTTTCTTGGTCTGGCCACCATCACAACTCCGTGATCAGTCAGCAGGAGTTATATCACCACAGCTAGTCCCAGCACTTCCTTCCTGACACAACTTGCGCACTTCACGCTGAAGTTCCAAATTGGCAAAACTCACTTCAGAACATCCACCCGGTGGCTGAATCGAGTCAAACCCACATCTTTCAAACACTCTGCTGCTAAAATTTGTGACTCTTACCTGTTTCTGACATGGATGAGAGTGCTGGCAAAGAATGACATGAGTTTTTCCAAAGCCACAATCAAAGATTTTTGTTTTTGATACAGGGCAGGCTAATTTCCCAATATACTAGTCCAATAAATCAAAGCTTTAGAAAAGTGCTTCTTATTTGTGCCATTGTGATTTTCTTCAGGCTTCTCTGAGTTAGAATTTCCCCATTTATCCATGAACTCATGGGAAACCACATAGAGTGGGATTGGCATCACAATCAAGCCAGACTGGGCAAAGCTGGCAGGGGTCCCAGTTGGATTATTAACTCCCGCCTGGTAGACCGTCATGGTCCGCTGTCCGGTGCCAGCCAGAAATTCATCAGATTTATGAAATTCAATTTGGTGACATGAACCTTCTGGATTGTGCATTCAAGACCATAGCATTAGTTTGAAGTTAGAGTTAGCTCAAAGTTAGGCTTTGCGTTCACTTCCTGTTTTATTTTACCGATTTATTGCATTATATTCACTGCTATTACAAGTAAGAACATTTAAGATGGTATTAAGATGCACAAAATGATACCAGAACTGCAGGGATATACTGAAGATTTAACAGGTTGGGGGTGAAAAGAAAAGGCTACGAGGTGGGTTAATGGAGGCCTTTAAGAGAGTTTTCAAGATAAACAATGCTTCCTTTTGCAGGGAGATCAAAACGGTGGATCATAAATAAAAAATAGTCACTAGTAAATCTGACAGGGAATTCAAGAGAAACATCTTTACCCAGAGGGTGCTGCGGATGTGGAACTTGCTCCCACGAGTGGTTGAGGTGAACAGCATGGATACATATAGGAGGAAGCTAGACAAAAACGTGATGGAGAAAGGAATAGAAGGATATGTTAATAAGGACAGGTGAAGTATCAGCAGGAGGAGACACGTGAGCAGGATTAACGGCAGGATAAATCAGTTAGGCTAGGTGATTTAACTCTAAATTCCATCGAAAACGACATGAAACTTTAAAATAAAAGTCTCCTGAGTCAGCGGTAACCAGAGAAGGAAAGATTGTATCATTGTAAACGTACAAGGTGATCTGGTGTGATGGCCACTGAAAATATCTTTATCCCCTGGTTCTTTGCATCGGATGCTGCACTGTCCAAGCCTCCACATGGCTCCTTGTATCCTTCGATTGGATGCCCATCTGTAACCACAACCATGTACTTGTTCTCCCGGTGATGAGAACCACTGGAACGAGAGCAATGATATATTGCTTATGTTATCCATTTGCTTCTTTGCAAGCACTGAAATACAGAAAATCTCTAAGTAGCCTTACTTCAGTTGGCCAGCAATGTCATTGTCTACCAGAGTTCATTAACAGAAGACAGGGCATTCAACTTAAAACAAAATAAAGACCTTCACAATGGAGATTGGGTGAACCATTGATAGCCCAAGATGGGAGGTGGAAGATTTTCCCCATCATGATGGTAGACAATCGAGCTCCAGTGCATGTCTACTTCCACATGGTTGTGAGATATTAATTGGACCTAATCTCTGACCAAAATGGTCCAGACTCTCCCAAGATGTGCCAAAAGCATCCAAGGAACAGCTAGAAAAATGCAGGATTCCCTGCACCATTAATAATCGTTGTTTTACAAATAGGCGTAGTGCATTTGCCTGCATAGAATCATAGAATTTACAGTGCAGAAAGAGGCCATTCGGCCCATCGAGTCTGCATCAGCCCTTGGAAAGAGCACCCCACCCAAGCCCACAGCTCCCCCCTATACCCGCAACCCAGTAACCCTACTTCATCTAATCTAATCTACTTAACCCTACTTAAGCATGTTATGTATAAGCACTCAGAAACAACAGCAATTTCAGCCTAGCCCTTACAAGTAAAAACAATATACCTTGTACGTGAAACCTGTCCATATAATCACTTGCAAAGGTGTTGAAGGAATAACAGGGGTGAGATTGGATCTACTTTCTTAAAGTCCATAGAGTCAATCCAACCCTGGGCTTTTCAGAAGAAATCATTTACTAGTTAGCATAAGCTATTTCGTCAAGCCATGATCTCACATGAAACGTTCTATCTTATTGTGAGCTGCAAAACAGCAGTTGCTGCACTGAAGATGGTTCGGACAAGGGTGGCAAAGTTAATTCTGAGACTCAAAACTGCAGAAGAATGAAATCGGACTTCGAGAATTGAATTTTACTCACCTTGAGAAAACAAATCCTAAAACGGAAAAGATCCAGGCGGCAATCGAGCTAACTCAGGGATCCATATAATAGACTTACATGAAATGCAATGTTGCAAAGCTAATTAATTCCTTTAAAGAAGAGTTTGGAGATATTTGGTAGGAAACAAAATGAAGATTATGCAGCCATAGATGGCTATATAGAGGGATTATATAGGCAGATTGGGAAACAGTACAGAATCTAGATCTATCATCAAGACCCTTCCTGTCAACAACACGGATCTGATAGAGAATTAATATAGACATAACCCGAACATAACTCATCATAGCCACAAAGATGCATCTTCCTGGAAAAGCAACTCTTCACTCTCCAAGGCAACTGGCACAAGCTCTGCTCAAAGAAGGGCTGTGCAAATCTGATGTAACCTTGCTACTGCCATCAATATAAATTCAACATTAAAGTGAAACCCTTGTGTTGTCAATGAGCCTTGAGCCCAAGAATACGCACAGGAAGTTATTGATGAAATTCCCCACATTGGCTCCCACATGGTACAATTGTTAGGGTATCTTACCCCAGCAGAAGATGCTCAGCTCCATCCCGTATGGCGCAGTCTGTGAATGTGCCTTTGCCAATGTAATTCAAGTTATTGACATTGCGAATCATTGCTGTCTTCTCAGCTCGACTCATAAAGCTGAGAGGGTGGATGTCCTTCACTATGTCGCTGTAGTGTAGTGCTCCAGCATTCCATTCCAGCGTCTGGTCACATCGGTAATACCTGAAACAGATAGATTCCTCATGTTACTCACAGCAGCTCGATTTAGATATTTTTCTTGCCCCATTGTTCGCTGGACAAAACGTTCCTTTGGGGGGGAATGTTGAATTTAAGAACAGTCAGTGAGATTAAAAATAGTGAGTAAGAAAGATGTATCGTCGGCTACTGATCTACTATCATCCGTTTTACACTCTTGCACAAAGTGAACGTTACTTTCAGCATACAGTGGGGTAATAACTTTTATTTTTGCTCATAGCTGATGATGAATTGTCTTAATGCAATTGCACCCCAACGAGGAGTTAGAAATAAATGATAGGACACGGGGGAGGTTATTAATGACAATTCTGACTATTGCATTGCTGGAGATGGTACTCCGGCCAACCTAGTGTTTCATTTCCTCAGGTAAACCAGTAGGATTAAACGCAGTGAACAATTGTCTTCAAATGAAATGCAATTCATTTGTACAACTACATAAATCAATGCAGCTACCTAAGGTACAATGAGTTAAAAACTGTATTGATGAGGCAGGGAAGGTGATTCCATTGCAGGACAGGGAAAGCACGGGCAGTTGAATTACCTTGATCCTTGCTTATTCCTTGAAAATTTCTCCATAAGAAAATGCTAACTATACAGTAGGATCTTTTCTATAGCAAATCCAAATGAATCCCATTGTCTTGCTTGCTCCCCGTAGCCCTTCCTTTGTTCAAAGATCTATACTATTTTTCTGTAAGAGATACAATGATTTCTGCCTCAACTAGTCCTTTGGTAAAAGTTATTTCACATTCTGTCAGGCCACTAGGCAAATGCATTTCTCCTCATCTCTTTCCTCAATCTCATGGTGTCTTATTTTAACACTTTTTTGTCACTAACAATCCAAGCCTTTTCCTATTTGCTCTACTAAATGGGCAGCACGGTAGCGCAAGTGAATGGCACTGTGGCTTCACAGCGCCAGGGCCCCAGGTTTGATTCCCCGCTGGGTGACTGTCTGTGCGGAGTCTGCACGTCCTCCCCATGTCTGCGTGGGTTTCCTCTGGGTGCTCCGGTTTCCTCCCACAGTCCAAAGACGTGCAGGTTAGTTGGATTGACCATGCTAAATTGCCTTAGTGTCCAAAAAGGTTAGGGGGGTGATTGGGTTACGGGGATGGGGTGGAAGTAAGGGCTTAAATGGGTCGGTGCAGATTCGATGGGCCAAATGGCCTCCTTCTGCACTGTATGTTCTATGTATCAAAATGTTTTAGAACTTATAAAATGTCGATCAAATGTCCTCTTAGCCTCCTTGTCTCCAGTGGACAATAGGAGGACATGAAAAGGTGTGCTAAAGGCAGACAGGTCCCTTGGTCCTGATGACTTGCATCCTAGAATCCTAAAAGAAGTAGCTACAGAGCTAGTGGATGCATTGGTTGTAATTTTCCAAAAATCCTTGGATTCTGGAGAAGCACCTCAGGAGTGGAAAACTGCCAATGTGACACCCCTATTCAAAAAAGGACGGAGGCAAAAAGCGGGTAACTATAGGCCGATTAGCCTAACAGTTATTGTTGGAATCAATTATTGAGGAAGTAATATCAGCATTTTGGATAATCATAATCTAATCGAGCAGAGTCAACATGGCTTCATGAATGGGAAATCCTGTCAGACTAATTTAGAAGAGTTTATTGAGGAAGTCTCAACCAGAGTGGATAGAGGGGAACCAGTAGATGTGTTGCATTTGGATCCCAGAAGACATTCAACAAGGTACCTCACAAAAGGTTCAGTCACAAGATAAGGACCCGTGGTGTTGGAAGTAGTATATTGGAATGGATAGTGAATTGGATCATTGGCAAGAAACAGCGGTGAGGATAAGTGGTTCTTTTTCAGGTTGGTGACTTGCAACCAGTGGGGGTCCACTGGGATCATTGATGGGATTGCAACAGTTTACAATATATCTCAATGACTTGGAGGCAGGAAGCGAACGTACTGTAGTCAAATTTGCAGACGACACAAAAATAGGTGGAAAGGCAAGTTATGAGAAGATTACAAACAGTTCAAAGAGAGATACTGATAGGTGGGCAAAAAGTTGGCAAGTGGAGTATAGGGGGCGATTCTCCAAAATGGAGATGAAGTGTTCACGCCGTCATGAATGCCATCGTGTTTCACGATGGAGCGAAACGGGCACGGGGACGACTGATTCTGTCCCCCACAGGGGGCCAGCACGGCGCTGGAGCGGTTCACGCCACTCCAGCCTCCCTTCCCGGCGTCAAATGGGCGCCGCGCCAACCTGCGCAGGCGCAGTTGGGCCTCGCCAACCTGTGCATGCGCGGGGGACTTCTTCAGCGCGCCGGCCCCGACGCAACATGGCGTAGGGATTCAGGGGCCGGCTGCGTAACAAAGTAGGCCCGGGGGGGGAGAGGGCGGCCCGCGGATCGGTGGGCCCCGATCGCGGGCCAGACGCCATCGAAGGCCCCCCCCCCCCCCCCCCCGGTGAAGGAGCGCTTTTCCCCGCCCCACAGGCCACCCCCCGACCCTTCGCGCAGAGTTCCCGCCGGCAGCGACCAGGGGTGAATGGCGCAGGCGAGACTCTGTCGTATCCGCTCGGCTGCCATCCGGGCCGGAAAATCGGCGGCCCTGCCGATCCCAGTGGTCCGCGGCCGGCGCCACGTCAAATGCGCCGGTGCAAATGGCGCCGATTCTCCGCACCTCGGAGAATCGCGCGCCGGCATCGGGGCATCGTGGCGTGGTTGCGGCGATTCTCCGGCCCAGCGCGGGGCTCGTAGAATCGCCCCCATAATATGGGAAAATCTGAAGTCGTTAATTTTGGAAGGAAGAACAAAAGAACAGATTATTATTGAAATGGAGAAAAACTCCAGAAAGCTGCAACACAAAGGAACTTGGGGGACTTGTGCATGAAACACAGAAAGCCAGCACACAGGTACAGCTGGTAATCAGGAAGGCAAATGGAATGTTGGCCCTTATTTCAGGTGGGTTGGAGTATAAGAGTGGGGAAGTCTTGTAGCAACTGTACAAGGTACTGCATAGGCCACTGTGAGCAGTTTTGGTCCCCTTATTTAAGGAAAGATATTGGGGTGAATTCCCCACCACCCCAGTCAAGTGTTTCTCGGGGGCACCCCATCGCTGGCAGCAGTTTTCTCCAGTCCCTCTGCTGGCCAATGGGATTTTGCATTGTACCACCCCACGCCGCCAGGAAGTCCATGTGCAGGGTTGCTCTGCCGACAGAATGTAGAACGCCGGATGTGGAGTATTTACCCCATTATTTCATTGGAGGCGGTTCAGAAAAGGTTCACTAGGATGACCCCGGTAATAATAATAATCATTATTATTGTCACAAGTAGGCTTACATTAACACTGCAATGACGTTACTGTGAAATGCCCCTAGTCGCCACATTCCGGCGCCTGTTCAGGTACACTGAGGGAGAATTCAGAATGTTCAATTCACCTAACAGCACATCTTTTGGGACTTGTGGGAGGAAACCGGAGCACCCGGAGGAAACCCACGCAGACACGGGGAGAATGTGCAGACTCCGCACAGACAGTGACCCAAGCCGGGAATCGAACCCACGTCACTGGCGCTGTGGGAGATTGTCTTACGAACAAACCGTGTGTGACTCTACTCATTGGAATTTAGAAGAATGGGAGGTGATCTCATTAAAACATATAGGGTGGGATTCTCCGTCTCAGAAACTATGTGCTGACGCTGGGACAGGATCGGCGAACTTCTCCAACAGCAAAATTGGCATTGCTTCAGGAGCAATTCAGGAACTGTTGATGGGCTAAAACCGATGCCACATAGAATACGACCAATTCCATTGAAAAATGGTGTCGGATTCGCCGGGGTCAGGTTTGTCACTCGAGAGGCTGACAAGCTGCAGCTGCATATTGGTACCACACTTCCCACACACACACTCATCCTAGCCAACAAGATGCGCAGGAGCGCCCCATCCTGTTGATGGGTCCAGCGGGAACCTAGGGGGTGTGCTGGGGGACATTCATGCAACCCGTAGCACGAAGTTCACAGTGGCAAGTCAGCGGTGTGCGCAGTCACATGGCTGTCTTGCAGACTGTGGCAATGGCGTTCCGTGCTCGTCCACCCCGACCCCAAGGCCCACCTCCTGGCTGCCCCCTGCTACTCCCCCCAGCCCCAGAAGCAGCCCCCCAGCCAACGGCACAACTGTTGCTCTATGGTGGTGTTGGACACTTTCCATAAGCCCTCTCTCTCCCTCAACAGCCACATCACCCGTTTCCCGATTTTTGAAACCACAAGTGAACCTGGCCCATTGGCAATTCCTCCTGGCGGAGAATATCAGCACAGGTCCACTAATGTTATGTCAATGACATTTACTGTATCATAGAATCATAGAATGTACATGCAGAAGGAGGTCATTCGGCCCATCGATTCTGCACCGGCTCTTGGAAGGAGCACCCTGCTTAAGCCCACACCTCCACCCCATCCCCGTAACCCAGTAACCCCATCTAACCAAAGGGCAATTTAGCCTGGCCAATCTACCTAACATGCACATCTTTGGACTGTGGGATGAAACCGGAGCACCCGGAGGAAACCCACGCACACACGGGGAGGATGTGCAGACTCCGCCCAGGCAGTCACTCAAGCCGGGAGTCGTTCCTGGGACCCTGGAGCTGTGAAGAAACTGTGCTAACCACTGTGCTGCCACCCGGGTGCAGAGTAGAACGCATTGACGCCGCTGTTGAGGCACCGGAGCATGGCATTCTGGAGGGCACCCAACGCTGGCCACGGTTTTGGCCTCACGATTGATTCTTAGCCCAATCGCCTTTCCCGATTTTGGCGTTAGCCTACGGAGAAGCTTACCCATAGGATTCTTAAGGGGTTTGACAGGGTAAATGCTGAGAGGATGTTTCCCCTCATGGGAGAGCCTAGGTCCAGAGGGTATAGTCTCATAATGAAGGGGTGCCAATTTAAAACTGTGATGAGGAGGAATTTCTTCTCTCAGAGGGTTGTGAGTCTTTGGAACTCCTTGCCACAGAGAGATATCGGAAAAGTCCTTGTGTACATTTAAGGCTGAGATGGATAGATTCTTGACCACTAAGGGAATCAATGGTTACGAGGAAAGGGCAGGAAAGTTGGCATGAGGGAGTTTGGAACAGCCACGATCTGATTGAACGGCAGAGCAGGCGCAAGGGGCTGAGCCCCTTGTTCACTGTTTGCTGACTCTTGTTCTCATTTCTTATTGTCTTATGGGTCAGCCCTGGATCTTGTTCTGACAATCAGGGTGATCTGACACTCAATTACATTGCCCATCTTGATTCTTTACCGCCTTAATTCCTTTGATTAACAAAAATGTAGCAATTTTCAATTGACCACCCCCACCCCAATCTCCAAGAAACACGTGGGAGTTAAGTTTCCAGATTTCCACTATTCTTCGTGTGTTTTCTGGTATGTCCGCCAGGTGGTCTCGCACTCATTTTAGGGTTACACTCCTGTTTGGGACACCCCTACCTGAGGAAATGTTATACTGTTAATTGTCCTAAATCTTTCCTAATAATTGTCCTTTATTCATTCCTGGTATAATCCTGGTGAATTTGCAGTGGATCCACTAATGGTCTTTCTGAAATGTCTCCTTTTTCATTGGGTACTGTCCTTAATGGAATGGGCAAGCCCAAAATCGGACATTTTATGTGTCATCATATGAGTCATCCAGACTCCGAGGAGACTGAGGGAGGATATGATTGAGATGTATAAATTTATGAGCATCATAGATAGACTAGACAGGAAGGAACTTTTCCCCTTGGTGGAGGGTTCAATGACCAGGGGGCATAGATTGAAGGTAAGGGTAAGGGGGTTTAGAGGGGCTGTGAGGAAAAACCTTTTCACCCAGAGGGTGGTGGGAGTCTGGAACCCGCTGCCTGAAAGTGTGGTGGAGACAGAGACCCTCATGACATTTAAGAAGTATTTAGATGTGCACTTATGATGCCAAGGCACAAGGTTATGGGCCAAGTGCTGGGAAATGGGATTAGAATAGTTCGGTGGTTATTTCTGACCAGCTCAGGCATGTTGAGATGTAGGGCCTTTTTTGTGCTTTTTCTGGTAGAGGTGTTGGGCAAGATTCTCTGGCCTCCCCAAAGCATGTTTCCCAACAACAGGAGGTGGCCCGTCATTGGCCAATGATGGGATCTTCTGGTCCCTTCTTTGTCAATGGGATTTCATATTGAACCCCCCCACACCACGAAGAAACCCATGGTGGGAGTGTACCGTCGGCAGAAGCAGAAGATTCCTCCAGTGCGAAGAACTGGAAGATCTTGCCCGCCGGCTTTCAGCTGATGTTAAACTGAGCTGGAAGCAAATCGTCCTGTAGCATGATTTCACAGAAGGCTAGGGGAGTTCCCCTTGGTGTCTTGACCAAAATGTATCTTGCCATGGACATTACTAAAAACAGATGAATTCCTCTATTATCTCATTGCTATCTGGCAATCCTCAACTCCTGGTTGGAAGACTCACTCACAGGGAGTATGTTCTGGAACTTCACAGAGGCATGGCCATGAATCATTAGCTGAAGGGAGCGAATAACTTTTCTCGAATGACACAGTTAAGATGCAGCTCACCCTCACCACCTAAGGATGGACAATAAAAGCTGGGCTTGGCCACTGACCCTTGCATCCCAAGAACAAATTGAAAGAGAAAGGAATTTGGGTACTGCTGAGAAAAGAGATGTGCTGTCAACGTTTTTCATCTTGCAATTCTCAGGAGAGCTCGCAAGAAATGACCAAACTCAGAGGAAAAACAATTTACACTGCATGAGAGTGCAGCAAGGGGATTTGATTTGTGGAGGCATTGCCATGGAGAATGCAGCATGGAGCAGTCTTGTTCAAATTCAAACTGGGCAGGTTGGCTCTGATTGTTCAAAGGATTTCCTTGGGGAACGAACTGGGAAATTACTGCTCCCCTAAGCTTCTGTTTTGATGACAAAGGTGTAATGGTGCACTTGCCCCTTCTGACTGCAAAGGACAGGACCCTGTATCTGAATATATAAACGCGTCCGGCATTTGTAAGTGAGCCACACTGCGATTTCAACTAACAATCTTAAATCAGGGTTGTTGCTGGACAGCCATTAGAATTAAACAGAATCAATCACAGAATGTGGTTGACTCGTAACTGCCCTTTGAAATGGCTGAGCCAGCCGTTCTGTTCAAGGGTAAATGGGACCAGGCAACAAATGCTGGCCTTGCCAGTGACACCCACATCCCAGGAAAGAATTTTTAAAAAACTCTTTTGCCTCAGTACACCAGAAGACGTGCAATTATATAGGTCTTTCATGATGTTGTGGATGAAGGGTGGTGGGGGCGGTGGGGTGCGTGTATTTTATGAAGCTAGCTGGAGTCGTGAACCTCTGACCCAACTCTGGGACCCCGCCTCCATTCCCAAGTCGGGTTCCGGCTACTTTGGGGATTGTGATAAATGATATCTGTATACACATGTACCTTTAATGTGTAGGCCCCTTTAAGGCCGGGTTTGGAACCCAGGGGGACTCTGCCCCCGGCTCCGCCCCCAGGAAGCTGTATATAAGGTTACGTTCAGTCGGCAGCGTGCAGTGAGCACACTTCTCGGCAGCTGTCTGGTTTTCTGGTTATTAAAGTCTTTGTATTATCGAACTCCTCTCCTGAGTCGTAACTGAAGGTATCTCAATTTAATAACCAGACTACATCATGATGGACAGCGGTCTAAAGCCGGAGAAGCTCAATTTGGACGCTCGGTCACTGGGAGCCACTGAAATTTTTAAATACTGGCACCGGTGCTTTGAGGCCTATCTGAATTCCTCAGAGACTGAAGTTGACGGACCTCGCAAGCTGAGCTTACTACATGCCCGGGTGGGCCACCGACTATCCTCCGTGATCGAGAAAGCTACAACGTACGAAACGACGGTCGAATTCCTACAGAAGCGCTTCGTAAAGCTGATAAACGAGGTACACGCCAGACATTTGCTCTCGACCTACCGCCAGCGCTCCGGGGAAACGCTAGATGAATACTTGGAGAGACTCACCGCGTTCGCCAGGAACTGCGACCATAAAGAGGTGATGGCAGAAGTCCACATGAACTTACATATTCGTGATGCTTTCATGTCCAGTATCCGATCCACATACATCCGGCAGCGGCTCCTAGAAGACGGAGCGAAGGACCTCCAGGGCACGGTAACGCTCGCCTCTTCTCTGGAAGCGGCCCACCATAATCTCCACACGTACTCCGTGGACCTTGCGAACCCCTCTCGATTCCCTCCAGACTCGGCCACGCTTCAGGCCTGCACCGCGCGGCAATCCGCTCACACCAGGGGCCCCCAATGCTATTTCTGTGGGCAAGGCCAGCATTCACGCCAGCGTTGCCCGGTCCGCTCCGCTATCTGCGGCGAATGCGGAAAGAAGGGGCACTTCGCGAAGGTCTGCCTGGCTGGGCCCAAAGGCCAGAAACAAAAGTCTCATCGGGCCCAGAAACAGAACTCCCAGGACCACAGGCCCCGCAACACGGCCGCGCGGCGGCCGGACACGCCTACTTCCGATGCGCCATCGGCCTCATGCGCGTCATGGGGGCGGCCATCTTGGCGGCGGCCATCTTCAAAACTCAAAAAGTGCGACCGACGGCGGCGGCCATTTTGCGAGTCCGATTCAACCGAGGACTCTGACTGCCCACAACTAGGAGTGATCACGCTCAATCAATCTCGGCTGAAGTACCTGCGAAACTCTATGATGCAGGTTCAAATCAACGGCCGTGATATCCCCTGCCTTTTTGACTCCGGGAGCACGGAGAGTTTTATCCGTCCAGACACGGTAAGACGGTGCTCGCTGTGCACCTATCCCACCTCCCAAACTATCGCCCGCGCATCTGGGTCTCATTCGGTCCAAATCACAGGGTATTGTGTCGCGAACCTCGCTATCCAAGGCGCCAAATACGCCCGTTTTAAACTTTATGTCCTCCCTCACCTCTGCGCCCCCTGCTGCTCGGTCTGGACTTTCAGTGCAGCCACCGAAGCCTGACACTGAAGTTCGGCGGACCCCTGCCCCCGCTCACGGTATGTAGCCTGGCGACACTCAAAGTTACACCACCTCCCTCTTCGTGAACCTCACCCCCGACTGTAAGCCCGTCGCCACCAGGAGTCGGCGGTACAGTGCCCAAGACATGACTTTCATCAAGTCAGAGGTTCAGCAGTTACTAAAAGAAGGGGTCATAGGGGCTAGCAAAGCCCTTGGATGGCACAAGTACTGGTAGTCCGCTCCGGAGAAAAACAACGTATGGTGGTGGACTATAGCCAGACCATAAACCGCTTTACGCAACTCGATGCGTACCCACTTCACCGCATAGCAGAAATGGTGAACCAAATCTCCCAGTATCGAGTATTCTCCACGGTCAACCTGAAATCGGCCTATCATCAACTCCCTTTCCGCCCAGAGGACCTTCCCTATACAGCCTTCGAAGCAGCCGGTCGGCTCTTCCACTTCCTCAGGGTCCCTTTCGGTGTCACAAGCGGAGTCGCCGTTTTCCAAAGGGCAATGGATCAAATGGTGGACCAGTACGGCTTACGGGCTACATACCCGTACTTGGACAACATCACCATCTGCGGCCATGACCAGCAGGACCATGACGAAAACCTGGGGAAGTTCCTCCAGTCTGCCCGGGCCCTCAATCTGACATACAATAAAGAGAAATGCGTGTGCCACACAACCCGACTAGCCATCCTCGGCTACGTCGTGGAAAATGGGGTCCTAGGGCCAGACCCCGACCGCATGCGCCCCCTTAAGGAACTTCCCCTTCCTCGTAGCCTCAAGGCACTCAAACGGTGCCTGGGACTCTTTTCCTATTATGCCCAGTGGGTCCCCAGATATGTGGACAAAGCCCGTCCACTCATTAAGACCACGGATTTCCTCCTGAAGGCTGAGGCTCAGTCGGCCTTCAGTCGTATCAAGGCCAATATCATCAAGGCCGCCATGCACGCGGTGGACGAAACCATTCCCTTCCAGGTAGAAAGCGATGCATCAGATGTCGCCCTGGCTGCTACCCTCAACCAGGCGGGCAGACCGGTAGCGTTCTTCTCGACACTCTGCAGTCGAGAAGGAGGCACAAGCATTAGTGGAGGCTGTGCGGCACTGGAGGCACTACCTAGCCGGTAGGAGGTTCGGCCTCGTCAACGACCAACGGTCGGTCGCCTTTATGTTCGATAACGCACAACGGGGCAAAATAAAGAATGATAAAATTCTGAGGTGGAGGATCGAACTCTCCACCTGCAGGTACGATATTACATATCGTCCGGGGAAGCTCAATGAGTCCCCAGGTGCTCTGTCCCTCGGCACGTGCGCCAACGCGCAGAAAGACCATCGGTGGGCCATCCACGATGACCTCTGCCACCCGGGGGTCACCCGGCTTGCCCATTTCATCAAGTCCCGCAACCTACCTTACTCCACGGAGGAGGTCAAGGCCATGACCAAGGCTTGCCAGATCTGTGCGGAGTGCAAACCGCACTTCTATCGACCAGACAAGGCTCGCCTGGTAAAGGCCTCTGGGCCCTTTGAGCGACTAAGCGTGGACTTCAAAGGGCCCCTCCCGTCCACCAACCGCAACACCTACTTCCTCACTGTCATCGACGAATTCTCCCGCTTCCCATTCGCTGTCCCCTGCCCCGATGTGACCTCGGCCTCCGTAATCAAGGCACTGCACAGCATCTTCACCCTGTTTGGTTTCCCCGCTTATATCCACAGTGACTGGGGTACATCTTTCATGAGCGATGAGCTGCGTCAGTATCTGCTCAAAAAGGGCATCGCCTCGAGCAGAACGACCAGCTATAACCCGTGGGGAAACGGTCAAGTGGAGAGGGAGAACGCAACAGTTTGGAAGGCTGTCCTTCTAGCCCTACGGTCAAGAGGTCACCCAATCGCCCGCTGGCAGGAGGTCCTACCCGATGCCCTACACTCCATTAGGTCGCTCCTCTGTACGGCCACGAATGAGACCCCTCACAACCGTTTGTTTGTCTTCCCGAGGAAGTCCAGCTCTTGGGTCTCACTTCCACGTTGGCTGACGACTCCAGGACCAGTTCTACTCCGGAGGCACGTGAGGAGCTATAAGTCAGATCCACTGGTCGAGAGGGTCCAACTATTACACGCAAACCCTCAATACGCCTACGTCGAGCACCCCAACGGCAGGCAGGACACCCTTTGCCTGCGAGACCTGGCACCCGCTGACTCGCCCACCGACGCCCCCCCTTCCACAGACGCTACCCTCCTCGCACCGGCTGTCGTCTCCGACAGCGCCCCCCCCATAGCGCCCCCCCAGCCAATGCCGGCACCAATCACCCCAGTCACCCCGGATACCCCCCCTGCTCCAACGCGGGCAAAGGCTCAGACAACCATGCTCCGGATATACCACCACCGAGGACGACCATATCCGTCGCACCACCGCAGGAGCTGAGAAGGTCGACACGGGCAATCAGACCACCCAAAAGACTGAACTTGTAATTCCACTTCACCCCCGACGGACTATGCCTTTTTCTTTAAACAGGGGGTGAATGTGATGAATTATATCAGTGTACATATGTATCTTTAATGCATAGGCCCCATTAAGTCCGGGTTTGGAACCCTGGGGGACTCCGCCTCCGGCTCCGCCCCCAGGAAGCTGTATATAAGGTTACGTTCAGTAGGCAGCGTGCAGTGAGCACACTTCTCGGCAGCTGTCTTGTTTTCTGGTAATTAAAGCCTTTGTATTATCGAACTCCTCTCCTGAGTCGTAATTGAGGGTATCTCAGGGTTGTTGTGGGGGACGGGCAAGATGTGATGAGAGGAGAATTCCAGTCCATGGCAGGAAAGGGGCTTTGCCGGCCTCTCAACGTGCCTAATATCCTAGCCAAACTGGAATGTTCCAAAATGGCCAGGAGACAGGAATGTACCGGCACACAGTCAGTATTGGGAAATTGTGGCCTGCCCATCTCCAGTCATGTCTCCTCATGCGATCGAAAATCCTGCTCCAAGTAATGATATCAACTCCTAAACTATTTATTCTTGAACACTGTACAAGCACAGGCGCAATAATCTGAAGACACACCTGATGCTACGGTAACAAAACCTCTGAGGACAGAGGCACCTTGGACACTGAATGAATTGGATTGCATACCAGAAACTGCTTGAGATGATTGTTCGCTAACCAGGTACAGTGTCATTGCTTTCCACCCGTCCAAAGGTGTGCAGGTTAGGTGGATTGGCCATGCAAAATGTCGCTTATTGTCCAAAAGGTTAGGTGGGGATATTGGGTTACTGTAATAGGGTGGGGGTGAGAGCCTAGGTAGGGTTTTCTTTTAGATGGTTGGTGCAGACTCGATGGGTCAAATGGCCTACTTCTGCACTGTAGTGATTCTATGACTCAATGAGGTAATATAAGTTTTATTTCGAAAATAGCCATCTCACTTGGTAAAACTAGTTGAAAATAGTGAAAATTTAGAGTCTAGTGTTGTATTTTAATGTAAGGCAAATAAGAATTGACCTCAAGTTATCTTGTGCACCTAAACAAGTACTGTGCCCACAAAACAAATCACCTCTCATAGAACTGGTAACCATTACCATGTATCACTTCATAAGTAAGAAGTGTCAAGATTATGTGGCCTAGTAATGGCCAAGCTCATTGACTTTTGGTGGGACTGGAAGATCCTGGTGGTGAGTGCGGCCAGGAAATCCTGGCCAAGGTATCAGCTGTGACTCAATGAGTAGCCCTCTTACCTTTGAGTCAGAAGCTGTGATCTCAATTCCAGGAACTTGAGTGTATAATCCAGGCTGACATGTTAACGGAACACTGAGGGAGTGCTGCACTGTCAGCGGTACTGCCCCCTCCAGATGAGATGTTAAATCAAGATCCTCTATACTCTACTGTTGGGAAAGATGTTGTGGCTGTATAAAGGAAGCACAGGAGAGGGTGTTGTGGCCAATATTGCTCTCTCAACTAACATCACTACAAAACAGATTTGTCAGTCATGATCAAAGTTCTGTTTGTTAAACTGGGAAACAGATTTGGCAAAAGAATCAGGGGCAAGATGATGGAATGTTTCTCCTCCTCGGCAGGTTTTTAATCCAGAGTACAGTGCCTGAAATGTGGTGGAATCAGATCCAGGAATAACTTTCAAAAAAAGATCCTGATAAAGGTTTGAAAAAAGTAAGGAAGATTGCAGGGCTGCAGGGAGAGTTAGAGCAATAGGCCAATTGAATTGTTCTGTCACAGAGCTAGCACAGACTCAATGGCCAAATGTCCTCCTGCCGTACTGTATGATTTTATAATTACAACAATGATTCAATTTTTTTTTAAATTACATTGTTGGATGCATGGGACATCCTGAGATCTGGGGCGAAATTCTCCACCAACGGCGCGATGTCCGCCGACTGGCGGCAAAAACGGCGCCAATCAGACGGGCATCGTGCCGGCCCAAAGGTGCGGTATGCTCCGCATCTTTGGGGGCCGAGCCCCAACATTGAGGGGCTAGGCCGACGCCGGAGGGATTTCCGCCCCGCCAGCTGGCGGAAATGGCGTTTGTTGCCCCGCCAGCTGGCGGAAATGGCGTTTGGTGCCCCACCAGCTGGCGCGGAAATGCGGCGCATGCGCAGGAGCGTCAGCGGCCGCCGACAGTTTCCCGCGCATGCGCAGTGGGGCGAGTCTCTTCCGCCTCCGCCATGGTGGAGGCCGTGGCGGAGGCGGAAGGGAAAGAGTGCCCCCACGGCACAGGCCCGCCCGCGGATCGGTGGGCCCCGATCGTGGGCCAGGCCACCGTGGGGGCACCCCCCGGGGTCAGATCGCCCCGCGCCCCCCCCAGGACCCCGGAGCCCGCCCACGCCGCCTGGTCCCGCCGGTAAATACCAGGTTTCATTTACGCCGGCGGGACAGGCAATTTCTGGGCGGGATTTCGGCCCATCCGGGCCGGAGAATCGAGCGGGGGGTCCCGCCAACCGGCGCGGCCCGATTCCCACCCCCGCCCAATCTCCGGTACCGGAGACTTCGGCGGGGGCGGGGACGGGATTCATGGCGGCCAACGGCCATTCTCCGACCCGGCGGGGGGTCGGAGAATGACGCCCCATGACCGGTACTGTCTCAATGTTAATACTCTTGACCCTATGTTCTATAATGTGATCATGTCCATAATTTTCCACGGGGCAGTTTACTGCAGCAATATTTCTCTGTTTAGACTGACAAAGCTAGAGGAGAACTAACATGCCTCATGATTTTTTTAACCCCTTGCACATCTGGATTACCCCAACATTGGTGGCCACGTCTTCAGCTGTCCACGTCCTGTGCTCAATCCTTCACCGCCCTCCCCAACTCTTCCATCCCCATTTACTCATTTAAGATGTCCCTTTGACAGGTCTTTGGTCACCTAGAGTTCCTACAGTGCAGAAGGAGGCCATTTGGCCCATCGAGTCTGCACCAACCCTCTAAAAGAGCACCCTACCTAGGCCCACTCCGCCACCCTTTCCCTGTAGTCCCACCTAACCTGCACACTGTTGGACTGTGGGTGGAAACAGGAGCATACGCAGGAAACCCTCACAGACATGTGGAAAACATGCAAACTCCAGATATTCACCCAAGGTCGGAATCTAACCTAGGTCCTTGGCTTGTGAGGCAGCAATGCTAACCACTGTGCAACTGTGCCACCCTTGAAAACCATCTGTCCAAAAACCCCTCATCACGTGGTTTAGCGTCTAGTTTTACCTGGTAACACTGGGCAGCACCTTGGGGATATTTTGTTGTGTTTGAAGGGACTATGTAAATGCAGCATGTCGCTATGTGAACTGTGGGGTTCTGCTGACATTTTTGCTGCTCTGATACTCAGGCCCCAAACTGAACTACTGGCAGAAATCTGTGCAATGTTGTCACAATAACAAACCACCAACCCTGTTTAACCGATTAAAATGGCCACTTGGCCATACTGACAGCAGATACAAATCCCCTCCCCTCGATGGAGAACCGAGTCATTAGCGCGGCCACATTAGGAAGGGAGCAATGTGAAGGTGAGAGATCACAAAAAAGAGGTAGGCAGACTTAAAAAATGGAAAGATTTGGAGAAAGAACCAGTTTAAGTGGAGGTAACCTTTCTCGCTCAACCTGCAGTGCCACCTTCAGATGAAAAGAGAATTACAAGTAATCATTTCTTTCCACTTACGGTGCAGCTATGTACAGTGAAAGGAATAGAACAGCAAAGAATGCGACCATTACCAGTTTTGTAGCTTGTCGACGAAATTTGTTGTGAACCTCTTGACAAGGTCTACAAGGGACCCGTAGGGCTGAAGTCTTAAAGCAACACTTTCAGATGTGTCCAACACAAAGAATAGATCAACAGGGCAATCTGTGAAAACAAGGAATGATAGGAATACCTGGTGCTTGGAACGGATCAAGAATAGCCTTAAAAGCTGTCTCACACTTAACGGTCCAGCAAAACTGCTTTGTTACAATTTGCAAGTGAAGTATCAAAACCGCATTAACATACAAGCAACAACCATCACCTTCTTGCATAACTTGCCAATCTGGTTGTTTTACCCTGGAAAGAATCCCCCCCAAATCGTTATGCATGGAATAGCAGGCACTAGAAATCTTTTCCTTTTCATTGTCTACACCTGAAGTCCAGGCTGCAAGTTATATTCGTTAATCGAGAAGGATTCTGCGCAGAATAATTACGATAAGGATTTGGCTAATCACAGGTCAGCCTGTAGCATTCGTAAACCCAAAGCAATCCTGTCATTTTTAAAGAATTTCCTTGCAAACAGTTCAAACTTTCTCCGTGATAAGCACTGTAAGCACCCACCTGGATGATATCCACTGTCCTGTTGTGCCAGCAAGATGGTCCATGTGGAGCTAAGCTCAAACAGGAGCAATAATATTTTCAAAGCCATGGCTGCCACCACTCTAGTGGGCTTGTGTGCTGAGCACACAGGGACTGTGGGAGAAGCTAAACAGAGAGAGAAGGGCAGTGGGAGAGGCAGAGAGGCTGAGGAGAGGAGTTGAAGCCTGCGCCTCTGCTTCCGACAGAGATCAACTGTGAAGTAGGCTGGCCCTAAGCAGACAGCCAGGAATTAGGAACGGGAAAGTATGCGGTCTCCATACAGCTATGTGAACTATCCAGATGCCAAAAGCCTCACTCTTATAATCAAGCTCAATTTATACATCCCAAACAACAAGATTGCATTTTGCCGACACATTTGAAACATACTTTTCTATATGTTTGCTAAATGAAGATGAACATTTTATATTTAATTTGAAAGAATTCAATGTCGAGAACCCCCTTGGTCCCCCACCCCTTTAGGGTCACGCCCATCATTGCTGGCAGATTTAGCTCCCAGGAGTCTATAAGTGTGTGGGTCTATATTTAAACAGGCTATTGTTTTGTGTGTGAGAGCTAAATGGGCCCCATCATCACCCCTGCATAATTGAATGTAGTTTTGATGCAGAAATTGTTTTCACTGGTGGACCAGCAATCCGAGGACACCCATTTGAGATAACTAGGAAAAGAACATGAGAGGGCTTTTTATTTACACTCTGTGTTGTTAGGCTCTAGAACACACTGCCTAAAAACAGATTTAATAGGGACTTTCAAAAGCAAATAGGATAGATGGGTTTATATGGGTGCACGGCAGCACTGGTTAGCACTGCTGCCTCACATCTTCCAGGTTCGATTCCGACCTTAGGTGACTGGAGTTTACACGTTCTCCCCATGTCTGCTTGGGTTTCCTCCTGGTGCTCCGGTTTTCTCCCACAGTCCAAAGATGTGCAAGTTAGGTGGATTGGCCATGCTAAATTGCCCTTCAATGTCCAAAACGTTAGGTGGGGTTATTGGGTTACAGGGATGGGGTGGAGGCATTGGCCGAGATGGAGTGCTCTTTTAGAGGTTTGGTGCAAATTTGATGGGGTCAAGGGCCTCCTTTATCACTGCAGTTATGCCTTATGCATATGACTATGATATGTTGAAAGAGAAAAATGTGCAGAGTTATGGGGAGTGAGGTGGAGAGTGGGAACTAATTATGTGGCATTTTCAGGGGGGAACAATGGGCTGAAGGGCTTCTTCTGTGCTGCAAGTTTCGATGATTGAATGACTATTGCCAATTTTCTTAACGCAATTGGTCCCATTTTTCCAAGACAATGGAAATCCAGTGCTTTTGTCAATCTGCTGGTACAACTGCTGAGCCCACAGCCCCTATTTCAATAATATCATGAAGTGATCCCATCTCTTCCTGATGGGATCAAGGCACACCTTTTCATTAAAATGGCAGCAGGCAATATTCACAGAAACATAGAAAATCGGAGTAGGAGGAGGTCATTTAGCTTTTCAAGCTCGCTCCGCCGTTCATAATGGTCATGGCTGATCATCCAACTCGATGGCCTCATCCCACTTTCCCCCATATCTTTTGATCCCCTTTGCCCCAAGTGATATATCAAACTGCCTTTTGAAAACATGCAGTGTTTTGGCTTCAATTACTTCCTATGGGCACAAATTGCACAGGCTGACCATTCTGAGAGATGAAGGTATTTCTCATCTCAGTCCTAAATGGGGTCCTGTTTTACAATTGCTAATCCCCTCCTGACACTCTCTCACCTGTCATCACAAACCCATTAACTCTGCTCATGTGGAATTACATAGAACGTACAACACAGACACCGACCACTCAGTCTAACTGGTATATGGTAGTGTTTATAGAACATAGAACATAGAACAATACAGCGCAGTACAGGCCCTTCGGCCCACGATGTTGCACCGAAACAAAAGCCATCTAACCTACACTATGCCATTATCATCCATATGTTTATCCAATAAACTTTTAAATGCCCTCAATGTTGGCGAGTTCACTACTGTAGCAGGTAGGGCATTCCACGGCCTCACTACTCTTTGCGTAAAGAACCTACCTCTGACCTCTGTCCTATATCTATTACCCCTCAGTTTAAAGTTATGTCCCCTCGTGCCAGCCATATCCATCCGCGGGAGAAGGCTCTCACTGTCCACCCCATCCAACCCCCTGATCATTTTGTATGCCTCTATTAAGTCTCCTCTTAACCTTCTTCTCTCCAACGAAAACAACCTCAAGTCCGTCAGCCTTTCCTCATAAGATTTTCCCTCCATACCAGGCAACATCCTGGTAAATCTCCTCTGCACCCGCTCCAAAGCCTCCACGTCCTTCCTATAATGCGGTGACCAGAACTGTACGCAATACTCCAAATGCGGCCGGACCAGAGTTCTGTACAGCTGCAACATGACCTCCCGACTCCGGAACTCAATCCCTCTACCAATAAAGGCCAACACTCCATAGGCCTTCTTCACAACCCTATCAACCTGGGTGGCAACTTTCAGGGATCTATGTACATGGACACCTAGATCCCTCTGCTCATCCACACTTTCAAGAACTTTACCATTAGCCAAATATTCCGCATTCCTGTTATTCCTTCCAAAGTGAATCACCTCACACTTCTCTACATTAAACTCCATTTGCCACCTCTCAGCCCAGCTCTGCAGCTTATCTATATCCCTCTGTAACCTGCTACATCCTTCCACACTATCGACAACACCACCGACTTTAGTATCGTCTGCAAATTTACTCACCCACCCTTCTGCGCCTTCCTCTAGGTCATTGATAAAAATGACAAACAGCAACGGCCCCAGAACAGATCCTTGTGGTACTCCACTTGTGACTGTACTCCATTCTGAACATTTCCCATCAACCACCACCCTCTGTCTTCTTTCAGCTAGCCAATTTCTGATCCACATCTCTAAATCACCCTCAATCCCCAGCCTCCGTATTTTTTGCAATAGCCTACCGTGGGGAACCTTATCAAACGCTTTGCTGAAATCCATATACACCACATCAACTGCTCTACCCTCGTCTACCTGTTCAGTCACCTTCTCAAAGAACTCAATAAGGTTTGTGAGGCATGACCTACCCTTCACAAAGCCATGCTGACTATCCCTGATCATATTATTCCTATCTAGATGATTATAAATCTTGTCCCTTATAATCCCCTCCAAGACTTTACCCACTACAGACGTGAGGCTCACCGGTCTATAGTTTCTACTCCTCTAACCTCCTTGCAGGCCTCTTCATCAATCCCGATCAGCATAAACTTCAAGCCAATTTCTCCCTCATGGATTGATCTAGAATACCCTTAAATGATCAACTGCAAGGGCAGCATGGTGGTGCAGTGGCAGCACTGCAGTCTTACGGCACCGAGGTCCTAGGTTCGATCCCGGCTCTGGGTCACTGTCCGTGTGGAGTTTGCACATTCTCCCCGTGTTTGCATGGATTTCGCCCCCACAACCCAAAGATGTGCAAGGTAGGTGGATTGAACATGCTAAATTGCCCCTTAATTGGAAAAAATGAATTGGGTACTCTAAATTTATTTATTTTTTAAAAATGATCACCTGCAGCTCTGCTGGTCACACCCTTCCCTCTGCTTCAGAAGGTTCTCATTTTAAGTCTCACTCGGGACTTGAGTGCAAAAAGCAATGCTGACATTCCAGTGCCCTATTGAGGGAGTGCTGCAAGGGTGGAGGAGCAGTCTTCCAGATGAGGTGCTAAAGCTGAGGCTCTGTCTGTTCTCTCAAGTGGGTATAAAAGATCTCAGGGCTCTATCTTGATGAAGAGCAAGGTAGTGAGTTCTACATTCTCGCCACGCTCTGGGTAAAGAAGTTTCTCCTGAATTCCCTTTTGGATGTATTAGTGACTAGAAGACCAAAGGATGTCCGAGCAGGAGCCCATCGAGTCTGCTCCGCCATTCATGGGACCATGACTGATCTGGTATGATAACCCTCAACTCCTCTTACCCATTTTATCCCCATAACTCTTGATCTACCTTACTGATGAAAAATATCAGCCTTGAACTTATTTAACGACCCAGCCTCTACAACCCTCTGTAGTAAAAAAATCCACAGATTTACGAACCTTTGAGAGAAGAAATTCCTCCTCATCTCTGTCTAAAATGGGTGACCCCTTACTCTGAGATTATGCCCTCTGGTCGTAGACTCTCCCACAAGGGAAAACATCCTCTCTGCATTCACCCTGTCAATCCCCCTGAGAATCCTATATGTTTGAAAAAGGTCGCCTCATTCTTTGAAACTCCAATGAGTACAGACCCAATCTACTTACCCTCTCCTGATAAGAAAACCCCTGCATACCTAAGATCAACCTGGTGAACCTTCTTTGGACTGTGTCCAATGCCAGTACACCTAAATAAGGGGGCCAAAACTGTTTACACAATTCTTATATTCATTCCTATATCTTGCCTCCCCTACAAGTGGAAACATCTTCCCTACGTCTTACCTGATCGATCGTTTGACCTTAAATACCTGTATTAGATCAGTTGAGACTAAAAAGTAGGAAAGGTGTGATTTAATAATAATCTTTATTATTGTCACAGGTAGGCTTACATTAACACTGCAATGAAGTTACTGTTAAAAGCCCCCAGTCGCCACACAGTATGCATAAAGTATTATCATCATCAGGGCTGATTTAGTACACACACATTGTTAGAAAAAAGTTATGTTAAAAAGTGTACATCAGTAGGATTCCCTCATGACAATGAATCTTAAAATGTTTTTACTTTTTGGGTTTGAAGTAGTGATGTGGTGCCATCTTCCATGTTTGTGCCATCAGTAACTCAGTGGGTAACATTCTGATCTCAGAGACAGAACATCATGGGTCCAAATCCTCCTCCAGAATCTGAATCCAAAAATCTGGGCTGAGACTCCTATGCCCACTGTGGGAGTGATGCACTGCCTAAGGTGCGGCAAAGTACTTAATTGTCTGCCTGCTCAGGTGGGTATGAAAATTCCCAGGCCTCTACGTGATGGAAAGAAGAGGAGTTCCCCCAAGTGTCCTAGTCAAGATCTATGCTTCGATCAACATCACTACAAACAGATGATCTGGTTATTTCATCTCATTGCACATCTTGGCAGCAATGTTTCCCACGTTACAAAGGTAAGGGTGCTTCATTGGCTGTGATATGCTTTGGATTGCCTGAGCTCAGGGAAGGGGCAATGCAATTTTAAATTTGCCTTTCTTTGCTTCTGCTGCTGAAAGGGATGAGGGGTAGGGGGGGATTGGGGGTGCAGGAGTACTGTGGGGGTCCTCAGTGCAACACTGCTCTTGCATCTTGTCCAACTCGAATCCAGTTGGGATCGGTTTCAATGCCAAACAATAGCTGGGATGCTGTCCATGGATGTTGGCCGCAGCGAAGCAGGCAGTTATGTTAAACTTCCTCATAGAATTCTTTGGAAACAAGGGCGCTACCAAAAAATACATCACAAGGCCAAATAAAATTTCAACAACTCCTGAGCATCCAGCTTTATTCTGTCCTAATATTTCTTACTCTCTGTTAAGATGTTCCTTCACATGATTGTTTGCAGTTGGCTACTAATCTAGAGAACACCCTCTTGCCTGATGCATAAGACATTTTTTTAATCCTAAGTCTTTCATCCACAGATCCATCATCTCTCTGGCACGACCTAATGAGGAAACAACAGAGTCCCATTCTGGGAGCGATTAGCAGAGCTGTTCCCAGCGCTTGCAGCTTGGAGCTCCACTCGTCAGTCCAGGAAAAGATCGGGGCCCCATTTTTAAATGCGCCCCGAAGACTCGGCCGCCCCGACGTAACCTCCTGAACCCCCAATGCCCCAAGTCATCTGTTGGGGGGTCCACATCCCACCTCATATGGGCAGGTCACTCCTGGGTCTGATCTCTGGCATGGGAAAAATGCCACCTGGACACCTTGGCACTTCCAGACTGGAACCCTGGCAGTGCCACCTGGGTACCCCAGCAGTGCCAGGGTGGCACCTGGGTGGTACTGCCAGGGTGCCAGGCTAGCAGTGCCAGGGTGCCCAGGTAGCATCAGCAATGCAAGGGTGCCATCCTGCCTAGAGGCCAAGAACCTGGGGTCCCCAATTGCCTGGGAACCCCCCCCCAACCCTGAGTGCCATTCTGCCTGGCCCCCATTTATGGGGACCATTCTAAACAGCACCCGACTGGGGTCTCTTCGGCGAGGCTGGTAGATCCTGTGTCTCAGTTAGATCCAGCATTTGCCTCCTTAAGTGAGCTCTTACGGTCTCGTTAGATCTCATGGGGTGTAATGGCCATCAGGAATTCCAAAAGAGGCCTCTCGTGGGACCTACCAGCTGCACTCCATCCCGACTACGACGGGATGCAGCCGGTAAATCGCAACCTCTCCCAACTTCATCTACATGTTCGCTTCAGTAAATATCCCTTTGTGCGTTCATTGTCTTTTGAGGTTAATATTCAGCTGGAGTTAGTAAGGAATTAATATAAGGGAATGTAAGCTTGTGCCAAAGGAAATGAGCAAAGCGATTAAATTCTAATTGCACTTAAAGTCACTAATAATGGATTGAAAAAAAGTTACAATTAATCGCAGTAGCTACTTATTAGTTTGTTTAACATCAAGATATATCCACCAATTTAACAAATCTAAGCCCCAAGTAATGAATTATTTCCAGGACAATATAACAGATAACTTGCAAATTAATTAATTAATCTAGATTGCAAGATAATTTTTTCCAGGACAACACGGTGGCACAGTGGTTAGCACTGCCACCTCACAGCGGCAGGGATCCAGGTTCAATTCTGACCTTGGGCCACTTTGTCATGTTTGCGCATTCTTCCCGGGTCTGCGTGGGTTGCCTCCTGATGCTCCAGTCCAAAGATGTGCAGGTTAAGTGGACTGGCCATGCTAATTTGCTCCTAAGTGTCCAAAGGTTAGGTCTCGGATGGGGTGGGGGAGTGGGTAGGATGCTCTTTCAGAGGGTCAATGCAGACTCGATGGGGCAAATGGCCTCTGTCAGTCCTGTAGGGATTCTATGATATGATAAATAGCTAACAAATTAATTAATCAATCTCGCTCTCAAGATGAATTTTTTCCAGGATTATATAACAGACAACAGGTTAATTAATTAATTAAGGTACGGCAGTGCAGGTAGTCGGTTGGGCCTGTAGTCTTTAAGGGTTGGTGGGCAACATGCCGATGGCACACTGCCACATCTGCTAGAATGCCTCTGTCTCACTACACTTCAGTTCTGAGTCATTCAGCTGAAGCCTGGGCTAGAGGTGCTCTATTGCAAAACGGAGCTGGGGGGGGGGGGGGGGGGGCAACTGCAGGCAATAATTCTCAGCAAGGAACCAGATGTAGCAGGATTAACTGAAACATGCCTTAATAAAGAACAGGACCAACAGTTAAATATTGCAGGATATTTAGGAGGGAGAGGGAAGGAAGATGGAGGTGGGGTAGCTGTATTAATTAGAGACAACATATAGGCAGTAGAAAAAAGGGACATAATTAACATTAAGATAGACACAGAATCCATGGAAATTGAGATAAAGGATCAGAAAGGACTCATCACATGAATAGCGTTAATCTACAAACCATCTAATAGCGGAAGGGAAGTAGAGGAAAAAATATGTAGGGAAGTTTTTGAAATAATTAGAAGACATGGAATAATTATCTTGGGAGACTTCAACTAGCCCCAAATAATCAGATATGAAGAGGTGGGAAAGATGATTGGACATTTTCCTTTCTCACCCAGTTTGTAAGAAGCTCAACTCAGTTTAGAATGGGAAATTAATGGCATTAGTCAGGAGTGTGATGGAATACTCTCAATTACCTGGATGAGTACGGCTGCAACACTCAAAAGGTTTGACAACATCAGAAAAAAAAAGCCTGCATGATTGGCACCATTTAGACATTTAGTCCCTCCACCACCAGTGCACAGTGGCAGCAGTGTTGAACCATCTACAAGATGCACTGGTGCATAATACCCTACCAGTTATTTTATTTTATTTTATGTTTGTTCTTTTTTGGTTTGTTTGTGTGTGCTCTTCTCTTCTATATATATATCTTATTCTGTGTACATAATGGTAAATATACTTTGTTCAAAAACCCAATAAAAAACATTTATAAAAAATAAATAAATAATAAAACATGGTGGGTGAATAAAAAAGGAAGGATAAAATTGAAACAAAAAAAGGACATACTACGGACATGATTCTCCGGTACCCCAGCCGTGTGTTTCTCGGAGGCGCGCCATTGGCTGGCAGCGGGATTCTCTAGTCCTGGCACTTGTCAATGGGATTTCCCATTGAAGCCACCCATGCCACTGGGAAACCCGCAGGGAGGAGGGGAGTGTGCTGCTGGCGGGAGAAAAGAATCCCAACGGCTGGAGAATTCTGGCCTAAGTATTTCCTTACTGACTTCTAGCAGCCCAGGTGGAGGCATAGAGTCAGACGTGAATTGTGTTTCATATTTTTTACTTCTAACCATTTTGCCACGTGTAGTAAAAGCTGCAGAATCTCAATAGGTCAGGCACACTCTGCCAAGAGAAAAGATAAGTCGACATCTTGGGCTTGTAAAGTTGTTGTCAAGAGAGGAAAGTACAGGACTGCCAATAACCATTCATGACTATTAAAACATTGAAGATTTATCGTCTGGACCCTGTTGAAAGATCCATGAAAAAGGATTTGTGCATTTTATATTAAGTCCCGAAAGATGTGTGTGTTAGGTGAATTGAACATTCTGACTTCTGGATTTCCTCTGCCTTTGCGATATACCAGTGGGTTATGGAGAACATCCTGAGGGGTCTGCCCAGGGTGGCCGTATACCTGGATGATGTCCTCATCACTGGTGCCTCGGACACGGAATACCTCAAAAACCTGGTTGGAGTCTTCCAGCGGTTTGAACAGGCGGGCGTCAGCCTCCAGAGTGAAAAGTGCGTTTTCAACACCTCCAAAGTCATCTATCTGGGGTATTGGGTGGACAGGCAAGGCCTACACCTTGTGGAAGACAAGGGGCGGGATTCTCCAGCCCGCCACACACGCTTTTAGGTGTGAAGTGCCCCCGCTGGCAGCGGGATCCTCTGTCCCGGCAGCCGGCCAACAGTATTTACCATTGTGGGCACCCACATGTCGTCGGGAAATCCGGCGAAGCAGAGGATCCTGCCAATGGAGAATCCAGCCCAAGGTGCAGCCCATCCGGCTGGCGGACATCCCACATGGTCAAACCGAGCTTCGCTCTTTTTTAGGGCTCGTCAATTACTGTGGGAAATTCATCCCTAACCTGACCACGCTGCTCGGCCCACTCCACCAACCGTTGAAAAAGGTGTGCCAGTGGGAATGGAGTCCACCGCACCAGAAGGTGTTCCAGGAGGTGGAACAACGGTTGTCCTTCGCGAAACCGCTCACACATTTTGACCTTGCCAAGCCGCGCCGTGTCACATGCGACGCTTCTCCTTATACATCGAATGTCTGATGGATCGGAATGACTGATCGCTTTCGCATCCCGCATACTCACCAATGTAAACCGCAACTGTGCATAAACCGAGAAGGAGGGCCTGGCTGTCATTTTCGGAGTTCGCAAATACCATCAATATGTCTCCGGCCATGCGTTTATAGTTTATACTGACCACAAACCCTTGCTCGGACTGTTCAAGGAAGATTGTATGATTCCCCTGAATGCATCCGCCATGTTCCAGCAGTGGGCTTTGCTCTTGGCCGCTTGAAAATATACGTTGGAACCCCACCCAGGCTCGCAGATCCTGCACTCTGACGCGTTGAGCCACCTACCCTTCTCCACGAGGCCGCTGGCACCCGACTCGGCAGCTGAATTTATTGTGGCCCTCCATTTCATGGACTCCCTGCTGGTCACGGCGGCTCGCATCAGAGAGTGGGCCCAGATAGACCCGCAGTTATCTCGGGTCCGATACATGTTTCAGTATGAAGCCCAGCACCGGGCCGCGCCCGACAACTTGAAAGCCTACACTACGAAGTTCATGGAGCTTAGTGTGGAGGACGGCTGGGGGACATGCGTAGTCGCCCCGGTACACTGCCATGTGCTAATGCTGCACGACTTCCTCAATGGACACCCGGGGGTATCAAAAATGAAGATGCTTGTTCGGAGATACATCTGGTGGCCCAGAATCTATTCTGACATTGAGAAGGTGGCCCAGCGCTGTGCCATGCCAAGAGCACCAGCAGGCTCCGCCGGCTGCACTGATGCACCCATGGGAGTGGCCACGGAGGCTATGGTCCTGTATCTATGCCAACTTGGCCAACCCATTGCAGGGGGCAACATTCCTAATCATGGTGGATGCCCATTCAAATTGGCTCGAAGTCCATAAAGCATGAGGGCGACCGTGGACCTGTTGCAACACACCTTCAGCATGCATGGCATCCCTGAAGGGTTGGTGTCCGACAACGGCCTGCATTCATCAGAGGGTATTCGAGATGTTCGTGGCCTTGAATGGCATCCGCCACGACTGGACCAGCCCAGTCCAGACCACTTGGCCTCGAATAGGTTGACTGAGTAGGCGGTCTAAACATTCAAAAGAGGCATGAAGAAGCTGATCACCAGATCCTGGGAGACCAGTCAGGCCCAGGCCCTGTTCAGCTACCGAATAACTCTTCACACCACCACAGGAGTGGTGCCAGCGGAGCTACTGATAGGGTGTTGCCTCAGGACACGTCTGAACTTGGTCTTCCTGGACATCAGTGTGCGGGTCCAACGCAGGCAGGACTGATCAGAGGCGAATGCTGGCCGGTGCAGGTTGGCTGTGTAGTTTCAAGCCCGAGGACGCCATCTACATCTGGAATTTCAGCGAGGGTGGCCCAATGGGGCAAGGGATGGTAGTTGTGTTTACCAAAATAAACCTGAGTTCATTTTATCCTACCATGCGTTCTTGTGCCTCTTCATTGGATTCTACAATAGTATTATATTTATTTGGGCAGCACGGTAGCACAAGTGGATAGCACTGTGGCTTCACAGCGCCAGGGTCCCAGGTTCGATTCCCCGCTGGGTCACTGTCTGTGCGGAGTCTGCACGTTCTCCCCGTGTCTGCGTGGGTTTCCTCCGGGTGCTCCGGTTTCCTCCCACAGTCCAAAGACGTGCAGGTTAGGTGGATTGGCCATGCTAAAAATTGCCCGTAGTGTCCATAAGGGTTGGGAGGGGTTATTGGGTTGCGGGGATAGGGTGGAAGTGAGGGATTAATGTGGGTCGGTGCAGACTCGATGGGCCGAATGGCCTCCTTCTGCACTGTATGTTCTATGTAAGTGGATCCCGGGCATTGTGCTTAGGCTGATTGGACTGGTCTCTCATACAGTCTGGGTTCAGGGATAGGAAACCAGCCATGACTTGGACCACATCCACAGCTGCAGTCAGGAACCGTCGGAGAATGCTCAGGATGCACCAATCACAGATCTCCCATGGTCTCGTCACCACCTCCACCCATCAATGCCCAGGAGTCTGAGATGCCTGACGCCGACCCGATGGACTCAGACACAGATTCTGACATGGACGTTTGCCCGCCTGATGTTGATGTGCAGCCACCCATGCCGGTCACACCGCTCCTGTCTCACCGCTCCCACGCCAACAGCAATGACCAGTGAGATACATGTCCCAGACCTGCCCTGTTGATACCAGAATGCCGTCCATTTCCCAAATGGACAAAAGGGCCTCCGCCTCAGCTGATGCATGTGGATGTTTCTCTGGACTTGGGGGAGGGGTGTTACGATCCTCTCGGAGATCATGGTCTATGCACCATCCGGTTTACCATGACTGCCACTGAGTATGAACTCTCCCGGTTAAACGGAGCGGTGTTTCCCCTTAATGAGGGGGAACCTCACTGTATAAAAACCTGGATGCAGGTCAGGAAGGGTGACCCTTTGGGCCAAGGAGCCTTAGTTGTGTTCGATGTATGTACCAAAATAAACCTGAGTTCATTTTATCCTCACGTGCATTCCTGTGTCTCTACATTAGATTCTACAATAGTATTATATGTATTTTGTGCAGTAAGGGTTAAAAGTCTGGGTTAGTATGTGACTGCTGCAGTCATGTTTTTAAAAATCCTGGTTTGAAGGGCAGCTAGGCTTTTTTGAGCAGAGGTGCAATTAAAGCATCATAAAAGTAAGATCATAATTCACTCCAGCCATGGATATTGTTTGCTGAAGTTGGACGAATGGAATTTAAAAAATATTAAGATGGCCCCCTGGGGAGTTGATAATTCGAGATATTGGGCGGGATTCTCCCGCAATTGACGGGATGGCCCGACGCCGGTGCCAAGAACTGTGCGAACCACTCGGGCGTTGGGCCAACCGGAAGTTGCGGAATCCTCCGTCCTTCCGGGGACTAGACCGGTGGTGGATGGGCCGGCGTGAGTTGGCACATACGCAGAACCACCCGCGTGGTTCCGCGCATGCGCAGACCGGCCTGCGTGTTCCTGCGCATGCGCAGGGGCATTCTTCTCCATGACGGCCATGGCGGAGCCCTACATAGGCCGGCATGGAAGGAAGGAATGTCCCCACGGTACAGGCCCACCTGCAGATCGGTGAACCCTGATCGCGGGCCAGGCCACCATAGGGCCCCCCCCCCGTGGCTGGCCCCCAACCGGCGAGGCGTAAACCCCGTCCGAAAACCGCCGCCGGAGAATAATGCAGCCAGCGGCGGAGCGGCGGGGCGGAATTCACGCCGGCCACCGGGGATTCTCTGCCCCGGCGGGAGGGTCGGAGGATCCTGCCCATTGTGTTTTGTTTCAGTAAGATGATGTAGTTAATAGGAACATAGGAACAGGAGTAGGCCATTCAGCCCTTCGAGCCTGTCCCGTTATTTAATGATATCATTGCTGATCTGTGACCTAACCCCATATACAAGCTTTGGGCCCATATCCCTTAATATCTTTGCTTAACAAAAATCTATCGTCTCAGATTTAAAATTAACAGCAAACTGCTGTTTGTGGGAGAGAGTTCCAAACCTCTACCCCCTTTGATTGAATAAGTTCTTCCTAACATCTCTCCTGAACAGTCAAGCCCTAATTTTTAGACAAAGCCCTCTAGTTTTAGCATATCCAACCAGTGGAAAATGTTTGTCTCTTTCTACTCTGTATTTCCTTGTTAATACCTTGAATACCTCAATCACCCCTCAAAGTTCTAAATTCCAGCAAAAACAGGTCTAATTTGAGTAATTGCTCCTCGTAACTGAAGCTTGTCATCCAGGTATCATTTTTCTAAACCTACGTTGCACTTCCTCTAAGGTCAAAATATCCTTCCTAAGATGTGGTGCCCAGAATTGCTCACAGTACTCCAAGTGGGGCATAACCAGGGTTTTGTATAGTGGCAGCATTATCCCTATGTCTTTATACTTCAATTCTCTCGATATAAAGGCGAGCATTCCATTTGCCTTTTTTTATGATTATTTTCTGCATGTTCATGGCATTTTAAGGATCTATGCATCTGGACCCCCAAGTCTCTTCGGACATTTACTGTACCTAACTTCTTTTCACTTGGAAAGTAATCTGCTCTATCCTTTTTTGATCCAAAATTGAGAACTTCACACTTTCTTACATTGAATTCCATCTGTCACAATCTTGCCCATTCACCTAGTCTGTCAATATTTTCTTGCAATTTTATGCTAACATCTAGGCTGTCTACGGTGTCACTTAACTTTATATCATCAGCAAATTTGGATATATGACTTTTTGTGCCATCATCCAAGTCATTAATGAATGATGTGAATAATGGGAAGAGCCAGGGGCTGGAGCAGTCACGTGTTGAGGTTTCAGTTTTTTAAAATCAGTTTCAGATTGGGATGTGAACAGAGAAGCAATTGATCTCAATACAATAAGTTTAGATCTGTCTGTGGACAGACGAGCAATTTCTTTCAAAACAGTGAGTTAAAGATTTACCTGTGAGCAAGACGGGAGCAGTTTTTCAGACTGACAGTTTAAACAGTAGTTTGAGATAGGCAAGAATCTGCAAGCTATTTCCTGGAAGGCCTCTTTCTCAAAGTGGTATATCCATGACATCTCTTCAAAGCAAGTATTCCTGGGTTGGCTAACTGAATTTAAAAGTAGATTTCGACCTGAGATGGTTTTTACTTGAGTGGAGACAAAAGATAACAGTTAGGAATTAGTGTTTCATCATATTGCTGAGCATTATTTAACTGTAAACTATTTTCTTTTTAATATTAAAGTTAGTAATACTATGTTAGTAATAAAGTTTGTTTTAATATTTCCCTATTTGTGCATGGAATCACTCCTGGAGCGAAATATCCTTTCCTCACAGTCTTAGCCTGTCCAGTAACCCAGCAACTGTTGGTGTCTGGTCCAAGATCTCAATAATTGGCCATAAAGCACTTGCAAGCCCTGTCTTTTTCACTATGTGTAAGAGTGTGTTTATCCCTCCCCACCCCATATCATAGTCCTTTTTAAACATTACTCCCCAGTTTTATTTCCAGTCATATGAAAGGGTGCTCACACCTGAAATGTAGCTCATTTTAACTTGTCCAGGGAATGCAGGAGGAACAGGTGTCTGTGTTTACAGGAGGCTAAAACATCCAGAAACAACCGTGTGCTGAGATGCCCAATGCTGAAATCAGTGCTCCTCTCCCCGCCCTCCACCAACCCTCTGCACAAATTAATCCCTCAGCCAGCAGTCCATCCCTCTTACTGACACTTATTATTCGTCTTCTACTCTTGCCATCTCGTTCTGCTCATGGCTGAAGGTAACAGTGGAATGGAGAGGACAGTGGAGTTTGGATTGTTAATGTCACTGAACTAGAAATCCAGAGGCCCAGGGTGTGGATCCCCCTCAACTAATGGGTTTTGAATTGAGTTAATAAATGTGAAAACATTTTAAAAGACTAATTTCCACAATAGTGACCTTGAAACTGTTGTGGATTTTTGTAAAAACCCACCTGGTTCACGAGTATCCTTTTGCAGCAAAATCTGGACAATATCCAGGCTTGGGTTGACAAGTGCCACAGAATGACCATCGCCAACACAAACAGATTTAATCATCGCCCCTTGTCATTCAATGGCATTACCATCGCTGAATCCCTCACTATCAACATCCTGGGGGTTACCATTGACCAGAACCCGAACTAGCCAGATAACTACTGTGGCTACAAGAGCTAGGAGTCAAGTAGCAAGTCACTCACTTTCTGACTCCCCAAAACATGTCCACTATCTACAAGGCACAAGTCAGGAATATGATGGAATATTCACCACTTGACTGGATGAGCTCCAACATCACTGAAGAAGCTCGATTGATTGGCACCCCATCTCCTTCCTTTAACATTCATTTCCTCCACCGCGGACAGTAGCAGCCACAAGATTCACTACAGCAACTCACCAGGATTCCATTTAAAAAAGAAATTTTAAAATATTTTTATTCTCCTCCTTTTTCACATTTTCTCCCACATTTACACCCATCAACAATAAACAATAATCAGCAAGATATGTCAATCCCCATAATATCAATGATCCCATCCGCCCACCAACCCCCAAACATCAGCCCGCATGTTTACAAAAACAAATGACAAAAAGGAATCAGGGATTACCCGTAGTCACCCTTAATCTACACAGCCCCCCTCCCCCCCACCACCCCACCCCCATCACCCCTCCCCCCTACCTCCCCAACTAATGCTCGATGTTATCCAGTTCTTGAAAGTGCATAATAAATAGTGCCCATGACTTGTAGAACCCCTCCGAGCTTCCCCTCAGTTCGAACTTAACCTTCTCAAGGGTCAAGTATTCAAACAGGTCCCCCCGCCACGCTAGGGCACTGGGTGGAGAGGCTGCTCTCTATCCCAGCAGGATCCGCCTTCGGGCAATCAACGAGGCGAAGGCTATGATATCTGCCTCCGCTCCCGTTTCCAACCCTGGCTGGTCCGACACCCCGAATATGGCCTCCTGGGGACCCGGGTCTAGTTTCACACGCACCACCTTGGAAATTACCCTAAACACCTCCTTCCAGTACTCCCCTAGCTTTGGACAGGACCAAAACATATGAACGTGATTCGCGGGCCCCCCCCCGCAACGCTCACACACATCCTCTACTCCTTCAAAACATTGGCTCATCCTCGCCCTCGTGAGGTGCGCTCTGTATACCACCTTCAGCTGTATCAGCCCCAACCTCGCACATGAGGTGGAGGCATTCACTCTCCGGAGCACCTCACACCAGACCCCCTCCTCTATAACCTCTCCCAGCTCTTCCTCCCACTTTGCTTTGATCCCTTCCAGTGGTGCCTTATCCTCTTCCAGAATAGCTCCGTACACCGCTGACACTGCCCCTTCTCCAGTCCCCTTGTCGTCAACACCTCCTCCAGCAATGTGGAGGCCGGTTCCTCTGGGAAGCTCTGTATTTCTTTCCTGGCAAAATCCCGAACCTGCATGTACCTAAACACTTCTCCCTGCTCTAGCCCATACTTCGCTTCCAGCTCCCTCAATCCTGCAAACCGACCCCGAAGAAACAAATCTTTTAGCGGCTTAATCCCCTTCTCTTCCCATTTCCGAAAACTTCCATCCCACCTCCCTGGCTCATATCTGTGGTTCCCCCGAATCGGCATTTCCCTTGACCATAAGCCCAACCCAAAGTGTTGGCGAAACTGCCTCCAGATTTTCAATGAAGCTATTATTACCTGACTCCCTGAATATTTCCCCGGAGCTATCGGGAGCGGCGCTGTTGCAAGTGCCTTCAGCCCCGACCCCCTGCATAAACTCTCCTCCATTCTGACCCACTGAGAATCAACCCCTCTGACCCAGCTCCGCACTTTCTCCACGTTCGCCGCCCAGTAGTAGTACAACAGGTTCGGGACACCCAAACCCCCTGCCTGCCTTCCCCTCTGTAGCAGCACCTTTCTCACTCTGGCCACCTTCTCTCCCCAGAGGATTGGATAGGGTGGACAGTGAGAGCCTTTTTCCTCGGATGGTGATGTCTAGCACGAGGGGACATAGCTTTAAATTGAGGGGTGATAGATATAAGACAGATGTCAGAGGTAGGTTCTTTACTCAGAGAGTAGTAAGGGTGTGGAATGCCCTGCCTGCAACAGTAGTGGACTCGCCAACACTAAGGGTATTCAAATGGTCATTGGATAGACATATGGACGATAAGAGAATAGTGTAGATGGGTTTAGAGTGGTTTCACAGGTCGGCGCAACATCGAGGGCCGAAGGGCCTGTACTGCGCTGTAATGTTCTATGTTCTATGTTCTATATGAATGAGGTAATCCTTCCCTCAATCTCCCTGAAAAAAGACTTTGGCAGGAAAATCGGTAGGCATTGAAAAATAAACAGGAATCGTGGCAACACATTCATTTTAACCGCCTGTACCCGACCTGCCAGTGACAGAGGAAGGCAGTCCCACCTTGCCAGATCGGCTTTCACTCTCCCCACCAAACTAATGATGTTGTACCTGCGAAGCCTCCCCCACTCCCGGGCAACCTGCACCCCCAGATACCTAAAATGACAGCCCCCCCACCCCTGCCCCCACTCCCGGCCGAGACACCACAAAGTACTCACTCTTGTCCAGGTTCAACTTGTGCCCCGAGAAATACCCAAATACCCGCAGTAGCTCCAATATTCCTCCAATCGACGCACTCGGCTCCGACACATAGAGCAGCAAGTTGTCGGCATATAAGGACACCCTATGCTCTATCCACCCCGCACTATTCCTTTCCATGCTCCCGAACTTCTCAATGTGATGGCCAACTGCTCAATCGCAAGTGCAAACAGCAGGGGGGACATAGGACATCCCTGTCTCGTCCCATGGTGGAGAGAAAAGTATCTCGAACTGATATTATTCGCCTTCGGTTCCTTATATAATAGCTTTACCCAGTTCACAAACCTTGGTCCAATCCCAAACCGCTCCAGCACTGCCACCAGGTACCCCCATTCTACCCGATCAAACGCCTTCTCGGCGTCCAATGCCACAACTACCTCTGTTTCCTTTCTTTCCACAGGCGCATAACAACGTTCAAAACCCTCCTAATGTTCGAAAACAGCTGCCTCCCTTTCACGAACCCCGTCTGATCCTCCCCTATCAACTTCGGAAGGCACTCCTCCAGCCTACCCGCCAGTACCTTCGCCAACACTTTTACGTCCACATTCAGAAGTGATATGGGCCGATACGACCCACACTCCGTCGGATCCTTATCTTTATTTAGTAACAGTGAAATCGATGCCTGCCCCAAGGTTTGTGGCAACACCCCCTTCCCTATTGCCTCCTCAATCATCCCCACCATCAGGGGTGCCAACCTATCCTTAAATTTTTTATAACATTCCACCGGAAACCCATCCGGCCCTGCCACCTTCCCCGGCTGCATCCTCCCAATCGCATCCTTTATCTCCTGCTCCACTATTGCTCCTTCTAATGTAGCCCTGTCCCCCTCCCCTAGCCGCGGGTACTCCAACCCATCTAGAAATTCCTACATCTCACGGTCTCCCCCGAGTGGCTCTGACTTGTACAACCTCTCATAAAACTCCTCAAAAATCTTGTTAATCAGCACTGGGGCCACCACCAACTTCCCTGCCCTATCCTTCACCTGAAGAATTTCCTTTGCCGCTGCCTCCCTCCGGAGCTGACCTGCTAACATGTTCATAAACTGGACCCCTTGCTCGTCTCAGTTGGCGCACCGCCTTCCTGGTGGACAGTCGGTCGAAGCTCGCCTGGAGTTCCTTCCTCTTTTCCAGCTTCGCCTGGTCCCCATCCTCTGCATACATCCTATCTACCTCCAACATCTCATCTATTACCCTCTGACGCTCCAACCTCTCCTCCTTAGCCACCCTGGCCTTAAACAAAATTACCTCACCTCTCACCACCGCCTTTAGAGCCTCCCAGACGATTGCCTTCGACACCTCACCCGTACAATTGAAACCTATATATTCCTTAATTACCTTTTCAATTTTCTCACAGAACACTTGGTTCCCCAAAAGCCCCACATCCAGTTTCCACCCCGGTCTCTTCTTCAGTGCCATATCCACCCAATGTGGAGCGTGATCTGACACTGCAATTGCAGAATATTCCGACCCCTTGACTCCAGCCAGCAAAGCCTTCCCCACCACAAAAAAGCCGATCCGCGAGTATACCTTATGGACCGCTGAGAAAAACGAGTACTCCCGTTCCCTTGGGTGCAGGAACCTCCAAGGGTCCACCCCTCCCATTTCCACCATTAGCCCAGCCAGCGCCTTCGCCCCCCGCTGATGGGACCAGCAAGCGCGGCCGTGATCTGTCCAACCTTGGCTCCTGCACCAAGTTCCAGTCCCCCCCTACAATCAGCGCATGCTTGTCCAAGTCGGGAATAGCCCCAAACACCTTCCTCGCGAATCCCACATCGTCCCAAATGGGACCGTATACACTTAACAGCGCCACTAATCTCCCTTCAAGTGCCCCTCTCACAATCACATATCTACCCCCCTGATCTGCCACCACCTTCTCCATCTGGAAGCGTACCCTTTTGCTGACCAGCACCGCTACCCCTCGAGCCCTTCCATCAAATCCGGAGTGAAACACTTGGCTAACCCAGCCCTTTTTAAGTTTCACCTGGTCCTTCACCCTCAAGTGAGTCTCCTGCAGCATTGCTACATCAGCTTTCAAATTTTTAAGATGTGCAAGCACCCTTGACCTCTTGACCGGACCTCCTAACCCTCTCATGTTCCACGTGATTATCCTTACTGGGGGTCTCTCAACCCCCCCACCTTTCTTATCCACCATCACCATACCACCGAACCCTGCCCCATAAGCCTGACCCGCCCCTGTCCATTGTTAACATCGAACCCCTTCCCCCCTCCCAAGAACCCCCCTCCCAAGAACCCCCCCGACAAAAACATCCCCCAACATCCATCCCTCCACCCCCTCTTGCTCACCTCGTAGGCCCATTGAAGCCTGCTATCCAGGCTCCAACGTCCGCAGTCCTCCTCTCACCTCACCCCCGTTCACTAACTGACCTTAGTTTGCTAGCGCGGGTGGCTCCCCCCGCCAAGACCTCTCGCCCCCTTCCGCCCAATCCCAGAGAAAGAAACGCCAAAACAAACCCAACAATCCAACCCCTACAATTCGCTAACATAACATTTAACCATCGCAACACAGAGCGCCATTAACTTGAACTCTGTAACAATGCAAAGAGAAGTAAATTTCAATACAAATCAGTAAAAAGAAAGTTGTAACATTTGTACATTTTCCAGCCGCTCAAACACAGTCTCTCTTCCAGTTCCGCTCTTCACATCTGTCCCAAGCCTTCTACCCTCACGAACGCCTCAGCCGCCTCCGCTGTCTCAAAATAAAAGTCTTTGGCGTTATATGTTACTCTCAACTTCGCCAGGTACACCACACCAAATCGCACCCCCTTCTTGTACAAAGCCGCCTTCACTCGCCCAAACGCCGCTCGTCTTTTTGCCAACTCCACCGTCCAGTCCTGGTAGATCCGAACCGCAGTACCATCCCACAGCACCTCACGCTCCTGCTTCGCCCAGCTGAATACTTTCTCCTTCATGCAAAACTTAAGGAAGCAGATAATTACTGCCCTTGGCGGCTCGTTCACTTTGGGCTTCGGCCTTAATGACCGATGAGCTCGGTCTAGCTCGTACAGGGTGGGGCTCTCACCATCCCCCATCAGCTCCGCCAACTTCTTAGCGAAGTATTGCGTTGGCCTTGGGCCCTCTGTCCCTTCGGGCAAGCCCACAATTCTCAAATTGTGCCGCCTTGAGCGGTTTTCGAAGTCTGCCAGCTTTGCTCGGAGTCCTCTGTTAACCTCCACCACTCTCCGCAGCTCGTCCCCCATCGAGGTGACCTGGTCGCTGTGTCGTGTCACGGCCTCCTCCACCTCCTTCATCTTCTCGCCCTGCTCTCTCACCTCGGCCAATGCCTTTGCCACCTCCACCCTCATCGGGCCGATTGCCTCCTCCAACAATGACCTCAACACGACTGCCATCTTTCCTCAAGACCTCTATGTGCCTCACCAAATGTTTTTCCAGCTCCACCACCATCACCTCGGCCATCTTCTCCACCATAAGTAGTGTGGCCCCTCCTTGCAGTTCGGCTTCCGCCATCCTGTCAACACTTTTGCTCGTCTTCTCCTTCGGCGGCGAACCCGCGTTTCCTCCTTTCTTCGACGCTGCTCTTCGCATCCTTTAGTGGCTTATTGTTTTCTATCTTCTTTCCTTTCTCCTCTCTCCCCCTTCACCCTCCTGCCCTTCATCAATCTGACATTCTTCTTTTTTGAAAAAAAAAGTGGGGGGGAGAAAAAAAAAAGAAACTTTTACCAAACTTCCTTAAATCTTCTTTCTTTCTCTTCTGCATTCACCTGGGACCAGGCTTCAACCTTCTTTACTCATCCTAGGTGGGAGCCATCCGACGTGGAGCACCCTCTCTACATAGTGCCCTGGCCTCGGGCCTGCCGCCTCGGCCTCCTCGTAGCTCCGCCCCCGCTGCTCTGATCTGCCGCGCTGGGCCCGGCGCCTCAGCCCCCCGCCGCCCGACACCCGCGCGGGGTTCTTCGCCGGTTTTTAAACCGGCCCTGATGGCTGCTCGTGGCGGCCCCAAAGGCCGACGATAGTCGGGGGGCACGTGAAGACCCGGGGATTTCCCTGAAATCGCCGCGAATCGCGGCCACCGGCGGGAGATCTTGTTGCTGCAGCCGCCCTGTTCGCCCACACCACCGGAAGTCACTAAGGTTCCATTGACAATACTTTCCAAACCCGTGACCTATATTACCTCATAAGACAAGATCAGTGTAGTGATCTCTGTATATCAATATACATGATCAATATACGTAATGCTAGTACAGGCAATTGAACACTAGATGTCTCACTATCAGGACCTGTATAAATAGCTTTCCCGCACTTTCTGAAGGAGTGTGTATCAGGAGGGCAGAGAGAACAGGCGTAGGAAAGCTGGAGAGAAGAAGTTGTTAGTTATCAAAGTATTGTATTGCATAATTTAATTGTTTCTTTGTTTTACTTGTTGAGTATTCACTAAAAAGAACTCACGAATTACTTTATATTACTCAATAAATTAGTTTATCTTTACAAGAGGATTACTGCTCATTTCAACAACTCGGCTGGTTAAAAAGAGTAATATATATATTACACAAAGTAATATAACAAGCTCCAGATGAATGGGAACACCACCACCTGGGTGGTCTCCACCAAATCATTCACCATCCTGACTTGGAAACATCGCCATTCCTTCATTGTCTCTGGGACAAAATCCTGGAACGCCTCACTTACAGCTTTGAGTTTGTACCTACACAACATGGATTGCAGGGGTTCAAGAACATAGAACATAGAACATAGAACATTACAGCGCAGTACAGGCCCTTCGGCCCTCAATGTTGCGCCGACCTGTGAAACCACGCTAAAGCCCATCTACACTATTCCCTTATCGTGCATATGTCTATCCAATGACCATTTGAATGCCCTTAGTGTTGGCGAGTCCACTACTGTTGCAGGCAGGGCATTCCACACCCTTACTACTCTCTGAGTAAAGAACCTACCTCTGACATCTGTCTTATATCTATCTCCCCTCAACTTAAAGCTATGTCCCCTCGTGCTAGACATCACCATCCGAGGAAGAAGGCACTCACTGTCCACCCTATCCAATCCTCTGATCATCTTGTATGCCTCAATTAAGTCACCTCTTAACCTTCTTCTCTCGAACGAAAACAGCCTCAAGTCCCTCAGCCTTTCCTCATAAGATCTTCCCTCCATACCAGGCAACATTCTGGTAAATCTCCTCTGCACCCTTTCCAATGCTTCCACATCCTTCCTATAATGCGGCGACCAGAATTGCACGCAATACTCCAAATGTGGCCGCACCAGCGTTTTGTACAGCTGCAACATGACATCATGGCTCCGAAACTCAATCCCTCTACCAATAAAAGCTAACACACTGTACGCCTTCTTAACAACCCTCTCAACCTGGGTGGCAACTTTCAGTGATCTATGTGCATGGACACCAAGATCTCTCTGCTCATCCACACTGCCACGAATCTTACCATTAGCCCAATACTCTGTCTTCCTGTTATTCCTTCCAAAATGAACCACCTCACACTTTTCTGCATTAAACTCCATTTGCCACCTCTCAGCCCAGCACCTTATCTATGTCCCTCTGTAACTTGTAACATCCTTCCGCACTGTCCACAACTCCATCGACTTTAGTGTCATCTGGAAATTTACTCACCCATCCATCTACACCCTCCTCCAGGTCATTTATAAAAATGACAAACAACAGTGGCCCCAAAACAGATCCTATTGGTACACCACTAGTAACTGGACTCCAGTCTGCACATTTCCCATCAACCACCACCCTTTGTCTTCTTCCAGCTAGCCAATTTCTGATCCAAACTGCTAAATCACCCTGAATCCCATGCCTCCGTATTTTCTGCAGTAGCCTACTGTGGGGAACCTTATCAAATGCTTTACTGAAATCCATATGCACCACATCAACTGCTTTACCCTTATCCACCTGTTTGGTCACCTTCTCAAAGAACTCAATAAGGTTTGTGAGGCACGACCTACCCTTCACAGAACCGTGTTGACTATCTCTAATCAAATTATTCCTTTCCAGATGATTACACATCCTATCTCTTATAAACCTTTCCAAGATTTTGCCCACAACAGAAGTAAGTTACCGGGGTTGTCTCTACTCCCTTCTTGAACAAGGGGACAACATTTGCTATCCTCCAGTCTTCTGGCACTATTCCTGTAGACAAAGATGACTTAAAGATCAAAGCCAAAGGCTCAGCAATCTCCTCCCTAGCTTCCCAGAGAATCCTAGGATAAATCCCATCCAGCCCAGGGGACTTATCTATTTTCACACTTTCCAGAACTGCTAACACCTCCTCCTTATGAACCTCAAGCCCTTCTAGTCTAGTAGCCAGAATCTCAGTATTCTCCTCGACAACATTATCTTTTTCCTGTGTGAATACTGACGAAAAATATTCATTTAGCACCTCTCCTATCTCCTCGGACTCCAAGCACAACTCCCCACTACTGTCCTTGACTGGCCCTACTCTTACCCTAGTCATTCGTTTATTCCTGACATATCTATAGAAAGCTTTAGGGTTATCCATGATCCTACCTTCCAAAGACTTCTCATGTCCCCTCCTGGCTCTTCTTAGCTCTCTCTTTAGGTCCTTCCTAGCTAACTTGTAACTCTTGAGCGCCCTAACTGAACCTTCATGTCTCATCTTTACATAAGTCTCCTTCTTCCTCTTGACAAGTGTTTCGACTGCTTTAGTAAACCACGGTTCCCTTGCTCGACCACTTCCTCCCTGCCTGACAGGTACATACTTATCAAGGGCATCCTAAGTCTTGCCTCATCGCATCACAATTGCCTTTCCCCCAGATATAACTCTTGCCCTGCGGTTATACCTATCCCTTTCCATCACTAAAGTAAACGTAATCGAATTGTGGTCACTATCACCAAAGTGCTCACCTACCTCCAAATCTAACACCTGTCCTGGTTCATTACCCAGTACAAAATCCAATATGGCCTCGCCTCTCGTTAGCCTATCTACATACTGTGTCAGGAAACCCTCCTGCACACATTGGACAAAAACGGACCCATCTAAAGTACTCAAACTATAGCGTTTCCAGTCAATATTTGGGAAGTTAAAGTCCCCCATAACAACTACCCTGTTGCTTTCGCTCCAATCCAGAATCATCTTTGCAATCCTTTCCTCTACATCTCTGGAATTTTTCGGAGGCCTATAGAAAACCCCTAACAGGGTTACCTCTCCTTTCCTGTTTCTAACATCAGCCCATACTACCTCAGTAGATGAGTCTTCATCAAACGTCCTTTCTGCCACCGTAATACTGTCCTTGACTAACAATGTCACCCCGCCCCCTCTTTTACCACCTCCCCTGAGCTTACTGAAATATCTAAACCCCAGCACCTGAAACAACCATTCCTGTCCCTGCTCTATCCATGTCTCCGAAATGGCCACAACATCGAAGTCCCAGGTATTAACCCATGCCGCAAGTTCACCCACCTTATTCCGGATGATCCTGGCATTGAAGAAGACACACCTTAAAACACCTTCCTGCCTGCCGGTACACTCCTGCAACTTTGAAACCTTACTCATGACCTCACTACTCTCAACCTCCTGTATACTGGAGCTGCAATTCAGGTTCCCGAGCCCCTGCTGAACTAGTTTAAACCCTCCCGAAGAGCATTAGCAAATTTCCCCCCAGGATGTTGGTACCCCTCTGGTCCAGGTGTAGACCATCCCATTTGTAGAGGTCCCACCGACCCCAGAATGAGCCCCAATTATCCAGAAATCTGAAACCCTCCCTCCTGCACCATCCCTGTAGCCACGTGTTCAACTCCTCTCTCTCCCTATTCCTCATCTCGCTATCACGTGACACGGGTAACACCCCAGAGATAATAACTCTCTTTCTTCTAGATCTTAAGTGTCACTTGACAACAGCTCCTCCACAAACCACCTTCAAGTTAGGGTGAGCACACGGACGTATGCAAATTTCCCCCGCAACAGCCAATCAGCAGGTCTGCTCTACTGCCCTCTGCTGGATGTTTGTCTTCACTTGAACAGCTTGGGTCTCTTGCTCAGGTACACCCCTAAGTTAGGATGAGCACACGGATGTATGCAAATTTCCCCTGCAACAGCCAATCAGCAGCTCCGCTCTACTGCCCACTGCTGGAAGGCATCTGCTTGCCATCTTTTCAAGGGCAATGAGGAATGGACAATAAATGCTGCCCCAGCCAGCGAAGCCCGCATCCTGTGACAAAATGAAAAACAAGGCTGAATCTTTTGGAGGTGATCAGATCTCAGTTGCTGGCTGGGGAGACAGTGAGAATCCTGTGTGGCCTCTTCTCGGGATGTCCCATCACATCCTGTTCCACTTAGGAATTTGGCAGACCTGCAATGGGCCTTCACCCAGGAACACGCAGTAGCTGTTCCTTGAACAAGTGCCACATTTCCATTGTGCCCATCCCCTGCAGTTTTCCTCTCCATCCGATGCATCCTAAGTCTTGCCTCATCGCATCATAATTGCCTTTCCCCCAGATATAACTCTTGCCCTGCGGTATATACCTATCCCTTTCCATCACTAAAGTAAACGTAATCGAATTGTGATCACTATCACCAAAGTGCTCACCTACCTCCAAAGCTAACACCTGTCCTGGTTCATTACCCAGTACCAAATCCAATATGGCCTCGCCTCTAGTTGGCCTATCTACATACTGTGTCAGGAAACCCTCCTGCACACATTGGACTTGTAAACTCACTCCCAGTGAGTTCTCCCAGTGAACCAGAGAAGACAGAGCCAGGAGTGAGACACAGCTAAGAGTGAGTTTGGGAATTTGAATCTAGGTGGGAATTTGAAGCTGGGTGGGGAGGAAGTGCTTTTTATCCCTGGTCAGTGACTGGTAAGTAGTGTTTCTGTTTTTCTGTTTCTTTTCATTGGTATATTTATTTATTTTTTCTTTGTTGTTTTGTTTTGTTGAAATTGTAGTTGTTGAAGTTAACACTTCATTCATGTGTGCGATGTGGGAGCTCAGGGACACGTCCACTGTCCCTGGCTCCTTCACGTGCAAGAAATGTGTCTAGTTGCAGCTCCTGTTAGACCGCTTGACGGCTCTGGAGCTGCGGATGGACTCACTTTGGAGCATCCTTGATGCTGAGGATGTCGTGGATAGCACGTTTAGCGAGTTGGTCACACCGCAGGTGAAAGGTACTGAGGGAGATAGAAAATGGGTGACCAAAAGACAGAGCAAGAGTAGGAAGGCAGTGCAGGTGTCCTCTGCGGTCATCTCCCTGCAAAACAGATATACCGCTTTGGATACTGTTGAGGGAGATGGCTCACCAGGGGAAGGCAGCAACAGCCAGGTTCATGGCACCGTGGCTGGCTCTGCTGCGCAGCTGGGCAGGAAGAAGAATGGCAGGGCTATAGTGATAGGGGACTCAATTGTAAGAGGAATAGACAGGCGGTTCTGCGGACGCAATCAAGACTCCAGGATGGTATGTTGCCTCCCTGGTGCAAGGGTAAAGGATGTCTCGGAGCGGCTGCAGGACATTCTGGGGGGGGGGGGGTGAACAGCCAGCTGTCGTGGTGCACATAGGCACCAACGATGTAGGTAAAAAACGGGACGAGGTCCTACAAGCTGAATTTAGGGAGCTCGGAGTTAAACTAAAAAGTAGGACCTCAAAGGTAGTAATCTCAGGATTTCTACCAGTGCCACGAGCTAGTCAGAGTAGGAATGTCAGGATAGAGAGGATGAATGCGTGGCTCGAGAGATGGTGCAAGAGGGAGGGATTCAAATTCCTGGGACATTGGAACCGGTTCTGGGGGAGGTGGGACCAGTACAAACCGGACGGTCTGCACCTGGGCAGGACTGGAACCGATGTCCTAGGGGTGGTGTTTGCTAGAGCTGTTGGGGAGAGTTTAAACTAATGTGGCAGGGGGATGGGAACCGATGCAGGAAGTTGGAAGGTAGTAAAACAGGGACAGAAATAAAAGGCAGTAAGGGGGAAAGTGTAAGGCAGAGAAGCCATAGTCAAAAATCAAAAAGGGCAACAGTACAAGGTACAGTGACTGAGGGGAGCTCAGGGAATAGGACCAGGAATACTAAAATAAATAAAACGGGAAGTGAAAACATTAATGGTAAGTGACGCGGCAGGTTGTTACATGAAGATATGGGTTCAACGACAAGGAAAATTAGGAGAAAGGTTAAGAGGAAATATAACTTAGGAGAGGTTACTGATCGAGGTGTTAAGATTCAGAACAGAGGTAAAAAAGCCAACATAAGTGTACTTTACCTGAATGCTCATAGTATTCGGAATAAGGTTGATGAATGACTATGATTTAGTGGCCATTACTGAAACATGGTTAAAGGATGGTCACGACTGGGAGTTAAATATCCGAGGGTATCAAACTTTTCGGAAGGACAGAGTGGATGGTAAGGGAGGTGGTGTAGCTCTGTTATTTAAGGATGACATCCGGGCAACAGTAAGGGATGACATCGGTGCTATGGAGGATAAGGTTGAATCCATTTAGGTGGAAATCAGGAATAGTAAGGCAAAAAAGTCACTGATAGGAGTAACCTATAGGCCACCAAATAGTAATATTATGGTGGGGCAGGCAATAAACAAAGAAATAACAGATGCATGCAGAAATGGTACAGCAGTTATCATGGGGGATTTTAATCTCCATGTTGATTGGTTTAACCAGGTCGGTCAAGGCAGCCTTGAGGAGGAGTTTATAGAATGTATCCGCGATAGTTTCCTAGAACAGTATGTAATGGAACCTACAAGGGAACAAGCGGTTCTAGATCTGGTCCTGTGTAATGAGACAGGATTGATTCAGGGTCTCATAGTTAGGGATCCTCTCGGAAGGAGCGATCACAATATGGTGGAATTTAAAATACAGATGGAGATTGAGAAGGTAAAATCAAGCACTAGTGTTTTGTGCTTAAACAAAGGAGATTACAATGGGATGAGAGAAGAACTAGCCAAGGTAGACTGGGAGCAAAGACTTTATAGTGAAACAGTTGAGGAACAGTGGAGAATCTTCCAAGTGATTTTTCACAGTGCTCAGCAAAGGTTTATACCAACAGAAAGGAAGGACGGTAAAAAGAGGGAAAATCGACCGTGGATATCTAAGGAAATAAGGGAGAGTATCAAATTGAAGGAAAAAACATACAAAGTAGCAAAGACCAGTGGGAGACTAGAGGACTGGGAAATCTTTAGGGGGCAACAGAAAGCTACTAAAAAAGCTACAAAGAAGAGTAAGATAGATTATGAGAGTAAACTTGCTCAGAATATAAAAACAGATAGTAAAAGTTTCTACAAATACATAAAACAAAAAAGAGTGGCTAAGGTAAATATTGGTCCTTTAGAGGATGAGAAGGGAGATTTAATAATGGGAGATGAGGAAATGGCTGAGGAACTGAACAGGTTTTTTGGGTCGGTCTTCACAGTGGAAGACACAAATAACATGCCAGTGACTGATGGAAATGAGGCTATGACAGGTGAGGACCTTGAGAGGATTGTTATCACCAAGGAGGTAGTGATGGGCAAGCTAATGGGGCTAAGGGTAGACAAATCTCCTGGACCTGATGGAATGCATCCCAGAGTGCTAAAAGAGATGGCTAGGGAAATTGCAAATGCATTCGTGATAATTTACCAAAATTCACTAGACTCTGGGGTGGTCCTGGCGGATTGGAAATGAGCAAACGTGACACCACTGTTTAAAAAAGGAGGTTGGCAGAAATCGGGTAATTAGAGGCCAGTGAGCTTAACTTCGGTAGGAGGGAAGATGCTGGAATCTATCATCAAGGAAGAAATAGCGAAGCATCTGGATGGAAATTGTCCCATTGGGCAGACGCAGCATGGGTTCATAAAGGGCAGGTCGTGCCTAACTAATTTAGTGGAATTTTTTGAGGACATTAACAGTGCGGTAGATAACGGGGAGCCAATGGATGTGGTATATCTGGATTTCCAGAAAGCCTTTGACAAGGTGCCACACAAAATGTTGTTGCATAAGATAAAGATGCATGGCATTAAGGGGAAAGTAGTAGCATGGATAGAGGATTGGTTAATTAATAGAAAGCAAAGAGTGGGGATTAATGGGTGTTTCTCTGGTTGGCAATCAGTAGCTAGTGGTGTCCCTCAGGGATCAGTGTTGGGCCCACAACTGTTCACAATTTACAGAGATGATTTGGAGTTGGGGACCAAGGGCAATGTGTCCAAGTTTGCAGACGACACTAAGGTAAGTGGTAAAGCAAAAAGTGCAGAGGATACTGGAAGTCTGCAGAGGGATTTGGATAGGCTAAGTGAATGGGCTAGGGTCTGGCAGATGGAATACAATGTTGACATATGTGAGGTTATCCATTTTGGTAGGAATAACAGCAAAAGGGATTATTATTTAAATGATAAAATATTAAAACATGCTGCTGTGCAGAGAGACCTGGGTGTACTAGTGCATGAGTCGCAAAAAGTTGGTTTACAGGTGCAACAAGTGATGAAGAAGGCAAATGGAATTTTGTCCTTCATTGCTAGAGGGATGGAGTTTATGACTAGGGAGGTTCTGCTGCAATTGTATAAGGTGTTAGTGAGGCCACACCTGGAGTATTGTGTTCAGTTTTGGTCTCCTTACTTGAGAAAGGACGTACTGGCACTGGAGGGTGTGCAGAGGAGATTCACTAGGTTAATCCCAGAGCTGAAGGGGTTGGATTACGAGGAGAGGTTGAGTAGACTGGGACTGTACTCATTGGAATTTAGAAGGATGAGGGGGGATCTGATAGAAACATATAAGATTATGAAAGGAATATATAGGATAGATGCGGGCAGGTTGTTTCCACTGGTGGGTGAAAGCAGAACTAGGGGGCATAGCCTCAAAATAAGGGGAAGTAGATTTAGGACTGAGTTTAGGATGAACTTCTTCACCCAAAGGGTTGTGAGACTATGGAATTCGTTGCCCAGTGAAGCAGTAGAGGCTCCTTCATTAAATGTTTTTAAGATAAAGATAGATAGTTTTTTGAAGAATAAAGGGATTAAGGGTTATGGTGTTCGGGCCGGAAAGTGGAGCTGAGTCCACACAGGATCAACCATGATCTCATTGAATGGCGGAGCAGGCTCGAGGGGCCAGATGGCCTACTCCTGCTCCTAGTTCTTATGTTCTTTTGTTCTTATAACAGGCTCCACCAAGTCCGACCAGCCAATCTGAGGCCGGCTCTGTACTCAGCAGCTCCACCAGCGTGGTCTACAGACATCCCTACCACGGATGAATTAGGGTGGAGATCGGAAGGACCTGAGTCCCCACCTGCCATCCTCCCATTCAATTAAATGGCTCCTGCCACTAAATTCACCACAAGGGATAGCACAAAATTCTGCCCCTTGGTTTATGGTGCTTTAACATAAACCTAACCATTCAACACAGTGTTAAACTCACAAGTGATTTCCCTTGAACAATTACACATTCTTTCTCCTCCTTTTCCTGCAAATTTGATGTGGTTTTCCCCTGTGCCTTATGGAAAGTCAGAGATAGGCTACTCATTCCCTTGACCATTCAGATGTTTGTGGCGATGTCTTCTAGGATTCTGTAGCTCAGGGTGGCCACTGACTGCCCACCTGGACCGACACAGGGGAAAACTCGACCTTTGAGATAGGAGGCAGCATGTAGGCTCTGTCTGACTGAGCCCCTTAACCACTACTACTCAATTTGCCATTAAACAGCAAAAAAGGAATATACAGCTCTCAATCTTAAAAATCAGCATGGCATAGAGTAATACTTTCTTCATAGAACAGATTTTGGAACCCCTTCAGATTCTGGCTGAATATCTTCAAAAAGCTGGTTCACCTGACGTGTTTTAACTTCTTTTTTGGCCCCAGACAAGACTGCTCTGCTTTACATATTCCTCTTTTATAACTATCTTACTGTGGGAGAATTGTGGACTCAGTGTCAGGCAGTTCAGAATTCAACACGTCTCTCCCAAGCTTTCTCCAAAAGCTGCCCCTCTCAAGCTTTTAAAAACGTCTCTCTAAAGCTTTTCGAAACGTCTCTCTGCATTCCTTGGCTCCACTCAGAAATCTTGGTAAACTGAAAAACAAATGATCTCTGCAGTTGCAAAGCACATTAACTCCCCAGGGACTTTCCCAGTCAAACCACAGTCCATAAGCCCAGACTTAAAAACACATTCCTTTGTCAATTTCACCTCCTGGCTGCTAAAAGCATCCAGGCCCTGCAAAACCAAATTATTAAAAGAAAAACCAGACCACTGTTGCCGATTTTGATGAGTGGAATAGTATCCCACTAGCGTCATTAATAACTGTTGCCAATTCTGCACCGGAGACACCAATAATGTTGCCGTTCTTAATATTGAGTAAGATTGCTTTTCAGAGTCACCAGGTATCAGATGATACCACCACAAGGTTCAACCAGATATTGATCAAAGACCCAACAACCAGTCAGTTAGTTCAAGTTCAATAATCGTTTATTTACACACAAGATTAACTCACACAAGCAACATAAAAACACTACAAGCTAAATTACACCTAACACTACAACAACCTGTACTTAACTTCAGGCACCCGGCTTTGGCAGAGGAACAAGGCCTTTGTTCGGATCTGGAGTGGCTGGGTCTGGAGAAGTAACTTTGGTTCTGCTGGGCTCATCCGTCTGGTAGCGATCGTTAATCTTGAACTTGCTTCTAGTCGTGGTGCTGCAGTTGGCTTCAGGTATAGGCCGGGCCGAAGAGTGCCGGTGTGCCAGGGCCAAAAGAGATCGAACACATGGCAGTGTCTCTCTTTATCCTTTGGGGTTTCATGCTCTTTTGGGCGGTCCTTTGTTTTGGACCCAATAATTCGGCAGGCTTCGATTACTGCCTTCGATTTGAACCAAGCGTCTTGAGCGGTCATTGACCTTGGTTGTTTGGGCTTCCTGGGTGAAGGGAGTGGCACCAATGTGTCTGGAATTGTATCTGATACCTGAGTACCAGTCCTTTATCCTGGGGAAATGGGTTTCGCTACTGTCTGGTTCTCTGTCAGCAAATATACATTCAGGCTCTGAGTTTGCCTGAATCCTGCCTTGGCCATATTTCCCTTGATCTTTGCAAGTATCCATGTTTACTTAACTTCAGGCACCCGGCTTTGGCAGAGGAACAAGGCCTTTGTTCGGATCTGGAGTGGCTGGGTCTGGAGAAGTAACTTTGGTTCTGCTGGGCTCATCCGTCTGGTAGCGATCGTTAATCTTGAACTTGCTTCTAGTCGTGGTGCTGCAGTTGGCTTCAGGTATAGGCCGGGCCGAAGAGTGCCGGTGTGCCAGGGCCAAAAGAGATCGAACACATGGCAGTGTCTCTCTTTATCCTTTGGGGTTTCATGCTCTTTTGGGCGGTCCTTTGTTTTGGACCCTTGATGGCTGGGCGTGTCTTGAGCGGTCATTGACCTTGGTTGTTTGGGCTTCCTGGGTGAAGGGAGTGGCACCAATGTGTCTGGAATTGTATCTGATACCTGAGTACCAGTCCTTTATCCTGGGGAAATGGGTTTCGCTACTGTCTGGTTCTCTGTCAGCAAATATACATTCAGGCTCTGAGTTTGCCTGAATCCTGCCTTGGCCATATTTCCCTTGATCTTTGCAAGTATCCATGTTTACTTTGTAAGTGCCATCCCAGATGGCTACACCACTGCATTCAAACATACTCTAATACCGTTCTTTTGACCCTTAAATTGTCCAATACTTAGAATCCAATATTCCTAAAGTCTTCCAGTTGTCACACTAGCCAAGAGCTCGAGAGCACTTTGCTGTATGTCCTTGAGGCACTGAATGGTCAAAATGAGGCTTTCCTCTATCCTGTTTAAACTGACAGACTGAGTGTACAGGCATTTGGTAAGGATTGGCAGACATTCAGTTGCCTGCCGCCTCTGATGCTCCATGCTGGTGGCCACTCTTTCCATGGAGGTGGACATTAGTGCAAAGGCCTGAGACGTCATGGTGCTCAGGGAAGGGTGGATTCCTTCAATCTCTCACTAGTTGTGCACAGTGCCTCTGGAAATGCTTAAAGAACCTCTGACATTTTCTGCTGCTGTTTCAGAATAACCCTGAGGCTCAGGCTTTGTGTCCTATTAGACGAGAGCTAGGAGGACTGTTGCACCATTCGACTCACCACTGCTGTCCCCATCTCCAACTCCTGCATCCTGCTCATGTCTGGCATATGCCTCGCAATGTGACAGCCCAATCACCTGCCTTCAAGGATCTCACCGAGGTGAGCGTATGAGTGGATACGAATCATGTGACAATTCTTCCTTAGAGCCTGTGACCTGCAAGGCGAGGAGTGTTTTGTTCGAAACCCATGCTAAAAGTTTCCCCACTGACTCGTCCATATCTGCATCAGAAGGTTGTGGATATCAACCCCCAACTAGAACAGCCTGACTGGTGCCGCAGTTGATAGCAGTTCAATCCACACAGCCTGGGAACGTCACCTGGAAACTTTCAAGCTACATTGGGCACTTTCAGCCATTGGATCAGCAGTAGGGTGGCTATTCTTTTAACCATCTAGGCTAGAAACTGTGGAAGCCCCTCTAAACCTCTTCACCGCTCCTTCCTCCTTTGCGAAGCTCTGAAAAACCCATCTTGACATCTCTCTCCGTGTCAAATCTTGTCTGATGTCACTGTCATGAAGTGCCTTGGGATGTTCTATTATGTTGAAGGCACTGTATAAATGTAGGTTGTCACTGATAAAATTTAGCCATTGAGGAGTTAAGCATCTAAATGTATGCCGACAAATACATCTCCCTACGGAAGGAAAGTTTTTTTTTAAAGAATTGCTTGCATTCTGTTAAGCATAACAGCCAAAATGGTTTTGCACATCTTCGGGCTATTACTGAATATTGATTGGCTTCCAGTGAACTGCTATCCAGTTCACAAAAGCAGAATGTATAAATTCTGCCCCACTGCACTTTTCCAAGGGAAGTTCTGGGCCCTCGTTATTTGTTATCACTAACAGGAAACTTGGAATTATTCCCAGCCATAGCAGTTTTTATTTTAACCAAACAAGGGAATTGTAATGACTCCGGTTTCAACTGTGGAGAGGGAGGGAATGTGAGGTAATTGAAGAGAAGGATTTGCTAAGCTTTCGAAAAGCTACCAACAAGATCAGGCTCATCGGCCAACGAGCAAGGCTAGCAGCGGACACACAGAGGCACAGGAATGCATGTGCTTTGCTGCAAAGGCAGCCACATGCGTTCAAAGATTCAGGTACATGCGCAGAGCCATGAGAAAACCTGCAAAGGCCCAGAAAATGTCTACATGCAGGCTCTCAATAATGTGCGCACACCACAATAGCCCAACAATATACACAACATTCAGCTAGGGTGCAGGGTTGCACTCAGAAGCATGTGTGTTTGATCTCACCCCAGATTGCTTTCATCACAAAAATCAGGCTGACACCCCAGTGCAACATTGAGTGAATGTTGCAATGCCATCTTGGGGATGAGATGGTTAATCTATGGCCCGCCTTTCTTTTCAGGTGGAAAAGATCCCTCGACAACTGTTCAAAGAGCAGGCCAGTTCTTCCATGCCCTGGTCAAGATTTAGCCTTCAGCCAACATCACTTATAATTTGGGCATTATCGTATTGCTGTCTGCGTGCAAATTGGTTGTGTTTCCTCCAACAGGGAGTACACATTGAAAAAGTCCTTCATCGGCTATTAACCATTTTTATGTCCAAACGTGCTTTATAAATGTTACGTTGGTATTGCTTTGCCGGACCCAGTAAATATCCGATTCCCAATCCAATGGGAAGTCTCACTCGCCCAAGAGACTATGGGAAAAGAAACAAGTTGCGCGGTTGCCAATTATAAGCACTGCTCCAGTTTGCCTTGAAAAGGCCTTTGTGCTGCCGAATGTAGCGTGCAGACTCCCTTGGCCTCACCCTCCCAGTTCCTGTTGCTAATGGAGAGCAGCACTCAGTAACAACAAACTCTGTCGCTTATCGTCAAGCTAATCAGGGTAGATATTCCTGGAAAGGTTTTACAGTCAAGCCAATTCATTCCATCGTTTTATTTTCGGAACGATAGGTTTCCCTGGGGGACAATAGCTTGTGATGCTGTTGATACAAGAGATGATTGGCATGAGCCCAGCGACCCTCTCCAGCAGCTATTAATCACGTGGTTTTAAGGATAATTGTTCATGTTATATTTTCTCTAGATTGAGGGAGCCCACAGAAATTCAAGATTAAGGTCACACAGGCAGAGAGAGACGCACACAGACACTAACAGAGGCACACACCCACTCATACACACACATAGGCACACTCAAATTCACACACACACACACACACAGCCACTCACACAGGCACACACATACTCATACACACTGTTGCTCTTTATGATATGATGTTAAGTCCCAACAGCATCTCCAATACTGTGGGTATTCCTATTTATCTCGGTGAACCACAAGCCTTCCCTTATATCAATCAAATGACCACACAATCAGTTAGTTAGTTCAAAGGATGGTTTATTTACATACACAAGAGTTATCTCAACATGCAAACACAATATCTACTACGAGTTAAACTACACCTATCAGCTACAATAACCTATACTTAACTTCAGGGCGACCGGCACTGTGCAAATGGATAAGGCCTTTATCTGGATTTCACTTGGCTAGTTCGAAGAAAGTGGCTCTGTCTCTGCTGGGCTCATCCGTCAGGTAGCGATCATTGGTCTTGAACTTGGCTGGCTGTTCCTGCTACATTTGGGTTGGCACAGGCCGGATCCAAAAGAGGCTGGCACAGGCCAGGTCCAAAAGAGACAGAACACATGGCTGTGCTCTCTTTTATCCCCCTGGGATTTCGCGCTCTTTGGGGCGGTCCTTAACTTTGGACCCAATAGTTCGACAGGGCTCTGATCACTGCCTTTGTTTTCGGCCAATAAAGGGGCGGGTGCTTTGGTAGCTGGGCGGGTCTTTAGCGGTCATTGACCTTGGCAGTTGGGCTCTCTGAGTAAAGGGAGTGGCGACGATCAGTCTGTGGCTGTACCGGTTTCTTGATTGGAGTCCTATTGTTCTGGGGAATGGGCCGTTAAAATGCAAACGAGCGGGGGTTTCGATCAGGTCTAGCTACATGGCATTTCAAATACACAGAAGCTCTGTATCTGTCTGAGTCCTGGGTTGGCCATAATTCCCATGGTCCTTTGCAGGTGGCCATCTCAGATGGCTACAACACATACAGACACACAAGCAGACAGGCACACACACACTCATACACACAAACAGACACACACAGACACACTCAAACTCACACAGACACACATACACAGACACTCACACAGGTACACACATACTCATACATACATACAGACACACACAGACACACTCACACAAGCAGACAAGCACTCATACACAGAGGCACACACACATAGACACTCACAGACAGACTAACACACACATGCACACTCATACACATACACACACACACACACACAAAAAAAAATATGGTCAAAACCTCTCAGGAGAAAATGCAGAGAAGCATCAATTTTAAAACAAAAGGAACACGTTTTCTTTCAGTCTATTTGGAAAACTTTTGTTTTAATGGTTAGAAATATTTTTGGTGATGAAGAAAAAAAGAACTCTCATCTGGGCAATTACAAATCATCTAAACAGGTAACAGAGCCCATTGATGGTCTAGTCAGCATGGGAAAACTGACTGCCTCGAGGATGCGTGACCAGTAGAGGAGCATTGCGGGAAGGCCAATACAATTAAATGCAGGAGATACATGATGAAACCTGTCATGTACATCTAACCAAAGCTGATGAGCTGAAGTTGAGTGGGAGGATGAACACTGACACAAACCAGTTGCGACTGGACCCCTGGGTTAAATCCAGCGAGTTCTATATATTCGGAGGGGATAAAGCAGCTCCTGGTCTCCAGCTGGCAATAAGGGCTGGAATCTTGTTGAGGTGTCAGGGATCAGAATGCTGGAGAGCCAGAGAGAGAGAGCCACGCTGCTGCTTTTCGGGAAGGCCAGATGAACCACAAACCAGTCAGGCAGTGGCGAGCCTTCCCTTGTAATCAAGACCCTTGGGGCAGAAATATGTTCTGCAACAGCTGCTAGCCAATCAGAGGAAAGATTGACCTTTCTGCCTAGAACGTAACTCTGGAGGAAGCAGGGTGGCGGCAGGATTCCTGTAGGCCATTGTCTCCCCTAAATAAATGCCCTTCCCACCTCCAAGCTCATTACCAGGGAGAGCATTGGATTCCTGCCAATGGGGAGAGGCCTATCTTACAGGTGTAGAAAGGGATCCATATCATCACTGTGGCTGAGAGGGCTTTGATTGGAGTGATGGAGACAATGAAACCTCCAAATGGCTTGGGACAGCCAATGAAATAGTGACATTCCCACCCACTGCTAAGAGACAGATGCTTCCTGCCACATTTTGCAGCCATATGAAGACAATATCTAGGCTGAGACCTAACCCAGGATTTCTAAAGGCTCCCTTGGTTCCCCTGTTTACAAAGGTAATTTTCCTCTATGTTTTCTAAATCTTGCCACATTCAAGGATTTGTGAGTAATCCCCGTCCAGATTCCCAACCTCTTGCACCCTGCCCCTTCAGTATAGCACCATTCAGATCGTATTGCCTCACCATGTTGTCTCTCATAAAGTGTTGCGCATCATTTCATATTCAAACACATTGAATTGCATCTTGCGTGCACCTGCCTATTTCATCAATCTGCCTACATCTTCCTGTAGTTTTCATCTTTCCTGCTATTATATTGCCAAATTTAGAACCATCTGCAAGTCCAACTCATTTGTATAGGAGCAATGATCTTAATTCCGACTCAGTGCGGCCCTGTTGCATTCTTATCTTCAGTCGGAGGAGTATCAGTTCCTCACTCCTCTCTACTTGTTATTCCTGAACCAATTATTTACCCAAATAAGCACCATTCCATAATGCCATGTGCTTCTATTTTCTTAATAACTGCTATGTGCTATTTTATCAAATGTTATTTGATTTTGCACATCATCCTTGGAAAGAAATACTCACCCGCTTCTGGTAGGTAACAGTTATAACAGAAAAAGATAATGAGAATCGTCTGCAATCATAGAATCAAGAATCATAGAATTTACAGTGCAGAAGGAGGCCATTTGGCCCATTGAGTCTACACCAGCCCTTGGAAAGGGCACCCTACATATGCCCACACCTACACCCTATCCCGTTAACCCAGTAACCCCACTTAACCTTTTTTGGACACTAAGGGCAATTTAGCATGGCCAATTCACCTAATCTGTACATGTTTGGACTGTGAGGGAAACCAGAACACCCGGAGGAAACCCATACAGACACGGGGAGAATGTGCGGACTCCGCACAGACAGTGACCCAAGCCGGGAATTGAACCAGGGATCCTGGAGCTGTGAAGCAACTGTGCTAATCACTGTGCTACCGTGCTAATTGCAAAGAGAAATAATATCAAACCAAGAGGAGAGGTGTATCGAACACTCTATGCATTCTAAATGCAAAGAAAATGAGCAATCTGGGTGACACATATGTCAAAAAATTTCAAGTGTCAGTAGGGGAGCTTTTAGGGAAGAGTGATCATTGCATGATAAAGTTTATATTCACTATAGAAAAGGACACCAAGCAACCTAGAGTAAAATATTTATTGGATGAGGACTACTTTCAATGGAGTGAGAACTCATTTGTAATCAAACAATGGGCTGTGTTTGAAGTGGGGAGGGTATGTGTACAGATGAGGTACATTGCCATAAGGAGGAAATGTAGGACAACCAAAGTCAGAGTTCCTTGGATGGTGAAAAGATAGAGAGTAAGATAAAGCAGAAAAAAGGGGACAGATGATGAGCAACACGGTGACACAATGGTTAATACTGCTTCCTCACAGTGCCAGGGGCGGGGTTCATTTCCGGCCTTAGTTGACTGTGTCAAGTTTGCTCTTTCTCCCCATGTCTGCCTGGATTTCCTTTGGGTGCTCCGGTTTCCTCCCACAGTTCAAAGATGTGCAGGATAGGTGTATTGGCCATGATAAATTGTCCCTTTGTGTCCAAAAGGTTAAATGGGGTTATAGGAATAGAGTGGGGGAGGGTGCTCTTTCAGAGGTTCGGTGCAGACACGATGGGCTGAATGGCCTCCTACTGCACTGTAGGGATTCTATGATTCTATGTCAGGTTGGTAACATTAGTGAGAACTAGGCGAAGTGAAGGGAAATGAAAAGGAAATAAGTGCGACAAAGAGAGAGTTTGAGAAGAGTCTGGCAGCTAACGTAAAAGGGAAACATAAAGGGCTGGATTCTCCGTTGGCGGGATCCTCCACATCCCTGGCAGTTCACTCATGCCTGCGGATTTCCCGATGGTATTGAGATGCCAACATGCGGGAACCCCATTGGCCGGCTGCCGGGAAGGGGGATCCTGCTGCCGGCTGGGGCACACCGCCCCAGAAAACGTTTGTGGCAGGAGAATCCTGCCTGAAGTTTCTGTAGGCATATAAATAGTAAAAAGGTTGCCAAAGGAAGGCTGGGGCCAATTAAGGACCAAAAATGATACCTACTCATGAAGACAGAGGACATGGCTGAGATGCTTAATGAGTATTTTGCAGCTGTCTTTACCAAGGATGAGTAATTCAGGAGATGATGGTTAAGATACTGGATAGGCGACAAATTGATGAAGAGAAGGTACTGGAAAGGCGAGTGTTTGACCAAGAATCACGTGAAATCAGACAAGAAGACACAAGAAGACACAAGAAGACATCGGGCACACAACCCAACCTAATTGCGCCCACGCTCAACATTCCCGTCGGTGGGTATGCGCGGGAGTCAGAAGCGACCCCGTCAACAATTAAATGGGCAATTAAGCCCATTAAGGAGCTAATTGTCAGTGATTTTACATGGTCTGTGCACTTTTAAGGTTGGCGAATGGGCCAATTGGCCAGGCGGCCTTTGTATTTTCGATACAAACTCCAACCAGGGCAAAATAAATGCCCAGGGATAAATGCAACAAAAGAAAACACTTGAGGGATGAAGTGCTATGTTGTCTCCTGACAGGTGCTTGAATTTGCAGTGTTGAACTCTGGAGATCATGGTAGACATTGATAGGCTGCTGGAATGGACAGACATGTGGCACATGAGACTTAATGCAGAGAAATGTAAAGTGATACATTTTGGTAGGAAAGTTGAGGAGAGGCAATATGAAATAAAGGGTATATTTGTAAAGGAAATTCAGGAACGTACGGACCTAGGGGGATTTGTGCACAAATCTGAGTTCCTCAGAGGAGTGTCCAAGGCCCAACCATCTTCAGCTGCTTCAGCAATGACCTGCGTTCCATCATAAGGTCAGAAGTGGGGATGTTTGCGGATGACTGCACAATGTTTAGCACCATTTAGCACTGAAGCAGTCCATATCCAAATGCAGCAACTCCTGGATAATATCCAGGCTTGGGCTGACACGTAACATTCGAGCCACACAAATGCAGGCAATGTCCACCTCCAACAAGAAAGAATCGAACCATCACCCCTTGGAATTCAATGATATTACCATCACTGGATCCCTACTAATAACATCCTGGGGGACTACCATTGACCAGATTCTGAATGAGACCAGCCATATAAATTCAATGACAATAAGAGCAGGTCAGAGGTGAGGAATCCTAACCGGGCTAAGTCATCTCCTCACTCCCCAAAGCCTGTCCACCTACTACAAGGCACAAGTCAGGTGTGTGATGGAATATTCTTCACTTGCCTGGATGACTGCAGCTCGAACAACACTCAAGAAACTCAACACCATCCAGGACAAAGCAGTCCACTTGATTGCCACCCCATTCACAAACGTTCACTCCCTCCATCACCGTGAGTAGCAGCAGTCATGTGTACCATCTACAAGATGCACTGCAGGAACTCAGCACCTTCCAAACCCACAGCCACTACCATCCATAAGGACAAGGGCAGCAAAAACATGGGAACACCACCATCTGGAAAAAACCCTCCAAGCCACACAACCATCCTGACTTGGAAATATGTCAGCTGTTCCTTCACTGTCTCTGGGTCAAACTCCTGGAAATCCCTCCCTAACAGAACTGTGGGCGTACCAACACCACATGCAGTGGTTTAAGAAGTCAGCTCACGACCACCTTCTCAAATTAAGGATGAGTAACAAATGCAATGCCCACATTCCAAGAATGATTCTTTTCTTTAAAAATCAGTGAATGTGGCAGGACAGGTTGGGTAATAAATTAAACAGGCATATAAACAGGCCTAAGAAAAGGTGCAGGAAAGATTTACAAGAGTGGTTCAAAAATCAGGGTTGTTATGTTCTGGTGCTTGGCCGGACGGAATTAGTGCACTAGAGAACGTCTAGTTCATGACAAAGAATAAAGAACAATACAGCACAGGAACAGGCCCTCCGGCCCTCCAAGCCTGTACCGGTCATGATACCAATCTCTGCCAAACCCTCAGTACTTCCTTGTGCCGTATCCATCTATACCCATCCTATCCATGTGTTTGTCAAGAGGCCTTTTGAACGCCATTAATGTATCTGCTTCCACAACCTCCCCTGGCAATGCGTTCCAGGCACTCACCACCCTCTGCGTAAAAAACCTGCCTCACACATCTCCTCTAAACTTTGCCCATGGACCTTAAACCTATGCCCCCTGGTGACTGACCCCTCCACCCTGGAAAAGAGTGCCTGCCTAGCCATACTATCTATGCCCTTCATAATCTTGTAGACCTCTATTAGGTCACCCCCTCAACCTCCATCTTTCTAATGAAAACAGTCCGAGTCTATTCAGCCTCTCCGCATAGCTAACACCCTCCAGACCAGGCAACATCCTGGTAAACCTCCTCTGCACCCTCCCCAAAGCCGCCACATCCTCTGGTAGTGTGGCGACCAGAATTGTGCGCAAGATTTGTTATGGTGTTCGGGCGAGAAAGTGGAGCTGAGTCCACAAAAGATCAGCCGATCTTCAATCCAGCCTAATATGTTAGCCCTTACACCATGAACTTTTAGTTTTTGCAATAACCATAATAATAAAACATGACATATTTATGCTCACAGACTATTCCAGAGCCATTACTTAATGCTAGATTTCTTCTTACTGATAAGGAGATTTTGTTTGAATAACCATGTTAAGCGATTTAATTAATTCAGTTTTGTGCAGCCGTTTCCCAGTTTTCAACCGTGGATTCCATGTTGTCTGGATCATTTGACTAAACCTCTATTTTGATCGCACATTTCAAGAAATTTATGGGGCATTTAACCTTTCCGATGGTCGTGCGGAATAGTTGTGTTTGCCTACGTAACAACAGTCACTGCAAAGAAAGTAATTCATTTTATCCTTGGACGTGAGTCAGAGGTGGTGGCATAGTAGTACTGTTACTGGACTAGTAAACCAGAGATTCAGAGTAATGTTCTGGGAATCCAAGTTCCAATCCTGCTGCAGGTGGTGAAATTTGAATTCAATAAGAAATCTGGAATTACAAAGTGTAACGATAACCATGAAACCATTGTTGATTGTCGTGAAAACCCATTTGGTTCACTAATGTCCTGTAGGGAAGGAAATCTGCGTCTTTACCTGCTCTGGCCTACATGTGACTCCAGACCCACAGCAAACTGGCACCTCAAAGGCCTGCAACGTCCAGGAGATCCCAAGAACGAGTTTTTAAAAAAATTGTTTTGCGGGAATTAAATTTGGGAGAGGTTACACGATTGCACAACATCAAAACCCCTCTCTCTGCCAGTGCCTGATATATTTAATGGTTTTTCTACTGCATGAAATTTCATTAATATAAGGGATCACAAAAATACAGATGTTTATTTTTATTGCTTTTTTCTACATGGAACAACATTAACAACATGCATTTTTATAATGTCCACTGCAGTTAAAGTCACACCTCCGAGCTGTTTACAATATCAAAAGGGCAATGAAAGAGAATGGTCCAGAATTTTCCGGCGTGAGGGATCCCGAGCACCAGGTACAATTTCAGCTTCGACTATTTTTGTGCCACCGGTTGCTGGACATACAAGATGATAATAGCGCAGCGAGGGAAAGGGACAGCTGGGACCTCACTGATGCTGGGTCCAAAGGTCTTTCATCTTAATCAAAGAAGGTTCGGGATTGAAACTTAAAAGAAGCAAATGATTGAGAAGGAAATGCGGGGGGGGGGGGGGGGGGGGGGGCGGCGATGTGGGCAGGATTCGCCGCCTGTCGAAGTAGAATCGCTCTGGGTCTCCGCTGGCACTGGGAGTGGGGCCCAGTATACGATTCCCTCGCTTTTGCCATGCAGATTTATGCATGACAGGGAACTCGCAGGATTCCGTCGGGGTCGTCTCTATTGTGGGGTCTGTTGGGGAGGTTTGATTGGGGGGGTGTTGTACCCTCAATAATGACGCTTCGAGAGTAAACGGTAAAGAAGGCTTTAATAAGCTAAGAACTAGCCTGGTGCCGAGACGGGTGCTTACTGGGTGCCGCCCACAAGGTGGCCCCCTATATACGGCTCCCAGGTGGCGGAGCCGGAGGCGAGTCCCCCGCGGTTCCAAGCCCCAGTCTTAAAAGGGACATCACCTTACATGAAGATAAGGGTACAGTAATACAGTAACCGATCATCACATTCACATCCTGCGTTTTTAAAAAAAGTCCGGCGGGGGTGAAGTGCCATCATAAGTCCATTTGTGTCGGCGGCCTGATTGTCCTCATCGACCTCCTCAGCTCGGGCAGTGGTGCGGCGGACACAAACGTCTTAGTTGAGGGTATGTCCGGGAGCATGGTGGTCGGAGCCTTGGTCCGGATCGGGGTAAGGGATCGGGGCGCAGGGGAAATAGCTGGGGGTGAGGGTAGCGGTGCCGGCGGGGTGTGTAGAGGGGGGGCGCTAGGGGGTGCGTGCAGTCGGTGTCCACCGACAGGGAGTGGGCCCGGGGGGGGGGGGGGCGGGAGGATTATTGTGGGTACCGGGTCCCGCAGGGGAGCTGTGAGGGAAGGGGCGTCTGTAGTGGGGGAACCAGCGGGTGCCAGATCCTGCAAGGAAACCGTATCTTGCCTGCCGTTGGGGTACTCGTTGTAGGCGTAACTAGGGTTCGTGTGTAGTAATCGGACCTTCTCGACCAGGGGGTCCGTTTTATGGCTCCTCGCGTGAAAAGAACAGGTCCTGGAGCCGTCAGCCAAGATGGAAGCGAGACCCCAGAGGCGGACATCCTGGGGAAGACAAACAATCGGTTGTGAGGGGTCTCATTCGTGGCTGTGCAGAGGAGCGGCCTAATGGAGTGGAGGGCATCGGGTAGGACCTCCTGCCAGCAGGTGGTTGGGAGACTTCTCGACCGTAGGGCCAGAAGGACAGCCTTCCAAATTGTCGCGTTCTCCCTCTCCACCTGCCCATTCCCCCGGGGGTTATAATTGGTCGTTCTGCTCGAGGCGATGCCTTTGCTGAGCAGATACTGACGCAGTTCAGCGCTCATGAATGATGTACTCCGGTCGCTGTGGATATAAGCAGGGAAACCAAACAGGGTGAAGATGCTGTGCAGTGCCTTTATCACGGTGGCTGAGGTCATGTTAGGGCAGGGAATGGCGAATGGGAAGCGGCAGAACTCATCGATAACTGTGAGGAAATAGGCATTGCGGTTGGTGGACGGGAGGAGGCCCTTGAAGTCCACGCTTAGTCGCTCAAAGGACCCCGAGGCCTTCACGAGCTGAGCCTTGTCTGGCCGGTAGCAGTGCGGTTTGCACTCCGCGCAGATCTGGCAGGCCCTGGTCATGGCCTTGACCTCCTTGGTTGAGTAAGGTAGGTTGCGGGACTTGATAAAGTGGACGAGCCGGGTAACCCCCGGGTGACAGAGGTCATTGTGGATGGCTTGCAGCTGGTCCTCCTGCGCGTTGGCGCACGTGTGCGGGACAGGGCATCTGGGGGCTCATTGAGCTCCCCTGGACGATACTTGATATCGTACGTGTAGGTGGAGAGTTCGATCCTCCACCTCAAAATTTTATCATTTTTTATTTTGCCCTGTTGTGAGTTATCGAGCATAAAGGCTACCGACCGTTGGTCGGTGATGAGGGTGAACCTCCTACCGGCTAGGTAGTGCCTCCAGTGCCGCACAGCCTCCACAATGACTTGTGCCTCCTTCTCGACTGCAGAGTGCCGAATCTCGGAGGCGGTGAGTGTCCGGGAGAAGAACGCTACTGGTCTGCCTGCCTGGTTGAGGGTAGCAGCCAGGGCGATGTCTGACGCATCGCTCTCTACCTTGAAGGGGATAGTTTCGTCCACCGCGTGCATAGCGGCCTGGATGATGTCGGCCTTGATGAAGTAGAAGGCCGATCGAGCCTCAGCCGACAGGGGACATATCGTGGTCTTTATGAGTGTGCGGGTTTTGTCCGCATATTTGGGGACACACTGGGCGTAATACGAGAAGAGCCCCAAGCACCGTTTGAGGGCCTTGAGGCTGCGGGGGAGGGGAATTTCCTTTAGGGGGCGCATGCGGTCGGGGTCGGGTCCTAGGACCCCGTTTTCCACGATATAACCGAGGATGGCTAGCTGCGTTGTGTGGAAAACGCATTTCTCCTCGTTATCGGTCAGGTTGAGGGCTCGAGCGGTCTGGAGGAACTTTTCGAGGTTCGCGTCATGGTCCTACTGGTCATGGCCGCAGATGGTGACATTGTCAAAGTACAGGTATGTAGCCCGCAAACCGTACTGGTCTACCATTTGGTCCATCGCCCTTTGAAAGACGGAGACCCCACTTGTGACGCCGAAGGGGACCCTGAGGAAGTGGAAGAGCCGGCCGGCTGCTTCGAAGGCAGTATAGGGGCGGTCTTTCGGTCGGATGGGGAGCTGGTGGTAGGCGGATTTGAGATCGACCGTGGAAAATGTCATAATATACACCAGTATATCATGGTGCAGACACACACACTGATGGATACACAGTAGGACCAATCAACACACACAACACCGCAGCCAATCACCAGTTAGAGCACATGCACTATAAAGACAGGGGCCATCAGAGTTCCCGCTCATTCAAGCTGCAGCTAGCTAGGAGGACAGAGCTCACAGCCTGCAGCACAGACATTCACATTGAGCTGAGTGCATCGACTGGTTAGGACAAGGCAAAGGCCTTTAGTTAACGCTAGTATCGTGTTAACCCACAGTGAGAGTATGTTAAACAGTTAATGACTCAATAAAATAGTGTTGCACTATTTCAAGCGTTGGTGACCTGTATGTGTTCCACGGATCCAGAATGCCCAACACAACATGATACCAGGAGTTGAGGGATATTAGCACTTCTTAGACCTACCCGAAAGTGATCTGCCTTCCGCCAGCATTCCGTCATCCTGCAACATGGACAACATCAGCCCACCGCCGCTCCACATCGCCGGCAACCTAGGGGCCAACTGGAAGATATTCAAACAGCGCTTCCAGCTCTTCCTTGAGGCCACAGACAGGGAGGACGCCTCGGATACCAGGAAGATTGCTCTCCTCCTATCCACGGCCGGGGACCATGCCATCCACATTTTCAATTCTCTCATCTTTGCGGATGATGAAGATAAAACAAAGTTCAAGACGGTCCTCCTCAAGTGTGATACTCACTGCAGCATAGAAGTGAATGAAAGTTTTGAGTGCTACGTGTTCCAACAGCGTTTGCAGGGTAAGGATGAACCTTTCCGATCCATTCTCACTCACCTCCGCATCCTTGCGCAGTCTTGCAGCTACGGACCCACCTCCGACTCCATGATACGCGACCAGATCGTTTTCGGTGTTCAGTCGGACCACCAACAACAGCAGCTCCTCAAAGTAAAGCAGCTCACCCTAGCGACCGCCATTGAGACCTGTGTCCGACACGAAAACGTCACGAGTCGGTATTCCCACATCCAAGCGGCTGAAACGGTGCGGCAAGGTCCCCACGAGGCGGAACGGGTCCAAGCAATTGAGCAACTCCAGGGCCTCAGCCTGAATGAGGGCGGCCATTTTGCGCACTTTTCGCGGACTCCCGCGCTTGTGCGCACCAAACGAGGGGACGGTGACGTCGAAGAACGTAATGCGCAGGCACGCACCATGCACGACCTCACCGCGCATGCACGGTGGCGCAGCGAACGTGCTGACGCTATGACATGCGGCAACTGTGGCTCCGCCCATTTAAAACGGCAATGCCCTGCCAAATCTCGACAATGCCTACGATGTGGCAGACTTGGCCACTATGCTGCCTTCTGTCGAGCAGCTCAGCCTGCCAGTTCGCATAGCTTCAGCCAGCCTCGCAGGAATGTCCGGGCAATTCAACCCACGGTCACCGAGACAGATGCGGACCTCCCACACAGCAGTGATACCGAGGACCCGAAGGCCCCTTTTCGAGTCGGTATCGTGACAAAAAACAGGGTGTCCCCGAAGCAAAGACACCAGCTGCTGTCGGTATACAGCATTGATCCAGACGATGAGTTGTGTGCCACCCTGACGGTCAACCAGAATTCGTTGCCCACCTCAGAGATTTAATTTGTGATCTTTGTGGACTTATAGACTTTCTGAATTGTTCTGTTCTTCCGTTTGATCGTTTACACGGTTTGTATATAGTGTTTATCTCGTTATTCTTGTTGCATACTGTTTCTCTGCACCAGGCACCTTCCCATGTAAATAACTTGGTTCTCATGTACATAGTCCTGTAAATATGTCTTTCGCACATATGTAGTTAGGGACATTCTCACCATACACTATTTATTGCCACACATGTACATTCTTTTATAAAAGGGAGGATGTCATAATATACACCAGTATATCATGGTGCAGACACACACTGATGGACACACAGTGGGACCAATCAACACACACAACACCGCAGCCAATCACCAGTTAGAGCACACGCACTATGATGAAATGAAAATGAAAATCACTTATTGTCACAAGTAGGCTTCAATGAAGTTACTGTGAAAAGCCCCTAGTCGCCACATTCCGGCACCTGTTCGGGGAGGCTGTTACGGGAATTGAACCGTGCTGCTGGCTTGCCTTGGTCTGCTTACAAAACCAGCGATTTAGCTCTGTGCTAAACAGCCCCATCCCGTTCCGGCTCATTCGAGCTTCAGCTTCCTAGTAGGACAGAGCTCACAGCCTGCAGCACAGACATTCACCATGTGCTGAGTGCATCGACTGGTTAGGACAAGGCAAAGGTCTTTAGTTAAAGCTAGTATCGTGTTAACCCACAGTGAGAGTATGTTAAACAGACAATGACTCAATAAAATAGTGTTGGTGACCTGTATGTGTTCCAGAGCACCCAACACAACAGAAAATACCCGGTATTGGGCGATCCGATTTACCATTTCTGCTATGCGAGGAAGGAGGTACGCATCGAGCTGCGTGAAGCGGTTTATGGTCTGGCTATAATCCACGACCATTTGTTTCTTTTACCCGGACCGGACTACCACCACTTGTGCTCTCCAGGGGCTGTTGCTAGCCATGCTGACCTCGAAGGTCATGTCTTGGGAACTGTACCGCCAACTCCTGGTGGTGGTGGGCTTACAGTTGGGAGTGAGGTTCGCGAATAGAGAGGGGGGTGCGACTTTAAGCGTCGCAAGGCTGCATACCGTGAGGGGGGTGCAAGGGTCCGCCGAACTTCAGTGTCAGGCTTCGGTGGCTGCACTGGAAATCCAGTCCGAGCAGCAGGGGGGCGCAGAGGTGAGGGAGGATATAGTTTGAAAAGGGTGTATTCGGCGCCCTGGATCGAGAGATCCATGATACAGTACCCCTTGATTTGTACGAGTGGGACCCGGATGCGAGGGCTATGGTTTGGGACACGGGATGGGTGCGCAAGGAGCAGCTCCTTAACGTCTCAGGATGAATAAAGCTCTCCGCGCTCCCGGAGTCGAAAAGGCATGGAGTATCGCGCCCGTTGACCTGGACCTTCATCATCGAGTTCTGCAGATGTTTTGGCCGCGTTTGGTCGAGGGTGCGGGTAGACCGAGTCCTCAACCGAGTCGGATTCATAAAATGGCCGCCGCCATTGGTCGCACGTGTCGGGTCGAGAAGATGGCCGCCGACAAGATGGCCGCCCCCATGATTCGCACGAGGCGGATGACGCATCAGAAGGGGGCGTGTCGGGTCGATGCGCAGCCGCATTGCGAGGCCTGTGGGCCTGTTTTTCGGGCCTGCTGTTCTTTGTGTTTCTGGCCCTTGGGCCTGGCCAGGCAGACCCTTGCAAAATGCCCCTTTTCCCCGCAGCCGCTGCAGATGGCAGAGCAGGCTGGGCAGCGTGGGCGTGGATGCTGGCCCTGCCCACAGAAGTAGCATGGTGTGCCCCAAGTCTGGGCGGGTCGCCGCGCGGCGCAGGCCTATAACATGGCCGAGTTTGAGGAAGTCCGAGGGGGGCTCGCAGGGTCCGCGGGGTGCGTGCCCAAATTATGTTGGGCCACTTCCAGTGAGGAGGCGAGCATTAGCGTGTCCTGGAGGTCTTTTGCCCCGTTTCCGAGTAGCCACTGTCAGATGTAGGTCGAGCGGATGCCGGACACGAAAGCGTCTCTGATGTGCAGGTTCATATGGGTTTCCCCGTCACATCCTGGTGGTCACAGTCCCGGGTGAGTGCGGTGAGTTTTTCTACAAATTTGCCTCGCAATTCCCCCGAGCGCTGCCGGCAGGTACAGAGCGGATGCCGGGCATGTACCTCGTTGATGGGTTTGACAAACTGCTTGCGTCGTAACTCGACCGCCTCTTCGTAGGTAGTCGCCTTTTCGAGCATGGCGGAGATTCTGTGACTCACCCGGGTGTGGAGTTGGCGCAGCTTGCGTGGCCTCAGGACAGGAGTCTCTGGCGAGTCCAGGTAGGCCTTGAAACATCGGAGCCAGTATTTTAAAATTTATTTTGCCTCCGGTGTCCGTGCCTCCAGATTGAGCTTTTCTGGTTTTAGGCATGCGTCCATCCTGATGTAGTTTAGCTTATTAAATTGTTGTACCCTCAATAACGACGCTTAGAGAGTAAACGGTAAAGAAGGCTTTAATAAGCTAAGAAATAGCCTGATGCCGAGATGGGTGCTTACTGGGTGCTGCCCACAAGGCGGCCCCTTATATACGGCTCCCAGGTGGGCGAAGCTGGAGGCGGAGTCCCCCAGGGTTCCAAGCCCCAGTCTTAAAGGGGACATCACCTTACATTATGATAAGGGTACAATAATACAATAACCGTTCATCACAGGGAGGGGCTGGAGTGGGTCTGCTGGGGGTTCTCCGATGGATTTTGGGGGCAACTACATTACACACTTACCCCCCTTGGCCTACCGTGCCAGGGCCACGTTTGGAAATGCCTGCACCAACCCACAGCCATGTGAATCCCAGCTGAGTGCATGGGGGGTGTCAAGAATCGAGGTGCCACTGGGTGCAAATGAGCCTGACGCTCGATTCTCCGCCAGATCTGGACCCCTGCTACCAGCGGCAGAGAATCCACCCAGGGCAGAATTAGCATCAAATGACTTACAGAGAGAGACAAAGAAAAGAAAGATTGGATTAAAAGAAAGAGAGCAAAGAGACTGAACGGAAAGTGAAAAATCATTTTGTTAACCAGGGTGTGAGATGCCACATTTGCATTGCTCCCTTTCTGGGCTCTGAAAACCGGAAAATTGTTCCCCAGATTTCTCACTGAATATAATTGTGGGTCAGATCTGAAAACAAAGCTGTGCGCAATTGAGTTGATTGACAAATACACCCAGATGATTCTTCTTCACATTTTGCATCTACAGCCTAACAAAGGTAGTTGGTTTCAGCAGCATACACTATTCTAGCTCGGCATCTGCTACAAATGTGCAAATTATGACAGCAAGTTTGGCAGGTCAGTCAACTCTGAAGGGAAAAGGGCCACACCACAGGTAAAATACTCCTGCCCAAAGTCTACAAGCAGTGATGAGAAACTACAGCTCAGTGCCCCTGGATGGGGAGGTGGGGCGGGAATCCACCAGGATTTACAGTTGCAAGTGTTTTGAAAGTTGTGTTGATTTTGCTGTTTCCAGGCTCTGACTGCCTCACCGGGGAACATTGGAAAGATTCCTAATTCCTGGCCATCTAATGGCGGGGACATAATAGTACATCTTCTAGTATGGGGGAGGTGTCCAGGCTCCTGGAAGGTTTCTGATGGTGATATATGCCCAAGTTACTCTTCCGTTAGTTATCAAGAATCCTTTAAACACTGCGGATTTAGCTTTGGATCGCCACTCCCTACGAGCCAAAGTCTGAACACACATCCCTTCTTTCTTATACATTGACATCTATCTGTATGACGACAGTCAATAAACTGCAGAAGCCACCAGCCGTGTAGCACAGAAGAATCCTTCTCGAAAACGGCTGAAGTCATCCTAGCCTCTCTCCACATGGAAATAGTTACAGGGCTGCTTCAGAATTGGCATCGATGGGAACACACGGTGAAACAGAAAAATCTTATTTTCTGAACTACAAGAAGCTGTAAAGCATTAAATCTCACAGCCTGCCCTCTGTGTAAATAATGAGTATGCTGGCAACAGCAAGATAGAAATGAATGGAACAACTTAGATGAAGCTATATGTTAAAAGGATGGTATGGAAATAATGACTGTTTTGGTTGTAGGCCAGAATAGACTGAACAGTTGCACTGTGTGGGAAACCCGGAATCCATCCCTTTTTTCATTGAGCCTGACTTTGTTGGACAAACCACGGATAATAGGAACACCGAGTTTCCTCCTGCCTTGATACCCTTGTAACCTGGATGTTACCAAGCTTAAGGGGACTCAGAGGTTTGTAGAGATTTATACATGGCTAAGTTATCTCATAACTCCAAGTTTCCTCTATCTTTTGCGTGCATCCGTTAAGCCCTTTGCCCGAACACAGTCTTGCCCACAACACTGGCCATCTAATAATAATAATTGCTTATTGTCACAGACAGGCTTCAATGAAGTTACTGTGAAAAGCCCCTAGTCGTCACATTCCGGCACCTGTTTGGGGAGGCCGGTACGGGAATTGAACCCGTGCTGCTGGCCTTGTTCTGCATTACAAGCCAGCTGGTTAGCACATTGTGCTAAATCAGCCCCATAGAATTATCTCCATAGAAACATAGAAAATGGGAGCAGGGGTTTGCTCCAATTGTGTGTGGCCCGGCAGGTAGGGGAATTATGGTGGGGTGGGAGGGGGAGGGGGCTGCTGGGGATGCCCTTGGATTGCATCCAGGTTCTCGGAAACCCAGGCATGTGGTCACCCATGATTACGAGAATCCAGTTGGACCAACAGTGAATTGAAGCCTCGGCCTACCCTGTTGCTGTGCAGATTGTGCAAAGAGGCAGATTGTGCAAATGTGGCATGTTTCGATCAGCATAGAACATAGAACATTACAGCGCAGTACAAGCCCTTCGGCCCTCAATGTTGTGCCGACCTGTGAAACCACTCTAAAGCCCAGCTACGCTATTCCCTTATCATCCTTATGTCTATCCAATGACCATTTGAATGCCCTTAGTGTTGGCGAGTCGACTACTGTTGCAGGCAGGGCATTCCACGCCCTTACTACTCTCTGAGTAAAGAACCTACCTCTGACATCTGTCCTATATCTATCTCCCCTCAATTTAAAGCTATGTCCCCTTGTGCTAGACATCACCATCCGAGGAAAAAGGCTCTCACTGTCCACCCTATCCAATCCTCTGATCATCTTGTATGCCTCAATTAAGTCACCACTTAACCTTCTTCTCTCTAACGAAAACAGCCTCAAGTCCCTCAGCCTTTCCTCATAAGATCTTCCCTCCATACCAGGCAACATTCTGGTAAATCTCCTCTGCACCCTTTCCAATGCTTCCTCATCCTCATGGATGAACATATGGATGATAATGGTATAGTGTAGGTTAGATGGCTTTTGTTTCGGTGCAACATCGTGGGCCGAAGGGCCTGTACTGCGCTGTATTGTTCTATGTTCTATGTTCTATCCTTCCTATAATGCGGCGACCAGAATTGCATGCAATACTCCAAATGTCGCCACACCAGAGCTTTGTACAGCTGCAACATGACCTCATGGCTCCGAAACTCAATCCCTCTACCAATAAAAGCTAACACACTGTACGTCTTCTTAACAACCCTCTCAACCTGGGTGGAAACTTTCAGGGATCTATGTACATGGACACCGAGACCTCTCTGCTCATCCACACTGCCAAGAATCTTACCATTCGCCCAGTACGCTGTCTTCCTGTTATTCCTTCCAAAATGAATCACCTCACACTTTTCTGCATTAAACTCCATTTGCCACCTCTCAGACCAGCGTTGCAGCTTATCTATGTCCCTCTGTAACTTGTAACATCCTTCCGCACTGTCCACAACTCCACCAACTTTAATGTCATCTGCAAATTTATTCACCCATCCTTCTATGCCCTCCTCCAGGTCATTTATAAAAATGACAAACAGCAGTGGCCCCAAAACAGATCCTTGTGGTACACCGCTAGTAACTGGACTCCAGTCTGAACATTTCCCATCAACCACCACCCTTTGTCTTCTTCCAGCTAGCCAATTTCTGATCCAAACTGCTAAATCACCCTGAATCCCATGCCTCCGTATTTTCTGCAGTAGCCTACTGTGGGGAACCTTATCAAATGCTTTACTGAAATCCATATACACCACATCAACTGCTTTACCCTCATCCACCTGTTTGGTCACCTTCTCAAAGAACTCAATAAGGTTTGTGAGGCACGACCTACCCTTCACAAAACCGTGTTGACTATCTCTAATCAAATTATTCCTTTCCAGATGATTATACATCCTATCTCTTATAAACCTTTCCAAGATTTTGCCCACAACAGAAGTAAGGCTCACTGGTCTATAGTTACCGGGGTTGTTTCTACTCCCCTTCTTGAACAAGGGGACAACATTTGCTGTCCTCCAGTCTTCTGGCACTATTCCTGTAGACAAAGATGACTTAAAGATCAAAGTAAAAGGCTCAGCAATCTCCTCCCTAGCTTCCCAGAGAATCCTAGGATAAATCCCATCCAGCCCAGGGGACTATTCTATTTTCACACTTTCCAGAAATGCTAACACCTCCTCCTTATGAACCTCAAGCCCTTCTAGTCTAGTAGCCTGAATCTCAGTGTTCTCCTCAACAACATTGTCTTTCTCCTGTGTGAATACGGATGAAAAATATTCATTTAGCACCTCTCCTATCTCCTCGGACTCCAAGCACAACTTCCCACTACTGTCCGTGACTGGCCCTACTATTACCCTAGTCATTTGTTTATTCCTGACATATCTATAGAGAGCTTTAGGGTTATCTTGATACTACCTGCCAAAGACTTCTCATGTCCCCTCCTGGCTCTTCTTAGCTCTCTCTTTAGGTCCTTCCTAGCTAACTTGTAACTCTTGAGCGCCCTAACTGAACCTTCATGTCTCATCTTTACATAATCCTCCTTCTTCCTCTTGACAAGTGTTTCGACTGCTTTAGTAAACCACGGTTCCCTTGCTCGACCACTTCCTCCCTGCCTGACAGGTACATACTTATCAAGGACATGCAGTAGCTGTTCCTTGAACAAGCTCCGCATTTCCATTGTGCCCATCCCCTGCAGTTTTCCTCTCCATCCGATGCATCCTAAGTCTTGCCTCATCGCATCATAATTGCCTTTCCCCCAGATATAACTCTTGCCCTGCAGTATATACCTATCCCTTTCCATCACTAAAGTAAACTTAATCGAATTGTGGTCACTATCACCAAAGTGCTCACCTACCTCCAAATCTAACACCTATCCTGGTTCATTACCCAGTACCAAATCCAATATGGCCTCGCCTCTCATTGGCCTATCTACATACTGTGTCAGGAAACCCTCCTACACACATTGGACAAAAACAGACCCATCTAAAGTACTCGAACTATAGCGTTTCCAGTCAATATTTGGAAAGCTAAAGTCCCCCATAACAACTCCCCTGTTGCTTTCGCTCCTATCCAGAATCATCTTTGCAATCCTTTCCTCTACATCTCTGGAACTTTTCGGAGGCCTATGGAAAACCCCTAACAGGGTGACCTCTCCTTTCGTGTTTCTAACTTCAGCCCATACTACCTCAGTAGACGAGTCCTCATCAAACGTCCTTTCTGCTCTGTAATACTGTCCTTGACTAACAATGCCACCCCTCCCCCTCTTTTACCACCTTCCCTGAGCTTACTGAAATATCTAAACCCCGGCACCTGCAACAACCATTCCTGTCCCTGCTCTATCCATGTCTCCGAAATGGCCACAACATCGAAGTCCCAGGTACCGACCCATGCCGCAAGTTCACCCACCTTATTCCGGATGCTCCTGGCATTAAAGAAGACACACTTTAAACCACCTTCCTGCCTGCCGGTACACTCCTGCAACTTTGAAACCTTACTCATGACCTCACTACTCTCAACCTCCTGAATACTGGAGCTACAATTCAGATTCCCAAGCCTCTGCTGAACTAGTTTAAACCCTCCCGAAGAGCATTAGCAAATTTCCACCCCAGGATATTGGTACCCCTCTGGTCCAGGTGTAGATCATCCCATTTGTAGAGGTCCCACCGACCCCAGAATGAGCCCCAATTATCCAGAAATCTGAAACCCTCCTTCCTGCACCATCCCTGTAGCCACGTGTTCAACTCCTCTCTCTCCCTATTCCTCGTCTCGCTATCACGTGGCACTGGTAACAACCCAGAGATAAAAACTCTGTTTGTCCTAGATCTAAGTTTCCACCCTAGCTCCCTGAATTCCTGCCTTACATCCTTATCCCTTTTCCTACCTATGTCGTGGTACCTATGTGGACCACGACTTGGGGCTGCTCCCCCTCCCCCTTAAGGATCCCGAAAACATGATCCGAGACATCACGCACCCTGGCACCTGGGAGGCAACACACCAACCGCGAGTCTCTCTCGTTCCCACAGAATCTCCTATCTATCCCCATAACTATGGAGTCTCCAATGACTAATGCTCTACTCCTCTCCCCCCTTCCCTTCTGAGCAACAGGGACAGACTCTGTGCCAGAGACCTGTACCCCATGGCTTACCCATGGTAAGTCCCCCCCCCCCCGCGGTATACTTGTTACTAAGGGGAACGGCCACAGGGGATCCCTGGACTGACTGCTTCCTCGCAGCCCCTCTCACCGTCACCGAAAGAGCATAGTGCTCTTTCTAATGCTGGAGGAGTGGAGGAAGCAAGGGAGGACAAAAAGAGAGGCCAGGAAACTCAAGGCTGAGAGATTCAAGGCTGAAAAACATAAGAGCAATTGGATAAGACTGCAGTCCACTCGCAGGAACCCTGCCCACAGGGGGTATCAACATTCGATGAGTTATCGTGAGACGCCAACAACAATTTGTATAGCACCCAAATCGGAGTAAAATACCAAAGGAATTCACAGGAGCATTGTCAAAAGCAAATAAGCACTGAAGCGCACAATGGGATGTTAGGAAAGGTGAGCGCTAAGGCGCGTCTTACATGGAGAGAAAGAGGTAGAGAGGTTTGGTGGGGGGGGGGGGGGGGGGGGTGGGGGGGGGGGGCGGGGGAGGGGGGGGGAGGGGGGGGATTCCAGAGCCTAGGCCCTAGATGGTTGAAGACATGGCCACCTCTAGTGGAGTGATTAAAATCAGGGGGGTGCACAAGAGGCTGGAGTTAGACAAGCACCGATATCTTGGGGAGGGTCAACTGGGAACAATAGGGGCAGGTGAGCACCTGGAGGAATTTGAAAACAAGGATGAGAATTTTAAAATGGAGATGTAGCTGGATTTGTACTGTGCATCTGGCTGTAGGCCACCTCTGGATCCCTGAAGGCCCGCACAGACGACCATGTGAATTTCTGCGGAATGATCTTACACCTTGTACTGCAGTGTCCTCACAATAGAGATGAAGGTAACCATGGCAGTAAAATATCAGTGGCTGGAGATCAGCCTAGGCACTGACAAGGGACCAGTGCTCAATCAGTCAAGGGTAGTGATAGAGGCAACATTCAGCAAGTGATTCCGTGAGGCCGAAGAGTTCATAGAATATGAGACATCATTGGTGGGACAAAAGAAAGAGGGCAGTGGCCTTCAATGGGAATTCTGGACTCCCCAAGGAATGCCATGTGAGAAGTAGCAAGAAAAGCTTACCGTCAAAATGTGCACAAACATTCAATCACTCCAGCATCGACGAGTAGTGGCAGCCGTATTACTCCTGTCGCGGCGTGTGGTGTGGTGTGATAATAAAATCAAAACTGAGGCAGTCATGTTTCCATGGATCCCATGGTAGACTCGTTTTGAAGGTTTGCCCGCTCCACCAGCCCATCCGAGGAAGGGTAGTGCAGATAGGTTCCACCCGTTGGCTTTCATGAACGGTCCAAACTCCTGGCTGGTGAAGGGGGTGTCATTATCCGTGACCAGCACCTCCGGAATGCCAGGAGAGCTGGAGATTCTTGTCCGTCACCCTCAATGTGCTGGATGACATTCGGTTGACTTCCAACCACTTGGAATGGGCATCTACTTTTGTTTATAAATTTAGAGTACCCAATTCATTTTTTCCAATTAAGGGGCAATTTAACATGGCCAATCCATCTAGCCTGCACATCTTTGGGTTGTGGGCGCGAAACCCACGCAGACACAGGAAGAATGTGCAAACTCCACACGGTCAGTGACCCAGAACTGGGATCGAACCTGGGACCTTGGTGCCGCGAGGCAGCAATGCTAACCACTGCGCCACCATGCTGCCCTTGGAATGGGCATCCACTACAAGCAAAAACATGAACCCCTGGAAAGTTCCGGCAAAATCAGCATGTAAATGAACCCAAGGCCGGCCTGGCCATTCTCCCAGATGTAGGTGGGAGTTTCTGCTGCTTTTGGTAGATGGCACATTGTTGGGCTCGTCTGTCTAATTCACCGTCCAGGCTTAGCCACCACACATAGCTACAGGTTCGCATCTTCATCTTTGACACTCCAGTTGACCATTGTGCAGGTCCAATAGTATGGGGTCTCTGCCCTGATGTGGGACCACGACGTGAGACCTCAAAAAAGAATGCCGTCTTCTACACTGAGCTCCAACTGTTTGGTTACAAAAGCCCTCAGATCTTTGGGTAGTTTCTGGCACCTGTACAAGACAACTGGCAGACTTTCGGCAATATGTTTTTTTTTATTGCGTCCAATAAGGGCTGGCAAGGTATCCATGAAGTTCAGCATGGAGATGACTCTAGGTGGAGGCGGAGGCTGCGTCGGCAGTGGCAGCCTGCCAGACCATCGTAGCCCTTGATCAATGGGCCTTGTCTCGTCTCGCCGGTGCTCGGGCCAGGGTAGGGACTCAGGGGTCCCAGTACTAGGAGTTGCTGAGCGCTGGAATGGCGGGCATCCCACACTATTCACCCCCATTGCAGACATTCCCTGGATTTCCTGGACTCCCTTCTCTGCACTCTCCCATGAGAGGGAGATTTCTTTGGCCTTTATAAGGTCCATAGAATCATAGAATTTACAGTGCAGAAGGCTATTCGGCCCATGGAGTGTGCACTGGCTCTTGGACAGAGCACCCTACTTAAGCCCACACCTCCACCCTATCCCCACAACCCAGTAACCCCACCCAACCTTTTTGGACACTAAGGGTAATTTATCATGGCCAATCCACCTAACCTGCACATTTTTGGACTGTAAGAGGAAACCGGAGCAACCGGAGGAAATCCACGCAGACACGGGAGAACGTGCAGACTCCCCACAGACAGTGACCAAAGCCAGGAATCAAACTTGGGACACTGGAGCTGTGAAGCAACAGTGCTAACCACTGTGCTACCGTGCCGCCCAGTAAATGCCTGGCCAGCAACCTCCGCTGGGACACCATATTGTTCACCTCGCATACAAGGCCGTCCCGGAGCATCTCGGATAAGGATGTGCCAAAGTCACAAAACTCGTAATTTGTAAATGTGTCAAAAACTCAGTAATGGACTCGCCTGGAGTCCTCTCAGCTGTGTGGATGTCTGTGAGGCAAATTGGATTGGATTTGTTAATTGTCACGTGTACCGAGGTACAGTGAAAAGTATTTTTCTGTGAGCAGCTCAAACAGATCATTTGGTACACGAAAAGAAAAGAAAAGAAAAAGAAAATGCAGAATAGGGCAACACAAGGTCCACAATGTAAGTACATAGACATCGGCATCGGGTGAAGCATACAGGACTGTAGTATTAATCAAGTCAGTCCATAAAGGGGTCGTTTAGGAGTCTGGTAACAGCAGGGAAGAAGCTGTTTTTGAATCAATTTGTGCATATTCTCAGACTTTTGTATCTCCTGCCCAATGGAAGAAGTTGGGAGAGTGAGTCAGCTGGGTGGGAGGGATATTTGATTATGCTGTCCGCTTTCCCCAGGCAGCGGAAGGTGTAGATGGAGTCAATGGATAGGAGGCAGGTTCGTGTGATGGACTGGGCTGTGTTCACGACTCTCTGAAGTTTCTTGCGGTCCTGGACCGAGCAGTTGCCATACCAGGCTGTGATGCCGCCAGATAGGATGCTTCCTATGGTGCATCTGTAAAAGTTGTTAAGAGTCAATGTGGACATGCCGAATTTCCTTAGTTTCCTGAGGATGTATAGGCACTGTTGTGCTTTCTTGGTGGTAGCATCGACATGGGTGTACCAGGACAGATTTTTGGTGATGTGCACCCCTAGGAATTTGAAGCTGCTAACCATCTCCACCTCGGCCCCGTTGATGCTGACAGGGGTGTGTACAGTACTTTGCTTCCTGAAGTCAATGACCAGCTCTTTAGTTTTGCTGGCATTGAGGGATTGATTGTTGTCGCTGCACCACTCCACTAGGTTCTCTAACTCCCTCCTTTATTCTGATTCATCGTTATTCGAGATCCGATCCACTATGGTTGTGTTGTCAGCAAACTTATAGATGGAAAATTTTGCCATGCAGTTGTGTGTCTACAGGGAGTATTGTAAGGGGCTAAGTATTCAGAGTGAGGAGCCAAGTCCTAGGTTTTGGAGCTTTGCATTGAGCTTGGCTGGGATTATGGTGCTGAAGGCGGAGCTGCAGTGAATAAATAGGGGTCTGATGTAGGAGTCCTTATTGTCAAGATGCTCTAGGGATGAGTGTTCGGCCAGGGAGATGGTATCTGCTGTGCACTGGTTGTGACGGTAGACGAATTGCAGTGGATCTAGGCGTCCTGGGAGTATGGAGTTGATGCGCTTCGTGACCAACCTCTCGAAGCACTTCATTATGATTGATGTCAGGGCCACCGGATGGTAGTCATTGAGGCACGTTGCCTGGCTCTTCTTTGGCACCAGTATGATGGTGGTCTTCTTGAAACAGGTGGGTCCTCGGAGCGGAGTAGGGACAGGTTAAAGATGTCCGCGAACATATCTGCTAGCTGGTCCGCGCAGGCTCTGAGTGCACGACCAGGGATCCTGTCCAGACCTGTCGCCTTCTGAGGGTTCACTTTCAGGAAGGCCGATCTGACTTCGGAAGCTGTGACGGTGGGTATGGGTGTGATATGGGCTGTTAAGGGGAGTCAAGAGCGGATCGAGGGTTTCCTGCTCGAACCGAGCATAGAATGCATTGAGTTCATCGGGGAGGGGTGCGTTGCTGCTGGAGATACTGCTCGGCTTCGCTTTGTAGCCATTATGTTGTTTAGGCCTTGCCACAACTGACGAGAGTCTGTAACGCTAGCCTGTGACTCTAGCTTGGCCTGATATTTATGATAGATGCATTGAAGGAGAAGCTGGAAGGAATAGAAGGATATGTTAATGGGGTGAGATGAAATAGGGTGGGAGGAGGCTCGACATCTACACAGACCAGCTGGGTCAAATAGTCTGTTTGTTGCTGTAATTATTCTACATAATCCCAGGAAAGGGGCCACTATAGATGTGGGAATTGGAGAAGAGAGGAAACAAATGCCCAGAAAAGGCAGAATTGCTGCAACATAGCTTGTGACACAAGAATTTGATAAAATTAACCCCCGCATCCTCCACCTCCCTCCTCCCCATGCCCCACCCAACCACCTCTCCTCACCCTCTCCTGATCAAAGACTTTCTTTTGAGGCTCCCCAAAAAATAATGTACAAGAGAAACTACAGTGTTTGACAATGAAGCCCCCTGCTTGTGAGGGCTGCAACTGGGTCTTGTATCAATTGAGGAGGGTCCGAGGCCCAGAAGGAAACTGAGAAGTAAAAATATTGGTCTGACCTGACTTTTCCCTATTGGGGGGTCTTACTTGCGAGCTGAAGACCTTCTTGTAAGCAGCCTTTTTCACCCTGCCAGCCATCAGCGAGAAGGGATAAGTTAAGGACAGCTCAATATAGAGCAGTAACTTTGAAAGTTTAGAGACAGGAAAGATGAATGCTGCTTACCTTGTGGTCTCAACTCTGAAGGGGAACTGTTTCATCTCATCCTGCCTCAAACAGTGCACTTCATAGCCCTGGTTCTGATTCAATTATGCTTTGATTATACTCACTCCGGTCTGCAATTTCATCTTGGCCAGAAGGGGGCATTTTGGGCAGAATCTCCAAACGGTGCCCATGGAGGAAACTCCAAATTCGCTGAAAACTCTTGACTCAGTGGGTGACACTGCCACCTCTGATTTTCAGTAAGTCAGTTCATATCATTTACATGGATTTCGGCAAAGCCTTTGGCAAGGTCCCTCATAGGAGACTTCTAAAGAAGGCAAAGCACCCTGGGATGCAGGATAACTTGATAAAGTGGATTCAAATTGGCTGAGCTGTAGGAGACAGAAGGTGATGACAGACGGATGTTTTAGTGACTGGTAGCCAGTGACCAGTGGCGTACCGCAGGGATCTGTGCTGGGCCCACTTTTGTTTATCATTTATAAAACAACATGGATGACTATGTGGGGGATAGGATTAATAGGTTTGTGGATGACACAAAGATTGGTGAGGGTAAACAGTGAGGTTGAGTGTCTTGGGTTACAGGAAGATATAGACGGGATGGCCAAATAGGCAGAAAAGTAGCAGATGGAATTTCACTTTGAAAACACTGGAAGGAGTAATGCAACAAGGAAGTATTCAATGAATGGTCTGACACTGGGAAGTTCCGAGGAACAAAGGACCCTTGCCTTGTTTGTCCATAGATCTCTGAAGGCAGAGGGCAGGTTAATAGGGTGGTGAAAAATATATTTGGGACATTTGCCTTTATCAATCAAGGCAAAGATTACAAAAGCAGGGAGGTCAGAGGGGGCAGAGGGGGCGGGGTTGCCTTGTTAATTAGGAATGAAATTAAATCAACAGCACTAAACGGCATAGGGTCAGATGATGTGGAGTCTGTGTGGGTAGGGTTGAGGAACCACAAAGGCAAAAAAACCATAATGGGAGTTATGTACAGGCCTCCTAACAGTGGTCAGGACCAGGGGCACAAAATGCACCACGAAATAGAAAGTGCATGTCAGAAAGGCAAGGTCACAGTGATCATGGGGGACTTCAATATGCAGGTGGACTGGGTAAATAATGCTGCCAATGGACCCAAGGAAAGGGAATTCATTGAATGGTTACAGGAGGCCTTTTTGGAACAGCTTATGATGGAGCCCACGAGGGAACAGGCCATTCTGGACTTAGTGTTATATAATGAGGCAGACTTGATTAAAGATCTTAAAGTAAGGGAACACTTAGGAGGCAGTGATCATAATATGATAGAATTCAATCTGCAATTTGAAAGAAAGAACGTAGAATCAGATGTAAAGGTGTTACAGTTAAATAAAGGTAACTACAGGGGCATGAGGGAGGAACTGATGAAAATTGACTGGGAGAAGAGCCTAGTGGGAAAGACAGTAGAACAGCAATGGCAGGTGTTTCTGGGAGTAATTGAGGACACAGTACAGAGGTTCATCCCAAAGAAAAGAAAGGTTATCAGAGGGGGGATTAGGCAGCCATGGCTGACAAAGGAAGTTAGGGAATGCATCAAAGCAAAAGAGAAAGCCTATAATGTGGCAAAGAGTAGTGGGAAGTCAGAAGATTGGGAAGGCTACAAAAACAAACAGAGGATAACAAAGAGAGAAATAAGGAAAGAGAGGATCAAATATGAAGGTAGACTAGCCAGTAACATTAGGAATGATAGTAAAAGTTTCTTTAAATACGTTAAAAACAAACGGGAGGCAAAAGTAGATATTGGGCCGCTCCAAAATGACGCTGGTAATCTAGTGATGGGAGACAAGGAAATAGCTGAGGAACTAAATAAGTACTTTGCGTCAGTCTTCACAGTAGTAGAAGACATGAGTAATATCCCAACAATTCAGGAGAGTCAGGGGGCAGAGTTGAATATGGTAGCCATCACAAAGGAGAAAGTGCTAGAGAAACTAAGTGGACTAAAAATTGATAAATTTCCGGACCCAGATGGGTTACATCCTAGAGTTCTAAAGGAGATAGCTGAAGAAATAGTGGAGGCGTTAGTTATGATCTTTCAAAAGTCACTGGAGTCAGGGAAAGTCCCAGAGGATTGGATTGGAAAATTGCTGTTGTAACCCCCCTGTTCAAGAAGCGAACAAGAAAAAAGATGGAAAATTATAGGCCAATAAGCCTAACCTCGGTTGTTGGCAAGATTCTAGAATTCATTGTTAAGGATGAGATTTCTAAATTCTTGGAAGTGCAGGGTCGGATTAGGACAAGTCAGCATGGATTTAGTAAGGGGAGGTCGTGCCTGACAAACCTGTTAGAGTTCTTTGAAGAGATAACAAATAGGTTAGAACATGGAGAGCCAATGGATGTTATCTGTCTTGACTTCCAAAAGGCCTTTGATAAGGTGCCTCACGGGAGACTGCTGAGTAAAATAAGGGCCCATGGTATTCGAGGCAAGGTACTAACATGGATTGACAATTGGCTGTCAGGCAGAAGGCAGAGAGTTGGGATAAAAGGTTCTTTTTCGGAATGGCAACCGGTGACGAGTGGTGTCCCGCAGGGTTCAGTGTTGGGGCCACAGCTGTTCTCTTTATATGTTCTCCGATCTAGATGACAGGACAGGGGGCATTCTGGCTAAGTTTGCCGATGATACAAAGATAGGTGGAGGGGCAGGTAGTATTGAGGAGGTGGGGAGGCTGCAGAAAGATTTAGACAGTTTAGGAGAGTGGTCCAAGAAATGGCTCATGAAATTCAACATGGGCAAGTGCGAGGAAAAAAGAATAGAGGCATGGACTATTTTCTAAACGGTGACAAAATTCATAATGCTGAAGTGCAAAGGGACTTGGGAGTCCTAGTCCAGGATTCTCTAAAGGTAAACTTGCAGGTTGAGTCCGTAATTAAGAAAGCAAATGCAATGTTGTCATTTATCTCAAGAGGCTTGGAATATAAAAGCAGGGATGTACTTCTGAAGCTTTATAAAGCATTAGTTAGGCTCCATTTAGAATACTGTGAGCAATTTTGGGCCCCACACCTCAGGAAGGACATACTGGCACTGGAGCGGGTCCAGCGGAGATTCACACGGATGATTCCAGGAATGGTAGGCCTAACATACGATGAACATCTGAGGATCCTGGGATTATATTCATTGGAGTTTAGGAGGTTGAGGTGAGATCTAATAGAAACTTACAAGATAATGAATGGCTTAGATAGGGTGGATGTAGGGAAGTTGTTTCCATTAGCAGGGGAGACTCGGACCCAGGGGCACAGCCTTAGAATAAAAGGGAGTCACTTTAGAACAAAGATGAGGAGAAATTTCTTCAGCCAGAGAGTGGTGGGTCTGTGGAATTCATTGCCACAGAGGGTGGTGGAGGCCGGGACGTTGAGTGTCTTTAAGACAGAAGTTGATAAATTCTTGATTTCTCGAGGAATTAAGGGCTATGGAGAGAAATCAGCCATGATTGAATGGTGGAGTGGACTCGATGGGCCGAATGGCCTTACTTCCGCTCCTATGTCTTATGGTCTTATGGTCATGTTGGAGTTGTATAGAACTTTGGTGAGGCCACAGCTGGAGTACTGTGCGCAGTTCTGGTCGTCACATTATAGGAAGGATGTGATTGCACTGGAGGAGGTGCAGAGGTGATTCACCAGGATGTTGCCTGGGATCGAACATTTAAGTTATGAAGAGAAGTTCGATAGGCTTGTTTTTTTTTCGTTGGAGCAGAGAAGATTGAGGGGCGACCTGATCAAGGCGTACAAGATTATGAGGGACATGGACAGGGTGGATAGGGAGCAGCTGTTCCCCTTAGTTGAAGGGTCAGTTATGAGGGAATACAAGTTCAATGTGAGGGCAGGAGGTTTAGGGGGGATTTGAGGAAAATCTTTTTTATCCAGAGGGTGGTGATAGTCTGGAATGTGCTGGATGGGAGGGTGGTAGAGACGGGTTACCTCACATCCTTTAAAATGTTCCTGGATGAGCACTTGGCACATTATAACATTCAAGTGGGCCAAGTGCTGGCAAATGGGATTGGGTAGACAGGTCAAGTGTCTTCCATGCATCGGTGCAGATTCGATGGGCCGAGAGGTCTCTGCTGCACTGTATGATTCTGTGATTCTGTGAAGTCACGGGTTCAAGCCCCATTGCGCAGGTCAAAGAGACACAGCCTGAGTGAGTGAGACACAGACGGAGTAAGAATTTGAAACTTGGTAATTTGGTGCAGTGAGGTAACCAGGAACGGTAAGTGATAAATCTAATTCTGTTGTTTTTCAGTTAAAAGTGCAGTGTAGATTAGTGTCTGATTGGCTGAAGCTGCCCCCACCCTAATTGCTGAGAGGCAGTTATCTGGCAGTCACCCGAGGCCTGTTTAGGGGCACGAAGGTACACATTGTATTCTTCTCTTTGAAGTTTAAGTAGTGTGAGTCATCCTAAAGTCTGTATAAAAGACAGACAGAAAGCGCACTTAGTAAGCGTTGCACAGGTCAAAGAGACACAGCCTGAGTGAGTGAGACACAGACAGAGTGAGAATTTGAAACTTGGTAATTTGGTGCAGTGAGGTAATTCGGTGAAGACTGGGAGAAGGTGCTTTTTCCCTCCTGTTTTGTTCTCTCTCTTTCTTCTGGCCTGTAACTTTTAATCATCAGGGAGAGAACCTGAGAACATTGGAGACCCTCAGAAGGTAAGTTAGTGATTTTTACTTTTATTACCTTTTCAAATTGTGTGTGGGGACGGGGGGGGACGGGGACTGAAGTGACATCACAGAAAAGCTGTGACCTGAGTGGCTGGTTGGGAATCTACACTAAATTAAAAAAATTAAGCATTGGTAACTAATTAAACAGAATTACTTAATTATAATTTAGAGGGGTATCTAAGCCAGAGATCGGAGAGTACTATATTTAGCTTTCACATTTATAGTAGAAATCTAATGCTAGGAAACAGATAGTTAACAGTAACCTTTTTAAAAAAAAATTAACTTTTAACTTTAATTTACTAATTAATTGACGCAATGTCAGTTAGAGGGGTGCAGTGCTCTGACTGTGAGATGTGGCAGGTCCGGGAGGCTTCCAGCGTCCCGGATGGCTTCATCTGCAGAAAGTGCACCCAACTGGAGCTCCTCACAGACCGCATGGTTCAGTTGGAGCAGCAATTGGATGCACTTAGGAGCATGCAGGTGGCGGAAAGCGTCATAGATAGCAGTTATATAAATGTGGTCACACACAAGGTGCAGGCAGAGAAATGGGTGACCACCAGAAAGGGCAGGCAGTCAGTGCAGGAATCCCCTGTGGTTGTCCCCCTCTCGAACAGGTATACCCCTTTGGATACTGTCTGGGGGGATAGCCTATCAGGGGAAAACAGCATCAGCCAGAGCAGTGGCACCACGGCTGGCTCTGATGTTCAGAAGGGAGGGTCAAAGCGCAGAAGAGCAATAGTAATAGGGGACTCTATAGTCAGGGGCACAGATAGACACTTCTGTGGACGTGAAAGAGACTCCAGGATGGTATGTTGCCTCCCTGGTGCCAGGGTCCAGGATGTCTCCGAACGGGTAGAGGGCATCCTGAAGGGGGAGGGCAAACAGGCAGAGGTTGTTGTACATATTGGTACTAACGACATAGGCAGGAAGGGGCATGAGGTCCTGCAGCAGGAGTTCAGGGAGCTAGGCAGAAAGTTAAAAGACAGGACCTCTAGGGTTGTAATCTCGGGATTACTCCCTGTGCCACGTGCCAGTGAGGCTAGAAATAGGAAGATAGAGCAGCTAAACACGTGGCTAAACAGCTGGTGTAGGAGGGAGGGTTTCTGTTATCTGGACCACTGGGAGCTCTTCCGGGGCAGATGTGACCTATATAAGAAGGATGGGTTGCATCTAAACCGGAGAGGCATAAATATCCTGGCCGCGAGGTTTGCTAATGTCACACGGGAGGGTTTAAACTAGTATGGCAGGGGGGTGGGCACAGGAGCAATAGGTCAGAAGGTGAGAGCATTGAGGGAGAACTAGGGAATAGGGACAGTGGGGCTCTGAGGCAGAGCAGACGGGGAGAGGTTGCTGAACACAGCGGGTCTGGTGGCCTGAAGTGCATATGTTTTAATGCAAGAAGTATTACGGGTAAGGCAGATGAACTTAGAGCTTGGATTAGTACTTAGAACTATGATGTTGTTGCCATTACAGAGACCTGGTTGAGGGAAGGGCAGGATTGGCAGCTAAACATTCCAGGATTTAGATGTTTCAGGCGGGATAGAGGGGGATGTAAAAGGGGAGGCGGAGTTGCGCTACTGGTTAGGGAGAATATCACAGCTGTACTGCGGGAGGACACCTCAGAGGGCAGTGAGGCTATATGGGTAGAGATCAGGAATAAGAAGGGTGCAGTCAGAATGTTGGGGGTTTACTACAGGCCTCCCAACAGCCAGCGGGAGATAGAGGAGCAGATAGGTAGTCAGATTTTGGAAAAGAGTAAAAACAACAGGGTTGTGGTGATGGGAGACTTCAACTTCCCCAATATTGACTGGGACTCACTTAGTGCCAGGGGCTTAGACGGGGCAGTGTTTGTAAGGAGCATCCAGGAGGGCTTCTTAAAACAATATGTAGACAGTCCAACTAGGGAAGGGGCGGTACTGGACCTGGTATTGGGGAATGAGCCCGGCCAGGTGGTAGAAGTTTCAGTAGGGGAGCATTTCGGGAACAGTGACCACAATTCAGTAAGTTTTAAAGTGCTGGTGGACAAGGATAAGAGTGGTCCTAGGGTGAATGTGCTAAATTGGGGGAAGGCTAATTATAACAATATTAGGCGGGAACTGAAGAACCTAGATTGGGGGCGGATGTTTGAGGGCAAATCAACATCTGACATGTGGGAGGCTTTCAAGTGTCAGTTGAAAGGAATTCAGGACTGGCATGTTCCTGTGAGGAAGAAGGATAAATATGGCAATTTTCGGGAACCTTGGATAACGAGAGATATTGTAGGCCTCGTCAAAAAGAAAAAGGAGGCATTTGTCAGGGCTAAAAGGCTGGGAACAGACAAAGCCTGTGTGGAATATCAGGAAAGTAGGAAGGAACTTAAGCAAGGAGTCAGGAGGGCTAGAAGGGGTCACGAAAAGTCATTGGCAAATCGGGTTAAGGAAAATCCCAAGGCTTTTTACACGCACATAAAAAGCAAGAGGGTAGCCAGGGAAAGGTTTGGCCCACTGAAGAATAAGCAAGGGAATCTATGTGTGGAGCCAGAGGAAATGGGCGAGGTACTAAATGAATACTTTGCATCAGTATTCACCAAAGAGAAGAAATTGGTAGATGTTGAGTCTGGAGAAGGGTGTGTAGATAGCCTGGGTCACATTGAGATCCAAAAAGACGAGGTGTTGGGCGTCTTGAAAAATATTAAGGTAGATAAGTCCCCAGGGCCTGATGGGATCTACCCCAGAATACTGAAGGAGGCTAGAGAGGAAATTGCTGAGGCCTTGGCAGAAATCTTTGGATCCTCGCTGTCTTCAGGTGATGTCCCGGAAGACTGGAGAATAGCCAATGTTGTTCCTCTGTTTAAGAAGGGTAGCAAGGATAATCCCGGGAACTACAGGCCGGTGAGCCTTACTTCAGTGGTAGGGAAATTACTGGAGAGAATTCTTCGAGACAGGATCTACTCCCATTTGGAAGCAAATGGACATATTAGTGAGAGGCAGCATGGTTTTGTGAAGGGGAGGTCGTGTCTCACTAACTTGATAGAGTTTTTCGAGGAGGTCACAAAGATGATTGATGCAGGTAGGGCAGTGGATGTTGTCTATATGGACTTCAGTAAGGCCTTTGACTAGGTCCCTCATGGTAGACTCGTACAAAAGGTGAAGTCACACGGGATCAGGGGTGAGCTGGCAAGGTGGATACAGAACTGGCTAGGTCATAGAAGGCAGAGAGTAGCAATGGAAGGATGCTTTTCTAATTGGAGGGCTGTGACCAGTGGTGTTCTGCAGGGATCAGTGCTGGGACCTTTGCTGTTTGTAGTATATATAAATGATTTGGAGGAAAATGTAACTGGTCTGATTAGTAAGTGCGCAGACGTCACAAAGGTTAGTGGAATTGCGGATAGCAATGAGGACTGTCAGAGGATACAGCAGGATTTAGATTGTTTGGAGACTTGGGCGGAGAGATGGCAGATGGAGTTTAATCTAGACAAATGTGAGGTAATGCATTTTGGAAGGTCTAATGCAGGTAGGGAATAGACAGTGAATGGTAGAACCCTCAAGAGTATTGAAAGTCAGAGAGATCTAGGTGTACAGGTCCACAGGTCACTGAAAGGGGCAACTCAGGTGGAGAAGGTAATCAAGAAGGCATACGGCATGCTTGCCTTCATTGGCCGGGGCATTGAGTATAAGAATTGGCAAGTCATGTTGCAGCTGTATAGAACCTTAGTTAGGCCACACTTGGAGTATAGTGTTCAATTCTGGTCGCCACACTACCAGAAGGATGTGGAGGCTTTAGAGAGGGTGCAGAAGAGATTTACCAGAATGTTGCCTGGTATGGAGGGCATTAGCTATGAGAAGCGGTTGAATAAACTCGGTTTGTTCTCACTGGAACGACGGAGGTTGAGGGGCGACCTGATAGAGGTCTACAAAATTATGAGGGGCATAGACAGAGTGGATAGTCAGAGGCTTTTCCCCAGGGTAGAGGGGTCAATTACTAGGGGGCATAGGTTTAAGGTGAGAGGGGCAAGGTTTAGAGTAGATGTACGAGGCAAGTTTTTTACACAGAGGGTAGTGGGTGCCTGGAACTCGCTACCGGAGGAGGTGGTGGAAGCAGGGACGATAGTGACATTTAAGGGGCATCTTGACAAATACATGAATAGGATGGGAATAGAGGGATACGGACCCAGGAAGGCAGAAGATTGTAGTTTAGTCAGGCAGCATGGTCGACACGGGCTTGGAGGGCCGAAGGGCCTGTTCCTGTGCTGTACATTTCTTTGTTCTTTGTTCTTTGTTCACTCCAGAGAGCAGATCTGCTGAGCGAGTGCTGCACTGCTGGAGGTGCTGCCTGAGATGTTAAACTGAGATCACATCGGCCCTCTCAGATGCCTATAAAAGATGCCATAAAAATCAGCAGTGGATATCTCCCCGGTCAACATTTATCCCTTAACTGACATGAATCAAGAACAGATAATCTGATTGTTTACCTCACAGCTGTTTATGAGATATTGCAGTGCACAGAGTTGGCTTTTACATTTCCCTATTATTAAGCCCCAGGAAGCCGAGCGGGTAGGGTGAAGCCAATTTTTTACAGTCACGAAAAGTTTGCCTGTGGCATCAAATATTTACAGAGTAAAGTCCCTTTGGGACAACCAACATCCCAGTTCCTGCTCAGGCCGGCCTTTATACTAAGTTCTTACGAGCCCCAGCTGGGGAGGCCTCTGCGCACTTGCGGGGAAGCTCACATTCCACGAGTCCATCGGGAGATCAATCAGGGTATCCCGGTGGGCCTCCTGGGGGTTATTACATTTGAAAGGTATTTGGTTGGCTATGAATGCCGATGGACATTCTGACAATGTGTATGGTGCTACACAAAGGTGAAGATTTTTTTCTACCCTTCCCTCCGAAACCTGAGGTGCACAGATAACTCACCCACCGTTACTCAGGTGAGACTGAGTGTCAGAGAACTACTGAGGTACAGAAGGCATCTCTCATTTCAACCCATCCTCTTATTGCTACATACGTGCTCCTAAACCAGGGAGATGCTGGATACAATAGCAATCTCCTTTGACAGCACGTCCCAAACCCACAACCTCTACCATCTCGAAGGACAAGGGCAGCAGGCAGATAGGGACACCATCATGAGGTTACCCTCCAAATTATTCACCATTCTGATTTGAAAATATACCACTCTTCCTTCCCTGTCTTTGGGTGAACATCCTGGAACACCCTCCCCAACAGCACTGTGGGTGTGTGTACCTACACCACATGGACTGCAGCGGTTCAAAAAGAAGCTCACCGCCATCTTCTCATGCACAATTTGGAATGGACAATAAAACTCTGGCCCTGCCAGCGATACTCATGTCCCAAGAATGATTTTATTTTATTTCAAAAACAAGATTCCTGGCTGATTTATCTCTCCCATATTCAAAGACAGATGTTGAGTGGACAATCGTAGCACAGATTGAAGATTTGGCACAGTTAACTTTACCCTTTATAACAACTGAAGGCCTTAGCATTTTAATAATATTTTATTGTGTGTCAATGTCTTTTAAATGAAATTATTGCTGACCACGGTTGGACTTTAACTGGCATAGGTTAGTTTGCGAAGGCTTATTGTTTCAATTAGACTAGAACAACTGTTTATTCTACAGTGTTTTTATTAAACAGAAGTCTGGTTAAAAAAAAAATGAGCGCAATATTCTTTTTCCCTGGAAAATTACAAGTTGGGCATTAAAAAAGTTATTTTTCTTATACCAGGGTCTATCTTCATGCTGTGTATCCACAGCACCTCCACAGACCATCTGGCAACAGAGATGTAAATATTTGAATTAGCTCAACAAAGTTAAACCACAAGCACAGCAAATAATTTTCTTCAATTTTAAGTGAATTTACTTTCTTGTCGGGATTTCCTGCAGTTCTACTTGAGAGAAACCGTAGAATTTGTGCAAAGTGGCATTTACAAGATGACAGATCACGTGTTTAACTTTAACTGCGGGATCGTAGCATGGTCCAACAACACCTCACACCTTGGTTACAAGTCCCTGGTTACAAAGTCATCCTGACATTTTTTTGTAAATCCCAAGGGAAAATAGTACCTTGGCTCAATCGCTGGCACACGCGCTTGTAGGAACAGGCGGCCATTCCTCCCCTCAAGCTCTGTTCTGACATTTAGTTCATGATCATTTATCCAAAACTAAAGCAAAGCACCGTGGATGCTGGAAACCAGAAATAAAATCAGAAAACACTCAATGGGCACGGCAGCATCTGTGGCAACTGGAACAGGATTGACATTTCAGGTCAATGATCCATTTGCCAAACTTAATTCTCTGTCCCTTACCTAGGAAAAACCCACTGATCTCACGCTTTCACTGTTATCGTTCTCCTGTTTTGCCTCCACTTATCTCTCTCCCTCTTTTTTGTACCTTTCTTTTTCTCTCTCTCTCTCTCTCTCTTTCTCTCTCTCTCCGTTCATCCAAATGTCTCTTATTTTTTTAATTCCTGCTTGTTTTCCTGTGTGCTTTGCATCTCTCGGTCAGTTGGTTGTGGATGTGACAACGACAAAAGGAAGGTCTGTGAAAGGGTGGACACAGGTGAGAATGAGTGACATAATAGTTTGTCTCACAGGACCAAAGGCCTGGTGGTGAGGCAAGGAAAAAACAAAAGTTGTGCCTCGAGCAGGTGTGCTGCTGACTGAAAGTAAAAAATAAGTGGAACCAGAGCATTAGCTTAGAATGTGTAATAACTGAAGGGGAAATAGAGAACAAAAGTAAGAGAACAACAGCAACATCACCTTGTCTGCTCAAATGCAGTGGTCTGAAGTGTATTTGTTTCAACGCCTGAAGTCCAGCAGGTAAGGCAGTTGAACTGAGAGCAATTATTAGTACTTGGATCTAAGATGTTGTGGCTACCACTGAAACATGGTTAAAGGAAGGGCAGGACTGACAGCTGAGCATTGGAGGATATAGATGCTTCAGGAGGGATAGAGGGGGATGTAAAAGGGGCAAGGGAGTAGCATTACTGGTTAAGGAAAATATTAGCGCCATACTGCAGGAAGCCACCTCGGAGGGCTCATATAATAAGGCAATCTGGGTAGAGCTCAGGAAGAGGAAGGGAGCAATCACAATGTTGAGGGTTTGTTACAAGCCCCCCAAATGCCAGCGAGAGATAGAGGAGCAGACAGGTAGAGAGGTTTTGGATAGGTGCAAATGGAACTGCGTTGTTGTGGTAAGGGATTTTAACTTCCCCTATATTGACTAAGACTCACTTAGTGCTAGGGGCTTGGATGGGGCAGAGTTTGTAAGGTGTATCCAGGATGGCTTCTTGATGCAATATGTAGATAGTCTCACTAGGGAAGGGGCAGTACTGACCTGGTATTGGGGAATGAGCCTGGACAGGTGGTTGAGGTTTCAGTAGGGGAACATTTTGGGAGGAGTGACCACAATTCCGTACGTTTTAGGGTACTTTTGGACAGGGATGAGGGTAACCCTCAGGTTAAGATGCTAAATTGGGGAAAGGCAAATTACGATAAAATTAGACAGGAATTGAAGAATTTGGATTGATGCGGCTGTTGGGGGGTAAATCAACATTGGGCATGTGGGAGTCTTTCATGTGACAGTTGATTAAGATTTAGGAAAGTCACATTCCTGAGAGAACGAAGGATGAGTATGGGGAAGCTTGGGAGCCTTGGATAACAAGGGATATTGTGAACCTCGTCAAAAAGAAAAATGAGGCTTTTGTATGGTCTAGAAGTGTGGGGAGAGACAAAACCCTTGAGGAGTATAGTAGGAAGGTGCTTAAGTGGGAAATTAGGAGGGGTCATGGAAAGTCCTTAGCAAGTAAGATTAAGGTGAATCCCAAAGCTTTTTATTCATATGTAAAAAGCAAGAGAATGGCCAGGGAATGGATTGGACCACTTAAAGACAGTGGGGGGAATCTGTGCGTTGAGCCAGAGGAAATGGGCAAGGTACCAAATGAATACTTTGCATCAGTGTTCACCAAAGAAAAGGACTTTGTGGTAGATGATTATTTTGTAGGGTATGTGGATAGTCTGCGTCTTGTTGACATCAAAAAGGAGGAGGTATTGGGTGTTTTAAAATACATTAAGGTAGATACGCCTCCTGGGCCGGATGGGATTTACCCCAGAATACTGAGGGAAGCAAGGGAGGAAATTGCTGGGGCCTTGACTTTGCATCCTTATTGGCTACAGGTGAGATCCTAGATGACTGGGGAATAGCTAATGTAGTACCGCTGTGTAAGAAAGGTAGCCGGGATAATCCTGGAAACTATAGGCTGGTGAGCGTTACATTTTTGGAGAGTATTCTCAGGGCAGGAATTATACTAATTTGGAAACAAATGGACTCATCAGTGATAGACAGCATGGTTGTGTGAAGGGGAGGTCGTTTCTCAGTACCTTGATCGAGGTTTTTGAGAAGGTGACAAAGATGATTGATGAGGGGAGGCCGGTGGATATTATTTACATAGACTTCAGTAAAGCCTTTGACAAGGTCCCTCATGGCAGACTGGTACAAAAGGTGAAGTCACACAGGATCAGATGTGAGGTGGCAAGATGGATACAGAGCTGGCTCAGTCACAGAAGGCAGCTGGTAGCAGTAGAAGGATATTTTTCTGAATGGAAGGTTATGACCAGTGGTGTTCCACAGGGATCGGTGCTGAGGCCCCTGTTTTTTGTAGTATACATTAACGATTTGGAGGAAAATGCAGCTGCTCTGGTTAGTAAGTTTGTGGGTGACAGCAAGATTGGTGGACTGGCAGGTAATGTTGACGATTGTCAGAGGATACAGCAGGACATAGATAGGTTGGAGACTTGGGCAGAGAAATGACAAATGGAGTTTAATCCAGGCAAATGTGAGGTAATGCATTTTGGTAGGTCTAACATAGAGGGAATATACAGTAAATGGCAAAACTCTTTGGAATATAGAAAATCAGAGAGAGCTGGGCGTTTATGTCCACAGATCTTTGAAGGTGGCAGCACAAGTGGACAAGGTAGTGAAGAAAGCATATGGAATGCTTGCCTTCATTGGACGGGGCATCGAGTATAAAAACTGGCAAGTCCTGACAGTTGTCTAGAACCTTGGTAAGGCCGCACTTGGAATATTACGCACAATTCTGGTCGCCACAATACCAGACAGATGTGGAGGCTTTGGAAAGGGTGCAGAGGAGGTTTACCAGGATGTTGCCTGGTCTGGAGGGTGTTAGCTATGAGGAGGCGCTGAATAGACTCGGATTGTTTTCATGAGAACAACGGAGTTTGAAGGGCGACCTGATAGAGTTCCGCAAGATTATGAGGGGCATGGATAGAGTGGATGGGTAGGCATTCTTTCCCAGGGTGGCGGGGTCAGTCACCAGGGGGCATAAGTTTAAGGTCCGTCGGGCAAAGTTTAGAGGAGATGTGCGAGGCAGGTTTTTTACACGGTAGCACAAGTGGATAGCACTATGGCTTCGCAGCGCCTGGGTCCCAGGCTCAATTCCCTGCTGGGTCACCATGCGGAGTCTGCACATCCTCCCCGTGTGTGCGTGGGTTTCCTCCGGGTGCTCCGGTTTCCTCCCACAGTCCAAAGACGTGCAGGTTAGGTGGATTGGCCACGCCAAATTGCCCTTGGTGTCCAAAAAGGTTAAGAGGGGTTATTGAGTTACGGGGATAGGGTGGAAGTGACGGCTTAAGTGGGTCGGTGCAGACCCGATGGGCCAAATGGCCTCCTTCTTTCATAGAATTTACAGTGCAGAAGGAGGCCATTCGGCCCAGCGAGTCTGCACCGGCTCTTGGAAAGAGCACCCTACCCAAGGTCAAAGCTTCCACCCTATCCCCATAACCCAGTAACCCCACCCAACACTAAGGGCAATTTTGGACACTAAGGGCAATTTATCATGGCCAATCCACCTAACCTGCACATCTTTGGACTGTGGGAGGAAACTGGAGCACCCGGAGGAAACCCACGCAGACACGGGGAGGACTTGCAGACTCCGCACAGACAGTGACCCAAGCCGGAATCGAACCTAGGACCCTGGAGCTGTGAAGCAATTGTGCTATCCACAATACTACCGTGCTGCCCACTTCTGCACTGTATGTTCTATGTTCTATGTTCTATGTACACAGAGGGTGGTGAGTGCCTGGAACACATTGCCAGGGGAGGTTGTGGAAGCAGATATATTAATGGCGTTCCAAAGGCATTGCGACAAATACATGGATAGGTTGGGTATAGAGGGATACAGCATTAGGAAGTGCTGAGGATTTTGGCCAAAAGTGGTATCATGACCGGTATAGGCTTGGAAGGCCGAAGGGCCTGTTTGTGTGCTGTATTGTTCTTTGTTCTTAAAAACCTAGACAAGCAAAGAAAATGAAACAAAATATGAGTAAGAGATTGTTGTCTGAAACCATTAGAACTCAATGTTGAATCTGCAAAGCTGTAAAGTATCGAATTGAAAGATGAGATGCTATTCTTCAAGTTACACTGAGCTTCACTGGAACAGTGCAGCAGGCTGAGGTCAGAGATATCACCGTGATATCAAGGTGGAGAATTAAAATGAATCCCCAGTCCCTGTGGCAATATGGTCACATGGGCTTATTGCCAGGCAGGGTTCATCACAACTTCACACCATCCCCCCATTCCAGGGCATTCTGTTTTACCTTAAATTAAAGAGAGCTGTTTAAAACATAACATCGAGCAGTCACAACATTGTGAAGGCTAGCATTCAATTAGCCTTTTTGATTTCTTTGTGGACCTATGATATTTTAATGGTTTATTTATATTGTCTCCACTCTTTCTAGCTTTTCAGCATTTACAAAGTACCATGTTCTATCCTTCTCGTGTCCAAGATGGATGAGCTCATATTTGGCTACATTGAAATCCATTGGCTACATTTTTGCCCATCCATTAATCCTTTAATATCGCTTTGTAATGCACTCTGGTTTCAATGCCACCTATGTTTGTGTCATTGGCAATCCTGGACATTTGCATTCTATTCCATCATGTACGTTTTTGGCAAATATGGTTAATAGTTAAGGCCATAAGTCAGGACCATGTTGGGAGACCTCCCTGTTGTATTACACTTTGTGGTGACATGTCGTTACTCTTTGCCTCGTAATCCAGAATGGTCTGATGATCAAGAAACCACCCATCTTTAACTTGAAGCAAAGCTGATTTATTGAATAGCGATTAAATTAAATTGACTTTGCCCACTCTACTGAGCTGTAACTGTTAATAAAGTAATACTGAGTTTGTTAAACTATAATCTATGATTAAGTATGAACTAACGAAGTACACGTGCTAATTCTCTCTAACCTAACTATTCCTTGAGATGTGATCCATCTCTCTCTTCTGCTAATACTAAACTACCCAAGATTCCCTGAGCTGCAATATTTATAGTGGGAATTGGTGTTGCCCTCTAATGTTTACATTACACCGAGATGTAATAATTAACCCTTTAGTCTGCCTATATACACATCATTACACTCCCCATTTGTTCCTTATAATCTTGTGTGTTTCTGTACAAAATGCCTACTTGGATTACACACTCAAAACCTGAGTCCTTGCTCTCATGTAGTTTTTCTCACACATTTCTTACTTCTCTCTCCCAATTTAATTATTTCAATATTTTAGTTTTTCCTTTACCTGTAGTGTCTAAATCACAAATTCCGATAGTTACTCTTCTCTTTTCATAATTACGATTTACACTACCTTTTTCCACCTTTCCCCTTCCCCTGTTTAGAGTCCTTGGGATTCTCCGTCGGCCGACGCTGAATCGGGAAAGGCGATTGGGCAGAGAATCGTAGGTGTGGTGAAAATCGTGGCTGGCACCGGGCGCCCGACAGAATGCCATGCTCCGGTGCCTCGACAGTGGCGTCAATGCATTCTACTCCGCATGTACAGTAAACGCTATTGGCATATAATTAGCGGGTATTCTCCGGTACCTCTACGATGCTCTGCCTCCCCCCGGCGTAATTACCGACAGCGAGCTTCACTTATGGTTTTAAAAATTGGTAAACAGGCGCTATGGCTGATGAGGGGGAGAGAGCAGGTAGGAAATGCAGAGGCGAGACCGTGGGCTGCCGATCATGCCACTGGCAGGGCAGGCTGGGGGCGAGGGTCATCTGTCAGGCCAGGGAGGGCAGCAGGGTGTGCTGGGGGATGACCGGGGTAGGGCTGTAGGATCGGGGTGACCCTCCACAGGATTGGGGCATTCAGGCATGGCCGGCCATTCTGCGGCTTGCAAGGCCGCCATCTTGCTGCATTCTCCACTGACTGGCCTCTGTGGCCTGTGGTTACGCAGAGAGACACCGCCTGTATGGGGGCCCACCACCCTGGGGGACACCCCAGCCCCCATCTTCCACCCCATCACCCCCACACTCCATACCCCACCCTCCACACCCGCACCTCTCCCTCCACCCCACCACCCTTGCGCACCACACCCCATCCCACCAACTCCCCCCTCCCCAAATGGCCAGCGCCCACCTGCAGAGCATCACGTGGCCCACCCAACGGCAACGCCCACAGTAGCCCCTACAGGAGGGCGCTGGACGGGGGCTGGAGAACGTACCGCTGGCATGGGTAGTGCCAGCCAATGGTATGCCTGGCAGCAGGGACAGGCACCAGGGCAAGAGGCACCGATGGTGCCGGGCACCGACAGAGCCAGGGGTGCAGAGGGCACAGTGCCAGGGAGAACGGCCGGGTATGGATGTGGGGATGGAGGGTGGGGTGGTGAAGGCGGACATGCGGGGACAGGAGCTGCAATTCAGGCCGGGGCGACCGTGTAGCCTGGTTGGGCACGGGGTTCCACACCATGCTAACAAGTCTGCCTTTCAACCCTTGCAGTCAATGGTTATTGGAATTCAACCAGTAATGGTGGCCTTCATTCTGGCTGCCACAGCCCTGGGGATGCACTGAGGATACAACCAGAAGCAGCTCTAGAAGGACCCTGCAACTGCGGAGCCTGCTCCAAAGGAATAGGTGGCAGTTGGTGAGGATGGAAAGGCTGCCACCCAACAGGCCGAGGAGGATGTGGGAAGGAGGCACTTCATCGTGTGAATCTGCAGTATCTATCGTTCGAGGATCTGCCGGATCGGGCATGTCGTTGAAGGTGGACAGTGCAACATATCTGTTGGATCATGGTGGACCTGGCACCACGTGGGGTATGGGGGAGGACACTCGCTCCCGGTGGCCATCAAGGTGACGGCCGCCCTGATCTTTTATGCCACAGGATCCTTCCAGGCGCCGAGTGGGGACCTGCCTGGAATTTTGCACACTTCAATGCACAGGCGCCTCCGTGCCGTCATGGAATCCCTTTATGCCCGGTCAACACAATGTGGACCAAGCTCACCAGGATACCCGGGCAGCGGGGTTTGCCATCATCGCCTCGGTGCCCCAGGTCCAGGGGGTAATCGACGAGATGCATATCGCCCTACGGGCCCCGGCCCATGGCAGGCTGCTCTACACAAACCGAAAGGGGTTCTACTGGATGAGCATGCTGCTGGTGTATGACCCTGAGCTGCCAGATACCTAGGCAATGTGCACGACACCTTCATCCTGGCACACTCGATGGTTCCTGCATCTTCGAGGCACACCCCCAGCTGAGGGGTTGGCCCTTGGGTGTCAGGGGTTATCCGCTGTGATCATGGCTGATGACACCCGCCCGGAGGCCACTGATACCGATGCAGAGACCCGCTTCAACGACACCCATGCACCGACCAGGGACGTGTTCGAGCGGTGCCTTGGCATCCTGAAGATGCTGTTCAGGTGCTTGGACAGCTCTGGAGATGCTCTTCAGTATAGCGCTAGGAGAGTCTCCTACATCATGGTGGCCTGCTACAACCTCCACAACATTGCACAGCAGAGGGGCGACGTGCTGGAGGAGGAGGATGAACTGCAGGCCTCATCCATTGAGGAGTACGTGGGGGTGGGGGGGGGGGGGGGGCAAGGGTGGGAGGATCATGGGACCTAGGCAGGCATGGGAGCCCAGAAAATGTGTGCACCTGGGCCATTGCGCACAGGATGCTCTAATCGCCTCCAGCTTCACTGACCAGCGGCACGGACACCCTGTCCCCCCCCCCTCCCAACTTGCGGGTCTGGTCCATGGGATGGAGATGGGATGGACAACCTGCTCGGCAATGAGCTCCAGTTGACAAATTTTGACTCCTGCCCATAGTAGCAGTTTCCACCGTCCACCTGGGTGATACCTGCATGCGAGCTGGCCATTCCATCACAGGGTGCCATCGAACCACTGGGGCGGTGGGGGTGGGGATAGTGGAGACAGAAGCGTGGTTGGTGGTATGAGGTAGAAAAAGATGGTGGTGGGCAGCGGGGCGGTGAGCACTGGCTGAACTGGGGTCCCTGATCCAAGCCCACCCTCAAAGTCCAACCACCTCCCCCTCAGTCCACCAGCGCCCATTCTGCAACCAGCCCAGCAGATCCCTCACATCCTCCTGACAGAGCATCGAGGCAGGTTAAAACGTTAAAACGTTTGCTGTGAAACGGTGGACATTTTTGTACAGGTTTGTGTCCTAGCCCCTATCGTTATACTGCGTGCTGCAGCCGTACCACCCTAACTGGTGTCCACCTTTCTGACCTTATGGGCCCTAATGCTACATGTAGGTGGATCCCCAGGCGGTACATCATGAGTGGGCGCGGCCTGCTGCGATTACCGCCCTGTGACCTGGGTCCCCTTTGGCGGCTGTCTTCTAGGGCGACCTGGCCTGGATGGGCCCGGCTGTTGCTCGAGTGTCCCAAGTGGCGTGGCGTCACCCTGTTCTGCCCGCTGCCCATCACATGCGCTAAGGACAAGAGGGGGGGAGTCCGAGGTGCTCTGGTGCTCCAACACGACTCCTGCGGGAGTCACTAGCACGGGCCCCATCACCTCCTCCTACATCAGGGTGCCTGAAGGCCCCCAGACTATTCCTTGGCTCGGGAGTGTGATTGGGGCAAAAACCAAAGGTTTCCCCTCCACCTGGCGCTGCCAGTCATAGAGGCCCGCTCTCGTCTGACCAGGGTCTCAACGCTCAAGGCCATTGAGCATCGGGAGTGGATCATCACCCTCTGGGACTGTGCCACCTCCCTCTCTGGCTGGCTCAGGTCAGCCAGCGCCCTGGCAATGCCACCGATGCCCTCAGCCATGACCCGCTTTGACTGGGCCAAGCTCTGGATGTGCCGTTGCAATGTTCAGGTGGCCCTGATACACAGCTGCCTGTGGCAGGGCAGCCCTATCCTGTGCCTTTAGGTAGATCCCCAGGCAGTACATCAGAAGTGAATGTGGCCTACTGCGGTTCCTGACCTGTGACCTGGATTCCTTTGGTGGCCGTCCTCTGGAGCGAGCAGGCGTGGATGGGCGTGGCTGTTGCTAGGAAGCCCCAGGTGGTGTTTTGCTACCCTGTTCTACCTACTGCCCATCACATGCACAGAGTGGCCCAGACCTTGGACAGCCTGGCCCATGGCCTATACCTTCGCCCCCAAGGCTTCCACCACGGAAGCCACCCGTGCGCTGTTGGCCTGGGTGACATGCATGGTCTCCACCGTCTCCTGCCCCTGCAGGTGGTTGGACTTCTCCAACTGCATCAGCAGGCACTGGATGGTTGCTGACAACCTCTCATGAAGTCCCTGGCTCTGTGACTGCATCTCCACTATCGAAAGGACCGCACTGTCCAAAAGTCCGAAACCCGGCTGGGCGGCAGCTGGTCCCTGGGGTCGGGCCGCCCTCCGACCATCCGCCCCCTTGTGGGTTCCTACCTCCATCTGATGTACCGCTGCATGTGTGTGGTGCACACCAGATAGTGACCCAGGAGTCTCTTTGCTGAAGTTCCCAACCGACATGAGTTTCTCTGGGATGGTGGAGGGTATTAGAGACGGCTGTGATGGGAAGTCAGTGTCACCCCCAGACAGGTGCTCCGAGGGATCGCGTCACTATCCTGAGGAGGTCATGCAGCTTCTTCCTGCACTGCTGTCCGATCCTGCTGGTGGGGCCCACAGCGCTCACAGCGTCGGCCACCTGCGTGCAGGCCCGGTGTATGGCAGTGGATGGCAGCTTCCTTTCCACTTCGGGGTATAGGGTCTCTCCTCCATGGGGTCCAGCAACACCTCCAGCTCCGCGTCCTCAAACCGGGGTGCCCTTCTCCGTGCTGCCATCTTGTTGGCTGGGATAAGTGATTGTTAAGAATGGAGTGCTAATATGCAGCTGCTGCTTGATGGACCCTCAAGTATCCATCCCGACCCCGGCGAATCAGAGACGATTTTTCTTTGGAATCACTCGCGATCCACGTGGTGCCGGTGCTAGCCCATTAACGGTTGAAGAATTGTTCCAGGACCGGCTCCAATTTTGCTGTCGTAGATGTCCCCGATTATGTCCCAGTGTCAGCATTTAGTCTCTGAAACGGACAATCCCGCCCCTTCCATCCTCCCTATTTATATTTTCCACAAGAACCCCTGGTCACAACCTGGTCCAGATAGAACCCATCCGAATGGTACAGTTTCTTCCTGTTCCAGTACTGGCACCAGTTTCCATGAAATGAGGCTCCTATTTCCCACATCACTCCTTCAGCCATGTGTTCACCTCCATAATTTGAGTACTCCTTTGTGGATTCCCACGTGGCCCAGGAAGTAATCTAAAGGGTTTAACCCCTGAGGTTTGGTCCTTTCATTTAGCTCCTAGGTCCTGGTACCTCTCTGAACAGGACTTCTTTCTCACTCTTTCCTGTGTTGTTGGTCCCAACAATGACCGCAAAGACTGGATCTTCCCACTTGTCTCCACCGTCGTTTCAAGCCAGCTTATGATGGCCCTCAGAAGTCAATATTATAAATCAAAAAGAGCAGGACCCCGAGGGAAAACAGTTGGCCAGATTCATCCATTTTGACATGTCAGGCAGAGGAAAAGAGATAGGGGGCAGACCGGAATTCCAAAATTGCTACCTGATTCCCGCTGGCTGTCATTTTGACTAGCGCTGAAAAGGTGGCGGGTCACGACCTGGTGCACAGAAAAATGGATAGCGAGACTTCCAGGTTGCAGTTCTTGGAATTTGAGATCTTTTAAGCTTGGGTGAATTATGTCAGGTCAGAGGGTCTGTGAGCTATGGGGTAAGACTGTTCGGGATGTGGGAACACTTCATAGATTATCATAGAATTTACAGTGCAGAAGGAGGCCATTCGGCCCATCGAGTCTGCACCGGCTCTTGGAAAGAGCACCCTACCCAAGGTCAACACCTCCACCCTATCCCCATAACCCAGTAACCCCACCCAACACTAAGGGCAATTTTGGACACTAAGCATGGCCAATCCACCTAACCTGCACATCTTTTGACTGTGGGAGAAAACCGGAGCACCCGGAGGAAACTCATGCACACACGGGGAGGATGTGCAGACTCCGCACAGACAGTGACCCAAGCCGGAATCAAACCTGGGACCCTGGAGCTGTGAAGCAATTGTGCTATCCACAATGCTACCGATCAGTGTCAAAGTTTTGGCAACTTCCCACATTATAATTAGATGGTATATGACCATTTAAGTGCTTTTTAATGCAGTTATTGACAGGTGACTATGCTTAATATATAAGAGGCAATTGACCATCATTGTGGAAGTGTTCAGATGCAGTGAAGTATATTACCCACTCGTTAACGTGCTCTTCTGCATTCAACTGTTCAGATTTTAACGTGTCATTTGGATCTTGTGCTTTAACCTTTACATTGATTGACAGTGTAGCCATCTCTTGAGCCTTGATTCAGTGGATAGCATCTGCTCCACTACTTCGAAAGTTTTAACGTCTTCAGCTCTGGAGGTTTTGTTGACATACTGTGCAATGCAATCGTACTATGAGTATTTGGTTGAGCTCCAAACCCCAGTTATGAATTTACTCAGCAGGAGTTGTTGACACAGCTGTCAAGGGGATTAGGAGTTTTGTTTTAATTGACATTTTTATGAGCAGTCAACAAGATTATTTTTATAGAAGATTTTGAATAGCTGTGTCTTTATTTTGACAGTTCTTTGAGCATTTCAAAGGTTTCTCAATGTTATTATAGGGAACATGAGTTCTGCCCGGAGTGCATTCTGGGTGAGAGGGAACTCTGCCAAGAAAATAGCATGGGCAAGCACTGCCACCCAGGAGGGGGATTACAACATCAAGACATAGTCTGTTTCTTGGCGGCGCAGTGGTTACCACTGTTGCCTCACGGCGCAGAGGACCCAAGTTCGATCCCGGCCCCAAATCACTGTCTGTGTGGAGTTTGCACATTGTCCCCTTATCTGCATGGGTCTCACCCCCACAGCCTAAAGATGTGCAGGTTAGGTGGATTGGCCATGCTAAATTGCCCCTTAATTGGAAAAATATAATTGGGTATTTCTAACTTTAAAACAAATAGTCTGTCTCTTAATTCCTGCCTCAAAATGGAAGTTACAGCCCCATGTATACCACCCTTTAGTCTGAGGAACAACCGTTCACTCCTACTCGCTGCTTTCTGCCCTTAGCCAGTTCCACACCACACTGCCACTATCCCTTTCATCCCACGTGCTTCAAACTTGCTGCAAGTAATAAAATTAAGAGGTACACATTATCAAGCCTCTTTTGAAAGTCTACATGCAGAACTCCAAGTGCACTATCTTCATCAAGTTACCACCACCACCACCACCACCCTGACATGCATATTTACAGGCAGGTCGGGCACATAAAAAGAAATAGGTGGCTCTCCCACTATCCTCCTTTCTCCCCAGGCTTTCCCTCATATTATGGTGGATTGTGTATGCATTAGGCAGCCTGACCAAACTTAGGCCTATTGAGGCCTTTACTGCCAAATTAATGTCCAGTTAAGAACCTAATTCCTCCTCTGCCACAATAATACATATGACTAGGGAGGGCAGAATGAGGGAGGACAGTCTGCTGCTTTTGCGACTTGAGGTAAAAGGCAGGAAGAATCATAGAATCTCTAAGTGCAGAAGTCAGCCCATTGAGTCTACACTGACCCTCTGAACGAACACCCTACCAAGGCCCAAATCAACACCCTATCCCTGTAACCCCATAACCTCACCTAACCTTTTGTACACCATGGTCAATTTATCATGGTCAATCCATCTAATCTGTACATCTTTGGACTGTGGGAGGAAACTGGAGCACCTGGAGGAAACCCACACAGATATGGGGAGAAAGTCCAAACTCCAGGCAGACAGTCACCCAAGGCTGGATTTGAACCCGGGCCCCTGGCACTGTGATACGGCAGTGCTAACCACTGTGCTGCGTGAAAGGAAGGGGGGGCGGTACCTCCTTTGGGGATTTCCCATTGCTTATTCGGAGTACCACCCCACAAGAGCATACATCCCCTTTGTGACTACCCCATGGCCTCCAACCCCCCTCCCCCCCCAATCCCTCCACTGCCTTCGGGTTCTGATCCCTCTCCCCCGAACCAAATATCCAGGAACTACCTGCAAATCATGGGCTGGATTCTCTGGTCACCGACGCTGAAATCGCATTCGGTGACCGGCCGGAGAATCCAAGTTTCCGACGAAATCGGAGGCGGCGCCGCTTTCACGTTGCACCACCCCCTCAAAAGCGGTGAACTCGCAGAGTACGCCGCGCCACAAATCGATAGCCTCAGGACATTGCCTGAGGCCCAACCCCCGATGCTCCTCCCTTGACCGGCTGACTTCCCAACGGCGTGGGTCTCTCATGGTCTCACCCGTCGGGAATTCAGTGTGGCAGCTTAAGACTCAGTCCAGCGCTGCCACAGTGGGGGGAGGGCCGATCTGCTGGCGGGGGGACATTATTTGGGGCAGGGGGCACTGTGGGAGGTGGTCTGGGGCATGCGAGCCGGCCGAATGGGGGAATATTTTGCGGCCGTGTCCACGAGCGGCCGCCGCCAAGTAGCACGCACGGCCACTGCAGGCCACCGCCGTGTGCATGCACGGCCACGGACATGACAATTCGCCGGAGCGTACAGCAGCTAGAGCTGGGTGCTCTACACTGTCGTCCTGCTAGCCCCCAGCAAAACGAGGAATCGGTGGCCATTTTGCACCCTGATGTGTTTCTGTTTGGAGGTTTGTTAAGTCTTTCGGGTGTTAAAAGAACAGCAAACAGATTACTTAGTGTTGTATTCTTTGGGGGGTGTATTTGAATTAATGGTTGCTAAGATATTCACTGTTTGTTTTAAAAAGGTTAACTTGAGCTCATAGAATAAACATTGTTTTGTTTTAAAAAATACTCGTCCATTTCTGCTGTACCACACCTGTAGAGTGGGCCGTGTGCTCCCCATACCACAATCTATTAAAGGTTGTGGGTCAGGTGAACTCCATGATACACTTTGGGATTCTCTAAACCCTGACCCTAACACCAGTAATGTCCATTGCTGTGTTCCGATACTTCTGAGATTACCCAACAGTAGGTAAAGCCGACTTAAAGGCCTTATCCACCTCTTCATCACCACTGGTGATTAGCCAGTATTAAGAGAGCGAGTCGGCATGCGTGGAGCCCATAATTCCAAACTCTGCTGGTTTTCACAGGTCACAGACAGAATCTATTTATTTTCTTAATGCATATAATCAGAATATTCTATATGGAAAGAGCTGTGTCTTTTTTACTCTTAAAATGTGTATTCCAATTAAATAATTCAGCAGTAAACTTTTGTGAGTTTAAAAGAAAGAAGGCTATTTAATCTCACACTCCTATTACCCTTTGGTTAGTGCTCAATTTCAGCCATACTTGACTCAGTGTCACAACACAGGTTAAAAATACCCAAAGGCTTTGCTCTTTTGCTGCCCAATAACTACAGTCACCAGATGTGTAAATTTAAACACAATTAACTTTTATTATTAACCGTAACTATAATTAAATAAACAACAAGTACATCTGGTTAACTGCTATCTAATTTCTAACCACCCTCTTTAACTCTCTCCCCCCTCTACACACACACAATACAAACAAACACAGAGGAGAAAGGGGGATACCAGGGGCGGGATTCGCCCCCTACCCGGCGGGGAGGGCGGACCCGGTGGGATGGAGTGGCGTGAACCTCTCCAGCGTCGGGCCGCCCCAAATGTGTGGAATCCTCCGCGTCTTCAGGAGCTAGGCCCGCCCCGGAGTGGTTGGCGCCCCGCCGGCTGGCGGGAAGGGGGTTTGGCACCACGCCAACAGGCGAGGAAGGGCCTCCTCCAGCCGGCGCATGCGCGGGAGCACCAGTGTGTGCTGGCGTCATCCCCGTGCATGCACAGAGGGATTCGCTTCCGCACCGGGAATGGCGGAGGACCACAGCCTCCGGTGCGGAACGATAGAGTGCCCCCACGGCACAGGCCCGCCAGCGGATCAGTGGGCCCCGATCGCGGGCCAGGCCACCATGGGGGCACCTCCCGGGGCCAGATCCCACCGCGACCCCCAAGAACCACGGAGCCCGCCCGCGCCACCAGGTCCCGCCGGTAAGGGACCTACTCTGATTTACGCCGGCGGGATGGCAAAGAACGGGAGGGACTTAGGCCCATCGCGGGCCGGAGAATTCGGCTAGCTCTGGGGCCCATCGAATGGCGCCGGACCCCGCCATTCTCTGAGGCGGGCGGCGCGACTCACGCCGGGGCAATATTTGGGGGTTGGGAGAATTAGGAGGACGGCGGGGGCGGGATTCATGCCGACCCTTGGCAATTCTCCCACCTGGCAGGGGGTCAGAGAATCCTGCCCCAGAAGTGCCCATTGTGCCCATAGTTTCCATAATAATGGGAAGATGTCCATCTGTTTCAGGTATACATCTTCCAGTTAGATTCTTCTTTCAGTCTAGGCCTACAGTTGGAAGATGCCTTCAGCCTGTAATGGTTTTCACTGTAGACTCTTCGGGGTCTAGAGGCTCCTGCCTTTATACAGTATACAGCAGAACAGGTGCCATAAAGTATTGGTTCTGCTGTTCAAAATCTGAAACTCCATAGCACAGTGCACTATGTTGAAACTTTTGAGTTCCTCACTTCCTCTGCTTGACTTAAAGGCATGCCTCCATTAAAGATCCATGGACCAAAAACAATGATGACAAATTAAAAGAAATAGGAAATAAGGGAATCAATTGTCTTGAATTAACAGTCGGACTCACACATACATACACACACACACACACACACACACAAAATAAAGCCAAGGGTTCACAGCAAGTTCTGACATTTCTTATAATCGAATATCTCAGAGGTTGGTTCTCGTGAAACTGGAACTTTGCCTGCTTGGTGACATGCAGGTAGCTTCAGAGTCTGGTTCTCAGACTGGCTGACAACTGATGGCTCTTAAAGCCTTTCTCTGCAGCTGCAGTTTTGTCAATGTTCTTCTAAAATCTGCCCAGGTCTCTTCTGGGTCTTGGGGTAATAAAATATTTCAGTATCAGAAGCCAGTTTCAATCACATGTTCAAAGGCCATTGTCCACCCAGAATGGTTTACAGCTGAACGACCCCTCATAAAGGAGATATACGGTGGTATTTCATATTAACAGGTGGATAACTGTCTTGTCATGTTTCCTTTGTTGAACTGTAAACCTGGGGGCATATACTGTTGAGTCCGTTGAGTCTGTGTTTTGAGTAAGCTTCCAACAATGGCGGGTGTGAATAACATCTGTCTTGGTATGATGATTCCAGGGGAGGCCCCCATCCATGGTTATTCAATTTGGAACTTTCTGGAAGCTTGATCGTCTGTGTTGAATAAAAGATCACCTGATTTGACTTGATTTTGATTTAATTTGATTTATTGTCACATGTACCGAGGTACAGTGAAAAGTATTTTTCTGCGGCCGAGGGGACGTACACAGTACATACATAGTAGACAAAGAGAATAATCAACAGACAACATTGACAAATGGTACATCGACAAACAGTGATTGGTTACAGTGCGGAACAAGGAGCCAAACAAAGCAAATACATGAGCAAGAGAATAGGGCGTCGTGAATAGTGTTTTTACAGGGAACAGATCAGTCTGAGGGGGAGTCGTTGAGGAGTCTTGTAGCTGTGGGGAAGAAGCTGTTCCTATGTCTGGATATGCGGGTCTTCAGACTTCTGTACTTTCTGCCTGATGGAAGGATCTGGAAGAAGGTAATGTCTGGGTGGGAGGGGTTTCTGATAATGCTGTCTGCCTTCCTGAGGCAGCGGGAGGTATATACAGAATCAATGTGGGGGTGGCAAGCTTGTGTGATGCGTTGGGCTGTGTTCACCACACTCTGCAGTTTCTTGCGATCTTGGGCCAAGCAGTTGCCATACCAGGCTGTGATGAAGCCGGATAGGACGCTCTCTATCGCACATCTGTAGAAGTTTGTGAGAGTCGATGCAGACATGCCAAATTTCTTTAGCTTCCATTGGAAGTAGAGACGTTGTTGGGCTCTCTTGACTGTTGCATCAACGTGAGTGGACCAGGGCAGACTGTTGGTGATGGTGACCCTCGGGAACTTAAAGCTATCGACCACCTCCACTTCCGGAGCTATTGATGCAGACGGGAGTGTGTGTCGTGCTACGCTTCCTGAAGCCGATGATCAGTTCTGTGGTCTTTCCGACATTTAGAGAGAGGTTGTTTTCGGTACACCATGCAACCAAGTGATTTATCTCCCTCCTGTTGTCTGATTCGCCATTGTTTGAGATACGGCCCACCACAGTCGTATCATCTGCAAACTTATAGATTGAGTTGGAGTTAAATCTTGCCACACAGTCATGTGTGTATAGGGAGTACAGTAGGGGACTGAGCACACATCCTTGCGGGGCCCTGGTGTTGAGGACTAATGTGGAGGAGGTGTTGCTGCCTATCCTGACAGATTAATGTCTGTTGGTGAGGAAGTCAAGGATCCAGCTGCACAGGGAGGGTTCCAGACACCTTGGCAACCATCTTAACAGTTCATAAGTGTCCATTTTAAACAAATATTTTGCTTCCATTTGAACTCATTCAATGAGTAAAGTTATAAATGTGCCATGCCTTTACTGGGAAGGACACACAGTACACCATGTGTCTACATTTCAGGCAAGTACCTCATTAGCTGTAAAAGTGCTTTGGTGCAGACTGGTCGTGGTAGAATCTATATAAATTCAGGTCTTTCTTTCCTTACAGTTTCTGCCACTATTAAACAACAGTACGCTATCTTTCCCATTGAATGCAGTGTTAATCAGACAAAAACCTCATTCTGAGGCACAGGAAGACAATATTGGTCAGGCACTGGTTGACTTTTTTTTCTGAGGTGGGTGGCTGACATGTTCGGTGATTTTTTTTTTAACCTCTCAACCAAAAACTATAATAAATAAACTGCCAAAGTTGATCCCCCGTGGTACGTTCCTCGGCAATGGGGTGGGCGATCCATGCAAAAGCCCAAAAGCTTTGACGGGACTGGAAGGCGCCGCCAGCGGCCACTGCATCCGACCACAGGAAAACCCACTGAGGAGTGGGGGGGTTGAAAATCACTGCCACGGTTTCAGTTGCATGGCTAAGGATGCACACATCAATGCCCCACCCCCCCCCAACAACCCTGTCATAAACCTCAGCTCATACAAAACCGAAGCCTCACTGACCCTAACTCACAAGAAGTTGAGTTCGCCCATTGCCACAATTTGAATACTCTCACCCTTGTCTTCATATTCTTTCATGGCTTCAGTCCTTCTGATCTCTATAACCTCCCACAGCCACTGAGAAATCCATGCTCCTCAAATCCTGCCCTGCGGCACATGCTCCACTCCCTTCGTACCACCACTGGTTATTGTGCCTTCAGCTGCCTTGGCTCCAGGCTCTGGAATTTCCTCCCTAAATTTCTTCACCTCTCCAACTCTCTCTCTTCGAAAGCCAGTGATTTGAAACAAACCTATTGGGCTTTAACCTGGTGTTGTAAGACTTCTTACTGTGCTCTTCTTTGAAGACATTCCTTCAAATCCCTCCCTTTGGTCTAAACATTCCTCAAAGCATATCTCTTTGACCAATTTAGGTCACCTGTCCTAATACCTCTTTCTTTGGCTCAGTGTCAATTTTGGTCGCCTCATGTGAAATGCTGTAAGATATGTTGGCCTGTTACTGCGCTGTATAAATGTAGGTTTGCAATTGGCTGTGTGACGATTGGCTGTGTGACGATTGGCTGTGTGACGATTGGCTGTGTGACGATGGCATATTATTGCACATAACTGAGGTCGCCTCACATATTCCAAAGCAGAAAGGATTCCAGCCCAATCTTGGAAGGCAAATTCCAAATTCACTTCTGATCTCCTTCCAATACTGCTGCATAATATCATATCATCCCCATATTAGCATATTGTAAACACCACCTCGTTAAAAGAAACATGCTACCAGTATAGATGGAACAATCTCGAACAAAGCAGCTTCTGTGCCCATATCCCGAAAAGAAGCACAAACTCGACACTTGTGTACCTCGCACAATCATTCATGATGGAACTGCTCGTAGTTGTGTCAGAGCTTACACGTGGAAATAAAGAATGATATTGTAGAGCATGTGTAAGACACAAGGAGAAAGAACAAGATTAACTGGAAACAGATTAAGTTAAGAAAATTAAATCTGTTCACATCATAAACATAACCCAAACCTCTCTCTGAAATATGAGTCAAATGCCACACCCAAAGGGTTTGTGAAGCCAATGAGATAGACCAGTGATTAAACAAAATAGCAAGGAACAACATGTACCCTGACTCTGAGCTTCTAACTAAAAATATTAAGTCAAAACCAACAATGATCCATGAGCTGTGTCCAAACTCATGTTCAATGTTAACTGACAGCACACCGAGACGACTTCCGGCGGGGGAAGAGAGCAGTTGCGGGCAACGGAGCTTCGGAGGGGGGAACGCAGTTGCATCCCATTCTCCAGAAAAAAACTTGCGGCGAAGCGCACAAACCGGCCGGACTGCCCCCTCCCCACCATCACCCCAGCCCCCCCACCGCACGGTAAGAGAACGCGGGGCAAGAAGAGTGGCAGCCCGGACCAAAGTGGGGACTTAGCGGAGCCAGCGACAAAGACCCCCCGCACCGGCGGCGACCACGAGGCAGGCGGCGGAGCAAAGGAGGAGTCCCGGCATCTCTCTCTCTCGACCCTCCTGACCCGGTGTGTGGGTGAGTGAGAAAAAAAAAGAACTTCCCCTTTTCTTTTACAAAAGTGTTAAGGGGAGAAGGGAGGGGGGAAAAAAAAGAAAGGGCACCAAAAGCTGAAGGGGCCATGGGCGAGCCCGCTCAGACGAGCTAACTGGCGCACGAAGCGGCGGAACTGAAGGTTCGCCGCAACAAAAAGAACTGGACAGACAGGAGCATTTCTCCCCTGGGCCAGGGGGGAACTGGAACTGGGAGGCATCTTTGCCAAGGCGCTGAGGGAATGCCAGCAGGAAAACAAGGCAGAGGCTAGAGCAAACATGGAGGCCGCGGTGAAGGCAGCAGTGGCCAAGGCCCTGGCGGAGGTGCAGCTCGCCCTGGGCAGAGCAGAAAAGAAACTGGAAGCCCAAGAGGTGATCATTAAGGAGCTGGAAACGGCCACGATCAACAAGAGCGACCGGATCACGGCCCTGGAGAGGGAGGTGGCGAGACTGGTCACAACGCAGGGGAGCCTGAAGGGCAGAATGGACGATCAGGAAAACCGCTCAAGAAGGCAAAATGTCAGGATAGTGGGCTTACCAGAGCGGATCGAGGGTAGAAACCCCACGGCATATGTGGCCGAGATGCTGGGCAACTTTGTGGGGAGGAAAACTTTCCCCAACCCACCAGAAATGGACAGAGCACACCGGTCGCTGCGCCCGAAGCCCAAAGCAGGGGAACACCCGAGAGCAGTTATAGCTAAACTGCATCGGTACCAAGATAGGGAAACAATCCGACGCTGGGCCAGGAAAAACAGAACCTGCAAATGGGAAGGACACATCATTAGAATTTACGAGGACATTGGGGCAGACCTAGCCAGGAGACGGGCCGTGTTCAATAGAGCGAAAGCAACTCTTCACAAGAACAATGTGCGTTTTGATATGCTGTACCCAGCGAAACTCTGGGTCACATAGCAAGAAAGAGAATACTTATTCACAGCTCCCGCCGAAGCAAACAAGTTTGTCGAGGAACACGGGCTGAAAAACCGACAGCAAGGGTAGAAATAAGGGGCCCCTGGTAAGGGGCAACAGCACGCCGACGGGGGGGGGGGGGGGGGGGGCGGGGGGGGTCGGGGGGTGAGGCAACACCAGGCCTCCACGCCTCGCCCCCCCACGGAGAGCACACCCTGAACAAAATGCAAACCACTACCTGCGGGACCGCTTCAGGTGGGAGACTAGGGCCCAGCACGAGGGAACGAGAGGAGCGAAGAAGGGAGAGCAAGCAAGAGGAGCGCAGGATAGGATGGGGGAGAGCGTGCAGAAAATTCTAGAGGGTGGGCGAGGGAGAAGCGAGACAGTAACTCCCGAGAGGGGGGCCACCGTACTAGCAGGAAAGCTAGCGCCATGGGCATGCAACAAAGCAGGGCCGCGGCGCGCCCTCAACAGGGGGAAGGCGCCAGGCAGGGTGGGGGGGGGAGACCACTCAACAGAGACAGGAGAGTAAACGGGGAAAGGAGCAGGGGAAAGAGGGACAAAAGAGAGGTACAAGGGAAAGAGGAGAAAAAGGGGGGGGGGAAGAGAGGGACCAGGGGGGAAGGGACACAGGGAAGGAGAGACAAAGGCTAGAAAGAGAACAACAATAAGGCTACAAAGTGCCACAACCTAGGGCTCGGAACAAGGAATCACTTCAAGCAACCACCCAGCATGGTCTCTGAGCTAAGGGAGACCACAGAGTGCATGGGACCCACAGTGGACGGCCATGATGGGTGTCCCCGGGACAAAGGGAGACCCTGGAGTGCAGGGGCAGATTCACGTGGCAGACGCAACATTGGTGGCCATGTTGGGTGCCCCCTGGACAAAGGGAAACCCCGGAGGGCAGGGTCCTGACTGCATGGGGAGAGCAGTGACAGTGGCCATCCTGGATGGCCCCCTAACAAAGGGAACCCCTGGAGTGCAGGGGCACGTCCACCAGGTAAGTATGGTTAATCCCACAGGGATGGGGGGACTGAAGCCCCCCATCAGGCTAGTCACCTGGAACGTAAGGGGACTCAACGGCCCAGTGAAAAGATCCAGAGTCCTCACCCACCTAAGAAACATGAAAGCCAACATAGTCTTCCTCCAAGAGACACACCTGAGAAAGCATGACCGACTGTGGGTAAGAAAGGGCTGGGTGGGACAAACCTACCATTCCTGCTATGGAACAAGGGCCGGGGGGGGTGGAGATATTGATCGGCAAGAGGACGATGTTGAGGGGGACAAAGACGGTTACGGACCCAGGGGGACGATATGTCATGGTCAGTGGGGCCCTGGATAGGGCACCGGTAGTACTAGTTAACGTGTACTCACCCAACTGGGACGACACGAGCTTCATCAAAAAGACCATGGCAGAAATCCCCGACATAGCGACGCACCGACTAATCATGGGGGGGCGACTTCAACTGTGTACAGGACCCAATGACTGACAGATCAAACACCAAAACGGGGAAAACCTCAAGCATGGCAAAGGAACTCGGTCACTTTATGGAATAGATGGGAGCGGTGAACTCCTGGAGGTTCGCCCACCTGGGGGAGAAGGAGTTCTCCTTCTTCTCCCCAGTACACAACATATACACCAGAATTGACTACTTTGTGGTGGAGAAAACGGTGCTCCCGGGGCTAGACAAAGTGGAATACTCTGCAATTGTGATATCCGACCACGCTCCACATTACATGGACGTGAGGTTGGAGACGGGCAGGGCCCAATGCCCCACATGGAGGTTGAACACTGCCCTATTAGCTGACAAGGCCTTCAATGAAAAGATATCGCAGGCCATAGCAGAGTACACAGAGAACAACCAGAACAGGGAGGTCTCACTCTCCACGATCTGGGAAGCACTGAAGGCCGTAGTTAGAGGGGAAATTATCGCTTTCATAGCACAAAGAGACAGGGAGGAAAGGGCAGCTGGGCAGCAGCTGGTCGACTCCATACTGGAGGCAGACCATAAATACTCCAAGGCCCCGACCGTAGAGCTCCTGGTGGAGAGGAAAGAGCGACAAAGTACCTTTGATCTGCTCTCCACCAGGAAAGTAGTGCACCAACTCCACCAGGCCCCTATACGAGACAAAGCCAGCCACCTGTTGACACACCAGCTGAGAAAGCAGGCAGCCACCAGAGAAATTGCACAAACCAGGGATACCAGAGGCACGCTAGAACAGAACCAGAAAAGACCAACAAAACCTTCAAGGCCTTCTACCAAGGGCTGTACAGCTCAGAGCCCCCAACAGGGGAGTCCAGGACGAAATGGTTCCTTGATGGAAATACCAGTCGTGGGGGAGGGCAGAAAACGGGGCCTGGAAGCAGCACTAGCACTGGGAGAGATCATGGACAGCATTAGCTCCATGCAGGCGGGGAAGGCGCTGGGACGTGACGGATTCCCGGCAGACATCTACAAACAATTTGCGACAGCACTGGCCCCGCACCTGCGAGAGATGTTCACAGACTCGCTGGCTAGGGGCACACTGCCGCCCACAGTAGCACAGGCCCCAATCTCGCTGATACCTAAGAAAGATAAAGACCCAACGGAATGTGGGTCATACAGACCCATCTCACTGCTGAATGCAGACCCCAAAATACTGGCCAAAATCCTAGCCAAAAGGCTAGAAGACTGTGTACCTGAGGTGGTCGCAGAGGACCAGACGGGCTTTGATAAAGGTAGACAGCTACCCTCGAACATCAGGCACCTGCTGAACATGATAATGACCCCCTCCGGGGAGAGAACACTGTCATGATATACACATCAGCATATCATGGTGCAATCACACACACACTGATGGACAGGTAGTTGGACCAACCAACACACACACATCGCAGCCAATCACCAGTGAGAGCACACGCACTATAAAACAGGGAACACCACAGTTCCCGCTCATTCTACCAGGAGATAGCTCAGAGCACAGAGCTCACAGTGTGCCACTCAGACATAGACCATGTGCTGAGTGCCTCACTAAGATTGAGCTAGGGCTGGGTCCACAGGTTAACTGGTGAAGTACGAACCACAGCCAGAAGTTAATAGTTATTATTGTACAGAATAATAAACAGAGTTGTACCATCTACAACCGTGTTGGTTCGTTTGTGTATCGGAACACCTAACACGACATGATACGAGGGCTGGAAACTCGCCAGCGACTGTGAGACCTACTTGCACCTCTTCAGAAACCTGCCATCCTGCGCCATGGAAACCATCAGCCCGCCGCAGCCGCTCCGGATCGCTGGAAATCTTGGCGTCAACTAGAAGTTGTTTAAACAGCGCTTCCAACTCTTCCTAGAAGCCACAGACAGGGAGAATGCATCGGACACCAGGAAGATCGCCCTCCTCCCCTCCACGGTGGGGCAACATGCCATCCACATCTACAACTCCCTGGCATTCACAGAAGGCAAGGACAAGACGAAATATAAGACGGTCCTTCTAAAATTTGAGGAACACTTCAGCGTGGAAGTTAATGAGAGCTTCAAGAGGTACCTCTTCCAGCAGCGCCTGCAGGGTAAGGATGAGCCTTTTCAATCTTATTTGACACACCTCCGTATCCTCACGCAGTCCTGCGGCTATGAGGCCACCTCCGACTCCATGATTCGGGATCAGATACTTTTTGGGGTCACCTCGGACACCCTACGCCAGCAGCTCCTCAATATCAAGCATCTTACCCTAGCCACCGCCATCGAGACCTGCGTCCTCCACGAAAACGCGACCAGCCGGTACTCCCAATTCCAGGCAGCCGAATCGGCATGGCAGGGGTCCTACGAGGCTGAGCGGGTCCACTCGATCGAGTTCCTCCCGGCCCGCGGCTCGGACGAGGGTGGCCATTTCACACGCTTTCCGAGGCCTCCCGCGCTTGTACGTGCCAAAAGAGGGGAAGTCAATGCAGAGGGACGGGATGCGCAGGCGCACTCTACGCAGGACCACACCGCGCATGCGCGGTGGCACAACGAACGCCATGACGTCACGACGTGCGGCAACTGTGGCTCCGCACAGTTAAAGCGGCGGCCAAAGCGCGACAATGCCTCCACTGTGGCAGGATGGGCCACTACGCTGCCTGCTGTCGAGCAGCTCAACCTGCCAACTCTCCGCAATTCCGCCAGCCTCGCAGGGACGTGCGGGCCATTCAGCCCCCATACACTGAGTCATATCCTGACGACGTGCAGACCGGTGATATCGACGACTGGGAACCCTTCCGCGTTGCGGTAATAAACAAGAACCGGATGTCCCCAAGTCGGACCTACCAGCCAATGCCAGTGCACAGCATTAATCCGGGCGATGAATGGTGTGCCACCCTAACGATCAACACAATTTCGTTGCCCACCTAATAGGCTGGACTTATGAGCCTGTTTGCACATTGGACTCACTGAATTGTTTTGTTATTGGTACAACCTCGTTGCTCTGTTGCACCCAACACCTTCCTATGTATATAGTTTAGCCTCATGTACATGTTGTAAATATTGCACACACATACTCAGATGCACTCAGTACACATTTCTATTTATTAGCATGTAGGCACATATCCTTGTGAAAAGGGGGGATGTCATGATATCCACATCAGCATATCATGGTGCAATCACACACACACTGATGGACAGGTAGTTGGACCAACCAGCACACACATAACATTGCAGTCAATCACCAGTGAGAGCACACGCACTATAAAACAGGGAACACCACAGTTCCCGCTCATTCTACCAGGAGATAGCTCAGAGCACAGAGCTCACAGCGTGCCACTCAGACATAGTCCATGTGCTGAGTGCGTCACCAAGATAGTGCTAGGGCTGGGTCCACAGGTGAGCTGGTGAAGCACAAACCACAGCCAGAAGTTAATAGTTATTATTGTACAGAATAATAAAACAGAGTTGTACCATCTACAACCGTGTTGGTTCGTTTGTGTATCGGAACACCCAACATGACAAACACCAGAGGTGATCGTCTCCCTGGATGCAGAAAAGGCCTTCGACAGGGTCGAATGGAAATACCTCATAGAGATACTGGAGCGGTTCGGGCTTGGAACAGGGTTCACCTCCTGGGTAAAGCTCCTATACAACGCTCCCATGGCGAGCGTACGGACCAACAACACCAATTCCCGATACTTCCAGCTGCACAGGGGCCCCAGACAAGGATGCCCACTGTCCCCGCTGCTGTTCGCTCTAGTGATCGGGCCACTAGCAATTGCTCTCAGAGCAGCAAAAAGCTGGAGGGGGATCCGAAGTGGTGGCAGAGAGCACAGAGTCTCACTCTATGCAGATGACCTGCTCCTCCACATTTCGGACCCACAAAGCAGCATGGACGGAATCAGCGCGCTCCTGAAAGAGTTTGGCGCCTTCTCGGGCTACAAACTCAACATGAGCAAAAGCAAGATCTTCCCGGTACACCCACAAGTAGTGAGGGCAGCACTAACGGGACTGCCGTTTAAACAAGCCCAACACAAATTCCGCTACCTGGGGATCCAAATAGCCCATGATTGGAAAGGGATCCACAAATGGAACCTCACCAGTGTGATGAATGGTTACCGTACCCTTAACACCATGTAGGTGATGCCCCTTTAAGACCGGGTTTGGAACCCTGGGGGACTCTGCCTCCGGTTCCGCCCACCAGGGAGAAGTATATAATTTGACGCCCTGTAGGCGGCACTCAGTGAGCACTCATCTCTGCAGCTGGCTAGTTCTCTGCTTATTAAACCATTCTACACACTCGTGTCGTTATTGAATGTACTACAATTTAATAAGCAGAGTACATTCGGATGGACGCCGGTCTCAAGCCAGAAAAGCTCAACCTGGAAGCACGGACACCGGAGGCCAAAGAAATATATAAGTACTGGCTCCGCTGCTTCGAGGCCTACCTGGAATCCTCGGCAGTTCCTGCCGAAGGGCCTCGCAAGCTGTGCCTACTCCACGCCCGGGTGAGCCATAGAATCTCCGCCATGATCGAGAAGGCGACCACTTACGGCGAGGCAATCGAGATCCTGCGAAAGCGTTTCGTCAAACCCATAAATGAGGTACATGCACAGCACCTGCTCTCTACCTGCCGGCAGCGCGCAGGGGAAACGCTGGACGAGTACGTGGAAAAGCTCACCGCGCTCGCCAGGACCTGCAACCATCAGGATGTGAGGGGGGAAGTTCACATGAACATGCGCATCCGAGACGCCTTCGTGTCCGGCATCCGTTCGACCTGTATCAGGCAGCGCATCCTCGAAAATGGAGCTAAAGACCTTCAGGACACGCTAACGCTCGCCACCTCACTGGAAGTGGCCCGCCACAACCTAGGTACGTACCCCGCGGACCGTGTGAGCCCACCTTGGACTTCCCCAGACTCGGTCACGCTACGGGCCTGCGCCGCGCGGCGACCCGCCCAGAGCAGGGGCACACCGTGCTATTTCTGTGGGCAGGGCCAGCATCCACGTCAACGCTGCCCAGCCCGCTCCGCCATCTGCAGCGACTGCGGAAAGAAGGGGCATTTCGCGAGGGTCTGCCTGGCCAGGCCCAAGGCCCAGAAACAAAAATCTCACCAGGTCCGAAAATCAAGCTCACAGGCCTGCAGGCCCCCCAACGCGGCTGCACACCGGCCGACATGCTCCTTTCTGACGCGTCATCGGCCTCGTGCGAGACATGGGGGTGGCCATTTTGGCAGTGGCCATCTTCTAAACCTGACACGTGCGACCGACGGTGGTGGCCATTTTGTGAATCCGTCTCGGCTGAGGACTCAGATTACCCGCAACTGGGTGCGATCACCCTCGACCAATCATGGCCAAAGCACCTGCGGAACCCCATGATGCAGGTCCAGATCAACGGGCGCGACACTCCCTGTCTCTTCAACTCCGGGAGCACGGAGAGCTTTGTTCATCCAAAAACGATAAGGCGCTGCTTGTTGCGCACCTATCCCGCTTCCCAAACCATAGCCCTCGCCTCCGGGTCCCACTCGGTCCAAATCAAGGGGTATTGTATTGCAAATCTCGCGATCCAGGGTGCCGAATACGCTCGTTTCAAGCTCTATATCCTCCCTCACCTCTGCTCCCCCCCCTGCTGCTCGGTCTGGATTTCCAATGCAGCCACCGAAGCCTGACCCTGAAATTCGGCGGACCCTTGCCCACCCTCACGGTATGCAGCCTTGCAACACTGAAAGTTGCACACCTATCCCGCTTCCCAAACCACTATTCGCGAACGTCACCCCCGACTGTAAGCCTTCGCCATCAGGAGCCGGCGGTACAGTGCCCAAGATATGACTTTTATCAAGTCAGAGGTCCCGCGTTTACTGAAAGAGGGGGTCATCGAGGCTAGCAACAGCCCATGGAGAGCACAAGTGGTGGTAGTACTGTCCGGGGAAAAGAAACGGATGGTCGTGGACTACAGCCAGACCATAAACCGCTTCACGCAACTCGATGCGTACCCCCTTCTCCGCATAGCAGAGATGGTCAATCGGATCGCTCAATACCGCATATTCTCCACTGTCGACCTAAAATCCGCCTACCACCAGCGCCCTATCCGACCGGAAGATCGCCTCTATACTGCTTTCGAAGCAGCCAGCCAGCTTTTCCACTTCCTCAGCGTCCCCTTCGGCGTCACAAATGGAGTCTCCCTCTTCCAGAGAGCGATGGACCAAATGGTGGACCGGTACGGCCTGCGGGCTACTTACCCGTACTTGGACAATGTCACCATCTGCGGCCATGATCAGCAGGACCATGACTCAAACCTTGAAAAGTTCCTCCAGACCACCCAGGCACTCAACCTGACCTACAACAAGGAAAAATGCGTTTTCCACACAACCCGACTAGCCATCCTCGGCTACGTCGTGGAAAACGGGGTCCTAGTTCCTGACCCCGACCGCATGCACCCCCTTAAGGAACTCCCCATCCCCCGTTGCCTCAAGGCCCTCAAACGGTGCTTGGGGCTTTTCTCCCATTACGCCCAATGGGTCCCCAGATATGCGGACAAAGCCCGCCCACTCATAAAGACCACGACATTTCCCCTGACGGCTGAGGCCCGGTCGGCCTTCAGTTGCATCCAGGCCGACATCATCAAGGCCGCTATGCACACGGTGGACGAAACCATCCCTTTTCAGGTAGAGAGTGATGCGTCAGACATCGCCCTGGCAGCTACCCTCAACCAGGCAAGCAGACCAGTAGCGCTCTTCTCCCAGACCCTCACCGCCTCCGAGGTTCTGCACTCGGCAGTCGAAAAGGAGGCACAAGCCATTGTGGAGGCTGTGCGGCACTGGAGGCACTACCTAGCCGGTAGGAGGTTCACCCTCGTCACCGACCAACGGTCGGTCGCCTTCATGTTTGATAACGCACAACGGGGCAAAATGAAAAATGATAAAATCTTGAGGTGGAGGATCGAACTCTCCACCTACACGTACGATATTAAGTATCGTCCAGGGGAGATCAACAAGCCCCCAGATGCCCTGTCCCGCGGCACGTGCGCCAACGCGCAGGAGGATCGCCTGCGGGCCATCCACAATGACCTCTGTCACCGGGGGGTTACCCGGCTCGTCCATTTCATCAAGTCCCGCAACCTACCTTACTCAACCGAGGAGGCCAAGGCCATGACCAGGGCCTGCCAGATCTGCGCGGAGTGCAAACCACACTTCTATCGGCCAGACAAGGCTCACCTTGTAATGGCCTCGGGGCCCTTTGAGTGACTAAGCGTGCACTTCAAAGGCCCCCTCCCGTCCACCAACTGCAATATCTACTTCTAAACCGTCATCGACGAGTTCTCCCGCTTCCCATTCGCCGTTCCCGGTCCCGACATGACCTCGGCCACCGTGATAAAGGCACTGCACAGCATCTTCGCCCTGTTTGGTTTCCCCGCTTATATCCACAGCGACCGGGGTACATCGTTCATGAGCGATGAACTGCGTCAGTATCTGCTCAGCAAAGGCATCACCTCGAGCAGAACGACCAGTTATAACCCGCGGGCAAACTGGCAGGTGGAGAGGGAGAACGCAACAGTTTGGAAGGCTGTCCTTCTGGCCCTACGGTTGAGAAGTCTCCCAACCACCTGCTGGCAGGAGGTCCTACCCGATGCTCTCCACTCCATTAGGCCGCTCCTCTGCACAGCCACAAATGATTCCCTTCACAATCGCTTGTTTGCCTTCCCCAGGAAGTCGACCTCTGGGGTCTCACTTCCACCTTGGTTGACGACTCCGGAACCTGTTCTTCTCCGGAGGCACACGAGGAGCCATAAGATGGATCCCCTGGTCAAGAGGGTTCAACTGCTACATGCGAACCCCTGATATGCCTACGTCGCGCACCCGCTGGTTCCCCCATTGATGCCCCCCCTGGGCCCCCACACTGCCAGTAGACACCGACCGTGACCCCCCCCCCCCCCTAGCGCCCTCCACAATCCCCGCCGGCGCCGGCACCGCGACCCCCAGCTATTCCCCGAGCTAGTCCCTCTGCCCCCCCCGACCCCCTACCCCGACCCGGACGAAGGCTCCGACCACCGTGCTCCCGGATGTACCCTCACCAAAGACGTCCGTGTCCGCCGCACCATCGCCCGAGCTGAGAAAGTCGACGAGGACAATCAGGCCGCCAATAAGAATAGACATGTAATTCCACTTCACCCCCGACGGACTCTGCGTTTATTTTTAAACAGGGATGAATGTGATGAATGGTTACTGTACCCTTAACACCATGTAGGTGATGCCCCTTTAGGACCGGGTTTGGAATCTTGGGGGACTCTGCCTCTGGCTCCGCCCACCAGGGAGCCGTATATAAGGTGATGCCCTGTAGGCGGCACTCAGTGAGCACTCATCTCTGTAGCTGGCTAGGTCTCTGCTTATTAAACTCTTCATTTACCATTCCACACTCTTGTGTCATTATTGAGGGTACTGCAACCAGTCTGACAGAGAAAGTAAAAAAGGACCTGCAAAGATGGAGCACACTCCCACTCTCCCTCACGGGGAGAGTCAAGATGATCAAAATGAACGTACTGCCCAGGTACCTCTTCTTATTCAGATCCATCCCGATCTACATCCCCAAGGCCTTTTTCAAAGCACTAGACAAACTAATCATGGCGTTCGTATGGAGGGCGGAGGGGGATGAATGCTAGGATCCCAAAGAAGATCCTGCAAAAACAAAATCCAGGGGGGGCTAGCCCTCCCAAACCTACAATTCTACCACTGGGCGGCGACAGCCGAGCGAATAAGGGGATGGATCAAGGAGCCAGAAGCCGAGTGGGTGCACGCGGAAGAGGCCTCCTGCATGTGGACGTCCCTCCGGGTCCTCGCCACGGCGGCACTCCCATCCCCACCCAAAAAACACTCCAGCAGCCCGGTGGTGATAGCCACCCTCCAGTCCTGGAACCAAATACGGCAGCAATTTGACCTGACCAGAATGTCGGACAAAGCTCCAATCTGCAACAACCATAGGTTCGCACCAGCGCTGACTGATGCCACCTTTAAAAAGTGGGGACAGGACGGCGGGACACTGACAGACAGGGACCTATACACGGACGGCAGGATCACAACAATGGACAAACTGACAGAGAAATTCCAGCTAGCCAGGGGGAACGAGCTAAGGTACCTGCAACTCAAAAACTTCCTACGAAAGGAGACAAGGATGTACCCATAACAGCCACGACAGACATTGCTGGAAGAGTTACTGGACGCAAGCATCCTAGATAAAGGGAACTGTAGCTACATGTATGAATGACTGGTAGAAAGGGCCGACACCTTACTGGACGCAACAAGAAAGAAGTGTGAGGAAATAGGGTGAGGACTCTGGAGTGAAGCACTGCATAGGGTCAACTCCACCTCCACGTGCGCAAGGCTCAACCTGACGCAACTAAAAGTGGTACATAGAGCCCACTTAACAAGAACTCGAATGAGTAGGTTCTTCCCGGAGATGGAGGATAGATGTGAGCTGTGCCAAGGAGGCCCGGCCAACCACGCCCACGCACAGACATACTGGGTACTGGACAGCTTGCTTCGAGGCAATGTCCAAAGTGGTGGGGGTGAGGGTGGAGCCATGCCCGAAAGTGGCGGTCTTCGGGGTTTCGGACCAGACAGATCTATTCCTGGGGAGGAGGGTGGACACCCTTGCCTTTGCCTCCCTGATCGCCCGCCGCAGAATCCTGTTTGGCTGGCGGTCAGCAGCACCACCCAAAGCTGCAGACTGGCTGTCCGACCTCTCGGAATCTCTCCAAATGGAGAAAATCAAATTCGCCATCAGAGGGTCAGACGACAGCTTCCACAGAACGTGGGAGCCACTCACACAACTGTTCCGGGATTTGTTTGTGGCCAACAAACAAGCAGAAGAATAGCCAGGTAGCCAAGAATCAGTGGAAAGTAGCCAAGGCATGAGAGGGAGGGACAGAGCGGTGGGGGACAGCTAAACCTAAGAGAAAAGAAAGACGAACCACAGGAGAAGGGGAGGAGGGAGGGGGGAAGGGAGGCAGAAGGGTGGGGGGGAAGAGGGAAAAGGGAGGAGACAGGGAACAATAGAGGGGAACCAGAGAGTGCGGGGAGGCAAGGGAATGATAGCCGGAAGGAGCGCGCGAGAAACAACAACAAACCTGGCAAATACAGTAACAGAGAGCAAGGAAAATACGGGCGAAAGACGGGACAAACGGCCGAAGCGGAGGTGAACGCGCGATGACGACAGCGAAAACCACCCGGGAGAAGCAAGTAACAACGCCAGCACCAGATCTATTCTCGTTTTGCCCTCTCTGTATTGGACATAACTACTGTCATTGTTTCTCCGGCACCCAAATGTATATACACCTCCCCAGTTACCCCCCCCCCCAACAAACAGGTGTCTAATTATTTGTTAAAAATAATATTGCTAACTGTACAGAGTTGCTGTTGTTAAGCTAGTACCAGTTTTTTTTTTCTCGTTTTGTTTTTGTTCTTTTTCTCTTCTCTTCTAGATATATATTTTATGCTGTGTACATAACTGTAAATATACTTTGTTCGAAAGCCCAATAAAAACATTTATAAGAAAAACTGACAGCAGGTAGCACCCCCCACCCCCGCCACCCTCATAGAAAAGCTGTTTAATTTTCATTTCAAGTTTTGCAAAATCTAATTCAATTCATACCTTCAAACTAAAGATCTGATGAGATATAAGTAGCCGATCACAGTAAGGTCAAATTAGTGTCCCCCTCTCACTTCATTCATTGTCACCTCAGAAAGTGAGTGTTTAATTGATGAACTGTCACAAGGCTTACAGAGTGTTTCATATCTTCAGAACATCCCAAAGGGCCTCGCAGCCGATGAATTACTATGGAGTGGGGTCACTGTTGTTATAGAAACAGATGTGAGCGCGAGTTTGTACACAACACAGTCCCTCAAACAACGCTGTAGACGATGAACAAATCTCAGACACGATACCAGGGAAACTCCCTCTCATTCATCAGATGGCGTTATTGGGTCAGGTAGACAGGGCGAAGGCCCCAACATTGTTCCCTCAGTACTGCACTGAAATGTGAACATGGATAATTATGGTTAATTAATCGAGTAGGTCTTGGACACGCAATCTCCAGAAATTCTACCACTGAGGCTAGCTGGTACCTTTAGACTAAACGTGATAAGGAATCAGGCATTTGGAGCATTATAGACCCTTTAATAGTCCAAGAGCTCACCACCTGGACTACTGCGTATTGTTCAGAGCATTGCACCTCAGCGAGAAAATGTTGGAAAGGCTTTGGTGTGATCCAGTCTAGATTCATTAGAATAATACTAGGGTTTAAACAGTTAGAATCATATAATTTTCAGTGCAGAAGGAGGCCATATGGCCCATCGAGTCTGCACCGGCCCTTACAAAGAGCACCCTACTCATAATAATAATAATCGCTTATTGTCACAAGAAGGCTTCAATTAACTTACTGTGAAAAGCCCTTAGTCGCCACATTCCGGCGCCTGTTCGGGAGGCCTGGTACGGGAATTGAACCCGCACTACTGGCATTGTTCTGCATTACAAGCCAGCTGTTTAGTCCACTGTGCTAAACCAGCCCCTAACCCTATCCCCGCAACTCAGTAACACCCACTTAACTAAATTATGTTAAATTAAGAGGATAGATTGCATAGATTAGGCTTGTATTTCTTTGAGCATAAACGATTAAGGGGCAATATAATGGTTGTGTTGAAGATAATTGAAGAATTTGACAGTGCAGATAGGACATAGAAACATAGAAAATAGGAGCAGGAGGAGGACATTTGGCCCTTCAAGCCCGCACCATCATTCATTAAATCATGGCTGATCATCCAACTCAATAGCCTAATCCCGCTTTTCCCCTAATCACCTTCGTCCTATGTGCGATATCTAACTGCTTCTTGAAAACACACAATGTTTTGGCCTGAACTACTTCCTGTGATAATGAATTCCACAGGCTCACCACTCTCTGGGTGAAGAAATTTCTCTTCACCTCAGTCCTAAATGATCTACCCGGTATCCTCAGACTGTGCTCCCTGGTTTTGGACACACCCACAATTGGGAACATCCTTCCTGCATCTACCCTGCCCAGTCCAGTTAGAATTTTATAGGTTTCTATGAGATACCCCCTCATTCTTCTGAACTCCAGCCAATACAATCCTAACCGATTCAATCCCTCCTTATACGTCAGTCCCGCCATCCCAGGAATCAGTCTGGTAAACCTTCGCTGCACTCCCTCTAGAGCAAGAATATCCTTCCTCAGAGAAGGAGACATAAATTGCACACAGCATTCCAGATGTGGCCTCACCAAGACCCCGTATAATTGTAGCAAGACATCCCCTCTCCTGTACTCAAATTCTCTCGCTATGAAGGCTAACATACCATTTGCCTTCTTTACCACCTGCTGAACCTGTATACTTATCTTCAGTGACTGGTGTACGAGGACACCCAGGTGTCATTGCAAATTCCCCTCTCCAAATTTGTGGCCATTCAGATAATAGTCTGCCTTGTCGTTTTTGCTACCAAAGTGGATAACCTCGCGTTTCCCTAAATATAATGCATCTGCCATTAATTTGCCCACTTACTTAACTTGTCCAAATTACACTGAAGGATCTCTGCATCCTCCTCACAGCTCATCCTCCCACCCAACTTGATGTCATCTGCATGTTTGGAGATATTAGATTTTGTTCCCTCACCTAAATCAGTAATATATATCGTGAATAGTTGGGGTCCTAGCACTGATCCCCACTAGTCACTGCCTGCCAATTTGTAGAAGACCTGTTAATTCCTACTCTTTGTTTCCTGTCTGCCACTAGTTTTCTATCCATCAATACATTACCCCTAATCCCATGCGCTTTAATTTTACACACAATGACTTCCAATGGCGGGGCAGTGATTAGGGGAAAAGCGGGATTAGGCTATTGAGTTGGATGATCAGCCATGATTTAATGAATGATGGTGCGGGCTTGAAGAGCAGCCGCACATCAGGTGACACTTCTCCAGAAGATTGTAAAATAGGCACTTTTGGAAGAATTTAGCCCGAAAATCCAGACTTATTCTCCCCTTAAACAGAAAAGGAAGAGAAAAAGAGGAATATGCCAGCAAGTGGAAGCTCAAAAGGCCACAGGGAAGCCAGAAGCGGTGGAAAAGGGAGCAAGCAGCGAGCGAGGTGACGGGCCCCTTGCCACCCCTGTGAAAGGGAGACCGATGACCCGAACAATGGGCTCCCCCACCTCCCCCCCCTCCCCCCACCTGGAAAAGGATGAAGACATTCATGACCAAGGAATTGAACGCAATGAAGGAGGAATGAAAGTGGAGATCCAGGTGGCGGTAGAGGTGGGGGTAGTGGAGACGCTAGTCGCCATGCAGACAGCGCATGACGGGATAGGAAAGAAGCTGGAGGCTCAGGGGAAGACGATACAGGAGTTCGAAAAGGCATTTACTGACCAGAGCAACAGGATTGTAGCTCTGAAAGCCAAGATAAACAGCTCGGTGGCGACCCAGGGGAGCCTGAGGGGGGAAGTCGAGCATCAAGAGAACTGGTCACGGCGCCAAAATATTCGAAGAGTGGGCCTGCCAGAGGGGATCTACTATGTTGCCCAGATGCTGGGCAACTTGGTTGGAAGGGGCAGTTTCCCCAAGCCGCTAGAGATCGAAAGGTCACTCCGACTGAAGCCCAAGGCCAGGGAGCAGCAAAGGGCGATAATCGCCAAACTACACAGGTACCAGAGGATCCTGCGTTAGGCTCGGCAGACCAAAACGAGCAGTTGGAAAGGACACAGAATTAAGGTGTACCAAGGCTTGGGAGACCTGGCAAAGCATAAGGCCAAGTTTAACCAAGCAAAATCTGCCCTGTACAAGAACGGAATAAAATTTGGGATGTTATTCCAAACCAGGCTCTGGGTGACATTCCAGAACAAAGGACATTATTTCACAACCCCATTTGTGTAAATAAATGGCCTAGGCTAAAGGCAGACAAAGCAACGATGAGGAATACGCACGGAGAGAAAGGAGAAAGAAAAGTGATGGACATGAACAATTTTTGCACAGGAAAGTACTGCCCAACTTTGAGCAAGAGCACCAGCTCACAGGAAGGAAGGGGCGAGGGCTGCGGAGCCCATGAAAGGGTGAAGAGGAGACAGAGGGGACAGCAATTGATCAGGCATAATGTGGGGAAAGATCAGCCTCGGGATGGGGCTACTACACTAGCGAGAAAGCTAGCGCCAAAAGGTATGAAAGCAAGAGGGGCCACGGCACATCTCCAAGCGGGGATGGAGCATCTGGCAGGGCGGGGAGGGGGGAACTACAGGAGTAGGGAAGGGGAAGGTAGCGGGGTGAATAGGAGAAGGGGCTAAGGGGGGACGGGGGAGGGTAGAAAGGGGGACGGAAGGGGGAAGAGGACCACGGGGGGGAAGCATAATGATAAGAAAGGGAAGGGTTTTAGATTGGCTTCAGCAAGTCAGGTTTGGGTTGAGGGAACAATATGGCACCATAATCAACCACGTTGGAGGGTCCCTAAACAAAGGGGAACCCCAGAGTACAGAGGCTCACCCACGTGGCGTACATACAGTTGGAGGGCATGTTGAGTGGTCCTTGCACAAAGTGAAACCCCTGTGCGCAGGCCCCAGCCTCATGGTGAGAACGGTGACGACGGCCATTTCAGATGGCCCCTAACAAAGGGAAACCCGGAGTACAGGGACACATCCACAAGGGAAGTATGGTTGATCCCGCAGGAGGGGGGGGGGGGAACAGAAAACCCCCACCAGGATAGTCACCTGGAACTTTAGAGAACTTAACGGCCTGGTGAAATGATCCAGAACCTTCACTCATCTAAGAAGTTTGAAAGCCAGCATATTCTTTCTCCCAGAGACGCTCCTGAGGGAGAAGGACTTGTGGGTAAGGCTCTACATCTCGGACCTGCAAAATTGCATGAAAGAAATCATGAAGTTCCTGGAAGAGTTCGGAGCCTTCTCGGGCTACAAACGCAACCTGTGCAAAAGTGAGGTTTTCCCGATGAGCACAAGCGGCCGAGGGGCAGAGCTGGAAGGCCTCCCATTTAAAATAGACTAAAACATATTCTGCCAACTACGGATCCCGATAGCCCCCGACTGGACACGGATCCACAAGTGAATCTGACCAGTCTGGTGGAGGAAGTTAAAAAGGGATCCTCTCCTGCTTTCTCTACGGGGGAGGGTGCAGACGATCACATTGAACGTACTGCCAAGGTTCCTCTTCCTGTTTATCAGCAAGGCCTTTATCCAAAAAATAGACAATGTGATATTAGTGGTTGTGTGGGGGTGGAAAAATGACAAAATCACGAGGACAACATTGCAGAGGAGAAGAAGCATGAGAACCTGGCCCTCCCGAACTTGAAATACTACCACTGTGCAGAGAGAATGAGGGGATGGGTAAAGAAACCAAACATTGAATGAGTGAGAATGGAGGAGTCCTCCTGCATGGGAATGACCCTCTGAGCCCTCACCATGCCAGTGCTCCCAAAATCACCAGCAAAACACACATCCAGCCCAGTGATAGGAGCAACACTAAGAACCGGGAACCAGATGAGGCAGCACTTCGAGTTAATTAAGGTGTCCACCATGACTCCCCATCTGCAGCACGCACAGGTTCCCACCAGCCATGCTAGACGCTATCTTTAAGAGGTGGCGATAGGATTGGAGGGGTGCTAGCTGTCAGGGACTTCGTCACGGGGACAGACTTGAGACCTTGGTCAGCACGGTAGCACAAGTGGATAGCACTGTGGCTTCACAGCGCCAGGGTCCCAGGTTTGATTCCCCACTGGGTTACTGTCTGTGCGGAGTCTACACGTTCTCCCTGTGTCTGCGTGGATTTCCTCCGGGTGCTCCGGTTTCCTCCCACAGTCCAAAGACGTGCAGGTTAGGTGGATTGGCCATGCTAAATTGCCCTTAGTGACCAAAAAGGTTAGGAGGGGTTATTGGGCTATGGGGATAGGGTGGAAATGAGGGCTTAAGTGGGTCGGTGCAGACTCGATGGGCTGAATGGCCTCCTTCTTCACTATATGTTCTATGTTCTTAGAAGAGCTGATGGAGAGACTGGAACTACCGAATGGACAGAAACTCTGACATTTACAAGTCAAAAACATTCTCCACAAGGAGACAACGAGGTACCCTCGAACACTGAAAGACAAAATGCTGGAAGAGCTACTGGACATGGACAGTATGCAAAAAGTGAACTGAAAGAACATATACGGACAACTTTTAGAAAGGGCTCCCTCGCCACTGGATGGGACAAGACAGAAATGGGAGGAAGAATAAGGGACGGAAGTAGGGTGAGGACTCTGGAGTGAAGTGCTGAGCAGGGCAAACTCCACCTCCTGCTGAACAAGGCTGCCTCATGCAGTTCAAAGTCATGCACAGAGCACACCTGACAAGAACCCAAATGAACAGGTTCTTCCCGGAGGTAGAAGACAAGTGTGAACGGTGCCAGGGAGGCCTGACCAACCACGCCCACATGTCCTGCGCCTGCCCCAGACTTGTTGGGTTCTGGACACCTTCTTCGAGGTAATGTCCAAGGTTGTTTCTGTGAGGGTGGATCCATATCCGAGAGTGGCAGTCTTTAGGGTATCGGAACAGCCGGAACTTCATATGGGGAAGAGGGCCGTCGCCTTTGCATTCGCTTCCCTAATCGCCCGTTGGAGAATCCTACTCAGCTGTCGATCAGCAGTACCACCAACAGCTGCAGACTGGCTGGCAGACCTATTGGAATTTCTCAATCTGGAGGAGATCAAATACACCATCCAAGAGTCAGACAATGACTTCTGCAAGGCGTGGGGGCCATTCATCAGCCTGTTTCAAGACTAGTTTGAAGCAAATAACGGATAGAATGGGGGGGAAGGGGGAGGGGGGATGCATGGGAACCACCACGGCCACAGAAAACAGACAGGAATGAAGGGTTCGGGGGGTGGGGAAGCAACAAGGAAATGCTAGGAGGGAACGCAGGGAGAGACCAACACAGGGACAACAATTGTACGCACTAATCTCTTATGCGGGACTTTATCAAAACCCTTCTGAAAGTCCAAATATACCACGACCACTAGCCCTCCCTTGTCAGCTCCACTAGTTAAAACCTCAAAGAATTCCAGTAAATAGTGGGCAGCATGGTAGCACAGTGGTTAGCATTGTTACTTCACAGCGCCAGGGTTCCAGTTTTGATTCCTGACTTGGGTCATGATCTTGATCGTGATCTAACTGAACAGCAGAAAAAGATGAAAGGGCTACTTCTCAGTGCCTTTGATATGCATTTGAGGGCTTGAAATTGGCTTCAAGTACCTCTGGGCTAGCGAGGGGCCAATCAGCCAGGATCTCTACTCCTTACTGCAATCCAAGGTCTTCCTGTGTTGCATGATTCAAATATGGCAACAACGGGAGAGGGCAGCAACAGGTTTAGCTGTTTCACTAAAATAGCTCATTGACTCTTGCACATGTACAGTGTCTACTTTAGTCAAGTATTGGCTATCAGCCACAGAGCTGTTTCTCATCAAGAGGAAGTGAAGAAAACTGAGAAGAAATGTGATCCACTACACAGGATGAGATTGCTATGTACAATTACTGCTAAAATCCCATCTGGCAGCTCAACATTGACAATGGGGCCATTTGGCCCTTTGAGCTTTCTCCACCATTAATTATGATCATGGCTGATCATCTAGTTCAATACCTTGATCCTGTCTTCCCCCAATAATCCCTTGATCCCTTTAGCCTCAAGAACGGCGATGTAGTTCCAAGTTAGGATGGTGAGTGACTTGAAGGAGAACTTATAGGTGGTGGCATCCACACATTTGTTGCTTTTATCTTTTGGGGTTGTAGAGGTTGTGGGTTTGGAAGGTGATGTTGAAGAAGCCTGGGTCAATTGCTTTAGTGTTTCTTGTTGGTACAGATGCTGTCACTGTGCACTGGTGGTGGAGGTAGTTTAAAGTGGTGTATGGAGTGCCTACCAAACTACTGTTTTGTCCTGGATGGTGTTGTGCTTATGGAGTTTTGTACTCATCCAGGCAAGTGGAGACTATTCTATCACACTCCTGACTTGTGCTCTGTCGATGGTGGAAAGGCTTTGGAGAGTCAGGAGGTGAACCATTCACCACAGAATTCCCAGACTCTGAAGTGCTCTTGTAGCCACAAAATGTATATGGCCAAGTGTGGTTTGTGGTCAATGCTAACCCCATGAATGTTGAAAATGGGGTTTCAGCGATGGTATTGTCATTGAATGTTAGGAGGAGGGAGTTAGCTTCTCTCTTCTTGGAGATGGTCATTGCCTGGCACTTGTATAGCATGGATTTTACTTGCCACTTATCAGCACAAATCTGGATGGCATCTAGATCTCTGCTGAATGTGGGCATGGACTATTCCAGTATCTAAGAAGTTATGAATGGAACTAAACACCACAATCACCAGCAAACATCCTCAACTTCTGACTTTATGAAGAAGGGAAGGTCATTGATGAAGCAACTGGTGTCTCGGGCACTACTCTGAGGAACTCTCGCAGCAGTGTCCTGGGACTGAAACAGTTAATGTGCAACAAAGCACATCCTCTTCCTTTGTGCCAGGTATGGCTCCAAACAGGAGAGAATCTGCCCCACTATTCACATTGAATTCAATTCTAATCGGTTTCCTTAATGCTCCACTTAAACATTGCCTTGATGTCGATGGTAGTCACTCTCAACTCATCTTTATCTTTGGCACTCTATTGCTGGATTCTGTCATTATTGAGGACACCCATAGATCCATTCGCTATTCGTTGTTTAATTGCCATTTACAAATAGATTGCTATTTAGGATTTCTGAGCCAGGATCTGATCTGTTGATTCTTGGATCATTTACCTTCTATTGTTTGGCTGGCAGGCACCTCATTCTGTTCCTTGCAAACTTGTCTACATTTCATTGAAACAGGTCAGAAATACAGCTTTGTGGCTACTGATGGCCACAGCACCTCATGGATCCCCATTTTGGACTATTGGATTTGTTCTGACTCTATCCCAATTAGCAGGGTGTAATTCTACATAACAGAATGGAGTGTTCCCTGAATGTGAAGATGGAATTTAGTTTCCACAAGGTTCCTGTAGTGGTCATTCTTACCAATACCGTAACTCGTATATCGGTTACAGAGAGAAGGTCTAGTGCGTTTTGCCTTTGCGTTGGTTCTTACACCAGCTGCCACAGGCCCAGACTGGCATGTTATGTTCTTCAGGACTCAATCAGTAGTGCTTGTTTACTGAAGCTCCCCATCCGGACTATATTCTGTTCTATTGTTACCCTCAGTGCTTCTTCCATATCGTGTCCAGCATGGAGGAGTATTGTTCCGTCAGCTGAGGAAGGTTAGTAGGTGATAACCTCGCTTATTATATTCTTAATGAAGATTATTGTGGTGCTTGATACAACCGAATAATTTGAAAGGTAGTTAAGAATCAACCACCTTGCTATGAGATGCCGTATCAACACGAGAGTCGTGAACACAGCCCAGTCCATTACACAAACCTGCCTCCCATCCATTGACTCCATCTACACCTCCCGCTGCCTGGGGAAAGCGGGCAGTATAATCAAAGATCCCTCCCACCCGGCTTACTCACTCTTCCAACTTCTTCTATCGGGCAGGAGATACAGAAGTCTGAGAACACGCACTAACAGACTCAAAAAACTGGGGCGAGATTCTCCGCCCCCCCCCCCCCCGCCCCCCCCTCCCCCCTCCCCCCCCGGGTCGGAGAATCTCCGGGGGCTGGCTTGAATCCTGCCCCCGCCGGTTGCCGAATTCTGCGGCACCGGAGATTTGGCAGGGGCGGGAATCGCGCCGCGCCGTTTGGCAGGCTTCCCCGCGATTCTCCGGCCCGGATGCGCCGAAGTCCCGCTGCTAAAATGCCTGTCCCGCCGGCGTAGATTAAACCACCTGCCTTACCGGCGGGACAAGGTGGCGCGGGCGGGCTCCGGGGTCCTGGGGGGGGCGCGGGGCGATTTGGCCCCGGGGGGTGCCCCCACGGTGGCCTGGCCCGCGATCGGGGCCCACCGATCCACAGGTGGGCCTGTGCCGTGGGGGCACTCCTTTCCTTCCGCCTTCGCCATGGTCTCCACCATGGCGGAGGCGGAAGAGACTCCCTCCACTGCGCATGCGCGGGAATGCCGTCAGCGGCCGCTAACGCTCCCGCGCAAGCGCCGCCCGGAGATGTCATTTCCGCGGCAGCTGGCGGGGCACCAAAGGCCTTTTCCGCCAGCTGGCGGGACGGAAATTTGTCCGGCGCGGGCCTAGCCCCTTAAGGTTGGGGCTCGCCCCCCCAAGATGCGGAGCATTCCGCACCTTTGGGGCGGCGCGATGCCCGACTGATTTGCGCCGTTTTGGGCGCCAGTTGGCGGACATCGCGCCGATATCGGAGAATTTCGCCCCAGCTTCTTCCCCACTGTTACCAGACTCCTTAATGTCCCTCTTATGGACTGACCTCATTAACATTGCACCCCTGTATGCTTCACCCGATTCCGGTGTTATGGAGTTACATTGTGTACCTTGTGTTGCCCTATTATGTATTTTCTCTTATTTCCTTTTCTTTTCATGTTCTTTTCGTGTACTTAATGATCTGTTGAGCTGCTTGCAGAAAAATACTTTTCACTGTACCTTGGTACACGTGACAATAAACAAAATGCAATCCAATGGGTCTCAAGTCATGTATAGGCCAGACATATGGGGCGTCATTCTCCGACCCCCCCGCCGGGTTGGAGAATCGCCGGGGGCTGCCGTAAATCCCGCCCCCGGCGGTTGCCGAAGTCTCCGGCACCGGATATTCGGCGGGGGCGGGAATCGGGCCGCACCGGTTGGCGGCCCCCCCGCTGGATTCTCCGGCCCGGATGGGCCGAAGTCCCGCCGATAAATTGCCTGTCCCGCCGGCGTGGATTAAACCACCTTTTGAACGGCGGGACAAGGCGGCGTGGGCGGGCTCCGGGGTCCTGGGGGGGGCGCGGGGCGATCTGGCCCCGGGGGGTGCCCCCACGGTGGCCTGGCCCGCGATCGGGGCCCACTGATCCGCGGGCGGGCCTGTGCCGTCGGGGCACTCTTTCCCTTCCGCCTCCGCCACGGTCTCCACCATGGCGGAGGCGGAAGAGACTCCCTCCACTGCGCATGCGCGGGAATGCCGTCAGCGGACGCTGGTGCTCCCGCTCATGCGCCACCTGGAGTTGTCATTTCCGCGGCAGCTGGCGGGGCACCAAAGGCCTTTTCCGCCAGCTGGCGGGGCGGAAATTCGTCCGGCGCCGACCTAGCCCCTCAAGGTTGGGGCTCGGCCCCCAAAGATGCGGAGCATTCCGCACCTTTGGGGCGGCGCGATGCCCGTCTGATTTGCGCCGTTTTGGGCGCCAGTTGGCGGACATCGCGCCGTTTCCGGAGAATTTCGCCCCAGGAGTTGTTTTTCTGGTCAGATGAGAAATGGATGGTCCTTTGTTAAACCCCGCTCCCAATCTTATTCTCTGTTGTAAAAACACTGGGTTCTACATTCAAGGATTGATTTTCCCATTATCCGGGCATCAAATTCTGCAGTTTAAGAATTCAGGCAAAGCCTCATTATAGGCCCAGCAAAGCCACAAGCTCAGGACAGAAATGTACATGGCACAGGTGCCCTAACAGAAAGTGCATTGCATAGAAGCCAAAAGGCTGCCCATGATGGACTTGATCGCTGCCCAATTCAAAGTCAAATATGACTGGATCTGAGGACAGTTCTGCAGAAATGGAAGAGGCTGTTGATCTTTTCAACCTGTGTTGGTGAGTAATGAGGATGACGGTACAAATAGATCTCAAAATTCAAAATAGTTTTGATAAAAAGATAGTTTTTTAAAAATAGGGAGACTTTAAACGGGCGGTGTTTGGAGCGCATTAACTTAGGCTGTGCTTGAACATCTCTTTTAACATAATACAATGATGTTAATTTAAAGTCCATGACTTTTTCCATAAACAGGAAAGCATTTTTTATAACATTTCTTGCAGCTGGGAATTCTTGAAACCGCAGAGAGCAGTTGGCACGCAAGAGAGCCTTCGATGCCAACTCTTTTAACTGGACAACGGTCATTATACATGGATGAGTGCTGGTCACTTCTTGTCATGGTGAGTGAACAGGATCATCTGAAATTTGTTATCCAACTCATTATCTGCAGGCTCGAGCCTGCATCCTAACGAAGAATATCCCTCCTATTTTCCTGTACTTTCCTCCGAAGGAACTGTCACTTGCTGCCATACGCCCACTGGAAAAAAAACAAACCTCAGGATATCCTAAAAGCACGTTGCTTGCAGCAAATCAAATATGATTGATTGTTGTTGTAACGTAGGAAACACAGCAACCAATTTAAATGCAACATGGTCCCACAAACAGCAGTGAGGAAATGAGAAGATCGTCTGCTCAATGAATGAAATAAAACAGAAACTGCTGGAAAAGCTCAGCAGGTCTGGCAGCATCTGTAGAGGGAGAAACAGAGTTAACATTTCGAGTCTGTACAACTCTTCTTGCTCCGAAAAAGAATCATTGCGACTCAAAATGTTAACTGTTTCTTGCTCCACAGACTCTACCAGATCTGGTGAGCTTTTCCAGATTTTCTACTTAATTTCAACTGTCCAGCTTCTGCAATATTTTACTTTTATGCTTATTGAGTGCTGTGGATTGTAGAATGCTGTGGGTTCCTCAGATCACGGTCACCAATGACTTCCAACAAAGGGAGTTTATTTTTACCAAGCTCAACAGTTACACACAGTACTTGTGCTCTGCCCGAGATCCCGTGGATGACTCCTGCACTCTCGCCACGTGATCTCTTATGTAGCTGCGTCATTGCGTTCCCACATGTTCACTCGGTCTACATGGATTGAGGGGTGAAAATTGGGCAGGGCACTGAGAAGGTACCCCTGCTCCTCTTGAATAGTGTCATGAGATCTTTCCAGCCGGGAGAGCAGGTAGGGCCACCCCCTCGTCCCCGTGCTAACATGTCAGCACGCCTCAAGTGTTGCACCAGAGTATAATAATAATTTAGTTTCCACAAGGTTTCTGTAGTGGTCATTCATCCAATATCGTATGAACACATATATCGGTTACACAGAAAAGGTCTTATTCGTTTTGCCCTCGTACTGGTTCTTACACCAGTTGCCACAGGCCCAGACTGGCATATTATGTTCTTCAGGACTCAATTGGTAGTGCTTGTGTACTGAAGCTCCCCATCCGGACTATATTCTGTTCTCATGCAATCCTCAGTGCATCTTCCATGTGGTGCCTAGAGCTGTTCCGTCAGCTGGGGAAGGTTAGTATAATAATAATCTTTATTGTCACAAGTAGGCTTACATTGTAATGAATGTTCAGGCACACAGAGGGAGAATTCAGAATTATCTAACAGCACGTCTTTCGGGACGAGTGGGAGGAAACCAGAGCACCCGGAGGAAACCCATGCAGACACAGGGAGAATGTGCAGGTTCCGCACAGTGACCCAGCTGGGAATCGAACCTGGGACCCTGGCGCTGTGAAGCCACAGTGCTAACCACTGTGCTACCATATCAGCCTAGCTCAAGCATCTGGGGTGTGATGAGAATGCACAGTCATCTAACTCAGAGGTGACTGCTACCATTGAACCAAGGCTGACATCAAGGCAAACCAGCCAGGTATGAATACTAGATCCTCTTTGTGATCTTGAAGACTGGTGGTTGCCACAGCTAAGCCAGTGGGGGTAACAGCAATGCTCAATACTGATGTAGAATCTTACTATTAACAAGCATAGCTGCGAATTGGCCCATCCGGGTACAATTGATATTGGGTTGCTGGTCTCGACACAGAATGAGGCTGGGACTCCAGTTTGAGCCTGACGAGCCTAAATGGAACGTTTTAGCCCTTCTGTCTGGTCAAAGAGATCTGGTTTAAGCAGCAACTTAAAACAAGAAGAGGAAGAGGCAAAGAGGGCTAGAGAGAGAATTCCAGAAAAGACTGCCGAAAGAGCTGAAGCCTCAACTGCCAATGACATGGTGAAGACAAGGCAGAATGCACAAGAGACCAGAGGAAGGGATGGCAGAGGTCATTCACGGATTTGGATGTTGAAATTAGATTTTTAAAACGTGAGGCAATTACAGAGATGCAGCACCTTGAGTAGATTACCAGCAGGTCAGAATGCGAGTCAAAGCACTACAATTACCTTGTGCTATATTTCTGGCTCACACTGCCATCTAATCTGCCTCTGCTATCTAATATGGTCAGTCTATCTCGCCTTCTCCAGAAGGCACTCTCATTGAATTTACACTTTGCTATTTCTTAAAACGTGTCAATGGGTGAAATCCGTGAGAGAATTGTAGACAGACTCCATGTCAAGAAGTCATGGTGACTCAATGGCTTTTGCCCATTCAAATTTTTTAATCTTTTCAACTGGTCCTTTTGCAACATTGTGTAGGTATTAATCTGTTTTAGGATGATGGATATCTTCAACAGCCAGAAATTGAGTTATTTTGGCCATCTGCTCAGGTGCGACAATATACACAGAACACTGCTCAAGGGCCGTATCAATGGTGAAAGGAGTTGAGGAAGACAAAGAGCCTCTTGGACCAGCAGCATCAAGAAATGGGCAAACATGAGCTATTTGGAGGCTGAGAGGACAGCTTGCAGTAGAAGCGACTGGCAGTGCATCCGTTCTCAGCAAGTGGGAGGAAGCTGAAAGAAGAAATCTGCCTTGAATAAGCTGTACCCTTTGGCAAGTGGTCCACTAACTAGAGATTCAAGCAATCTAAGGGGAGATGAGGAGAGACCTTTCCACTGAGAGAATTGTCGGGGTCTGGAACACTCCACCTGAAAAGCTAACTCCAAAAATGATTTTGTGAAGGGAGTTAGGCAAGATCTAGAAGATGAGGAACTTACAAGGTTAGGAACAAAAGGCAGGGGTGTGGGATAAATATGACTACTCTTTCAAAGAGGCAGCGTAGGCATAATAGGTGAAATGGTCTCCTTCAGTACTGTAAGTTTCAACGATTCTTCATTCTGTACTTTTTGCCCCTTGCTAAGATATTGGAATGCCTGTGCAGTTGCTAATGTGGTGTGGATTATCCCCCTCAGATGCTGGGACAAGTTTTTGGATGCTTTTAAGATGTTTTATAAAACAACATTATTAAATTCTGCACAGCATCTTGGAATGGTGTTGTCCTGTGTCCATGCCCTTGCTTCATTCACTCGTTAAAGTAAGAGCCCTGTAAGGGTGTCCGGCAGCATTTATGGCCAGTGGACAGATAGTGGCATAGTTGCTATCTCACTATACTAGTAATCCAGGCTAATGTCCTGGAGAACAGGTACAAATGCTACCCCAGAGATTGGTGTAATTTAATTAATCAATAAAATAAAAATCTTGAATTGAAAGCTCGTCTCAGTAATGCTGACCATGACAATCATCATTGATTGCTTTTAAAACCCATCTGGTTCACTAATGTCCTTTAGGGAAGAAAATCTGCCATCCTTACCCGGTCTGGCCTACATGTGACACCAGATCCATAGCAATGTGGTTGAATCTGAAATGACCTAACAAAGCCAATCAATTTACTAAATTGCTGGCACTGTGAATGTCCCTGTACCAGATGGAGTGCAGAGGTTCGAGAAGGTGGATCACCACCTTCTCAAGAGCACTGAGGGATGCTCTTGCCAACGACATCCACATCCCAGGGGAGAATATTAAAAAACATTCCCCTTCCCGGCCACATTCCCCATTCCCATTCCCCCTACACTCCATTCCCCCCCCCCCCCCCCCCCCCAACCCCTCCCCCCCCCCCCCCCCCCCCCCCCCCCCCGACCGGTTCCCGGTTCCTGTGTGCTCCCATTCTGTTGGATGATGTGCCCTGGAAGTGCCAACAGCTGAATTAAGTGAGATAGTCTTACTTTGTATGATGCCCCAGAGTCCTTGTGGCACAGTGGTAGTGCCCCTACTGCTGGCCCGAAGCTCTGGGTTCGAGTCCAAAGCCAGGACTCGGCTGTTCAACGCGGTGCAACGGCTGATAATCAGCTCGCAAATCCTTCCACCACTTCCCCCACTATTCCCCAAAGGGTTAAAAAAAAAGTATATGGTGTGAAGATACAACAACAAGAACTTTGTAAGACGAGGCTAACACAATAGAAGGAAAGACTCACATTTCTGGAGCACCTTTCATGACTTTAGGACATCTCAAAGCTCTATACTGCTAATGAACTACTTTTTGAAGCTATGTTGTTATGTCGGAAATGTGATCGTCAATTTAAGAATTAAGAACATTAGAAATAATCCTAAGAATAGACCATTTGGCCGATTAGACTCGCTCCGCCATTCATGGCTGATATGATTGTGACCTTAACTCCATTTTCCTGCCTGCCCCATAGCTCTTGACCTCGTTGTTAATAATCTGTCTAACTCAGTCTCAATATATTCAATCACCCAGCCTCCACTGTTTTCTGGGGAAGAGAATTTTAAAGACTAATGACCCTACTGGAGAAGAAATTTCTCTTCATCTCTGTCTGAAATGTCTTGAAACTGTGTCTCCTGGTTCTAGGTTTCCCCATGAGAGGAAACATTCGCTCAGCATCAAGGCCACTCAGAATTTCATATGTTATAATTAGATCATTACTTATTCGCCGAAACTCAAATGAGTATAAACCCAACCTGCTCAACCTTTCCTCATGAGACGTCATTCCGAAAATCAGTCCAAAGATGTGCAGGTTAGATGGATTGGCATGCTAAATTGCCCTTTAATGACCAAAGATGTGCAAAGTAAGTGGATTGACCATGATCAATGTGCAGGGCTACAGGGATAGAGGGGGAGGTAGAGTGCTCTTTCAGAGGGCCGGTGCAGACTTGAAGAATCGAAAGGCCTTCTTTTGTGTCTTGTTGGGTGTTCTGCTGCACAAATGATCCAACACGGCTGCAGATGGTACAACTCTGTTTTATTATCTTATCAACGATTACAACTAACTGCTGGCTTGGGTACGTGCTTCACCAGCTAACCTGTGGACCCAGCCCTATCACTATCTTAGTGAGGCACTCAGCACATGGACTATGTCTGAGTGGCACGCTGTGAGCTCTGTGCTCTGAGCTATCTCCTGGTAGAATGAGCAGGAACTGTGGTGTTCCCTGTTTTATAGTGCGTGTGCTCTCACTGGTGATTGGCTGCAATGTTATGTGTGTGTTGGTTGGTCCAACTGCCTGTCCATCAGTGTGTGTGTGATTGCACCATGATATGCTGATGTGGATATCATGACATTCTGCACTGTAGGGACTCTAAGGACAGTCAGTCTAGTGAGCCTTCTCTGAACCAATGCGAGTAAATCCATCCTTAGATAAGGAGACTAAAACTGTACACAGTACTCGAGGTGTGGTCTCACCAATTCCTTGTATAGTTGCTCCAAGACTTCCTGACTCTTTTGTTCGTTAATAAAGGCCAACATTCCATTTGCCTTCTTAACCAAGCTCTTCCAGCTTGGCAACAGAAGCAACCCCCCCCCCCCCCCCTCCATGCCATTTGTTTTAGCAATGTTGATTGAGATGTAAATATTAGCCCAGACATCAAGGAGAAGTCCTCAGCTTTTTCTAAATAGTCTCAAGGAATCTTTTACATCCATCTAGAGAGGGCTGATCGGACCTCAGTTTAACAATTTATATTTGCAGCATAAAGACAACATTAAGTTCTCTAAGCGAGCAGGCACTCAAGGAGCCACACTTCAGAGTTACATCTCGTTCGACCTGCCTTATAGGTTTGTCTCCCAAAGTGATTTATTGGTTGCTTCAAATGATAATTCTATAATTTACAATTAGATTCCATGATGGGAGAGTTAATATTATAGAACAGTCTCTTCATATTTCTGATTGCTCTTACAGGTGTTCTCTACCTGGTGGGGGGCAGGAGGGGAGTTGGGGGGTGGGTTGGAGGGGGGGGCGGTGGTGCGGTAGAGAGAAGATTTTTGTCACACCAGAATGGTTTCTAACACATTGAAAGCTCAGTTCCAGACGTGCGAGGACAGCCTGTTACACAATCCCCAGCACAGTTAATTGACCTCGTTGCTTATGTCCTCAGCTGTAGCTTACCCAAGGGTCACCAGTCACATAAATCCTGGTGGATAAAATTGTGGAGAGTAATGCATTTAAACAGTTAGCCATATATGGAAGGAACATTATTTGCATTTGTAACTGAAGCATCTGGAAGTAAATCATAAATACTACTGTGCTCCTTAAGGATTTAAGAGCTGAGGGGAGAAGCTAAATCGGAACAGCTTGAAGCAATGATGAATATGGAGCGCGCATCAACCTTGACCTTGCCGTTTTATCTTTGCTATCTGTAAGGAAGTAGGAGGAGCTTGGAAGATGGGATTAGCAGGGTCCAACTGTGCCAGGGGCCTGTGACCATTCACTTTGAAGTCAAACCAGATGTGCCGCAGATCAACCAGACACAGACATGCTAAGCTGCTGATTTTCTATCTCTTTCTCTGTTTATTGTAGAGTAGACTGCACATGTAAACTGACAAATCCAGGTCTGATGGGAACTGTAGTAATCCAGCAGACTCGAAGATGAAGGTTGAAACGGTTTATTCCAAACTCAAAAGTAAATCCTCGTGCGTAGCGCACATCACAAGTGTCCCAGCCCAGAATGAACAGAATGCCCGGTCCGGGTCTCAGATGGCATTTAAAGGGCTCAGTAACCCGTCCCCGTTGGGCGGGCCTCGGCCCATTACCATGGGAACCCATACTCCACAAGCCCCACGGGGAGATCGATGAGTGAAACACTATGATCCTCATGAGGGCTATCATATCCCTTCCCGCCCACCCCCCCACAGCAACATTAATTTGTTGGGTGGGTTAACTACCAGACCAGTTAAAGTGAGAATGGGTGAACTGGCTCCCCTCTATTCAGCCTCCTTGGTTGGTAACAGCAAAGATTGTGGCCAGGATTCTCTGACCCTACGCCGGGTCGGAGAATCCCTGGGGAGAGGCACGAATCCCGCCCCACCGCAACGACGCCTGCTGCCCTATTCTCCGGAGCTGATTTTCAGGGGCTGGTGGGATTCCCGCCACGCCGGTCGGGGCCGTTGATTCGGTCCCCCCGGCGATTCTCCGGGCCCCGATGGGCCGAGTGGCTGTAACGTTTTGGCCAGTCTCACCGGTGTGAATTACTCACCTCACGTACAGTGGGACCTGGCAGGTAAGTGTGCGGGGGTGGTCCTGGGGGGCGCGGGGTGATCCGACCCTGGGGGGAGCCCCCACGGTGGCCTGGCCCGCGATCGGCGCCTACCGATCTGCGGGCAGGCTGGTTACGTGGGGGGCCTTCATTCCTCCACGCCGAGCCCCGGTAGGGCCCCGCCATATTGCCACAGAGAAGGGAACCCCCACGCAAATGCGGAAATATGCCGGCCGGTCCGCGCATGCGCGAGATCATGCCGGCCGTTCCGCGCATGCGCGAACCCGCGCCGGCCCTTCGTGATGGCTGAAGCGGCACCAACCACTCCGGCGTCAACCTAGCCCCCGAAACATTGGAAAATTCCTCACTTTCGGGGGCTGTTGACACCGGAGTCGTTGGCGGCGGTTTTCCCGCCAGCATGGGGACTTAGTCCCCAGAAGGGAGAATCCCGCCCTACGTGTCTTTTTCACAAGGATGTGCTCTTTTCTGAATTAAAATATATTTATCTATTTAAACTGAGCAATAAGGGGCCAATCAAACAAGGTTTTCTTGAGTTAGAGAAAGAGAAAATTTACTAACCACTAAACTGAAGGAAAGAAACAAATAAAAACGCAATGTCACACACACACAGGTATTGGAAAAAAGTTAGACTCCAATAATAAAAGTGGTTAAGTGCCCTTTGATTTTACTGGAGGCGTAGATTATTAAACATTGCAGCTGATTTGGATTCGCTGGTTTTGTGGACACGATCGGGTGTAAAAGATATTGCAAATATTATGAAATCGCGATTCGCTGGTAGATTTCTTATAAAGTTGTCTTCTGAATTGGGAGTGAGTCCAACTTTCAGCCTGTTTTCTGTGCCAGAAACTCACTCGCAATCTTTCTGTAGTGGCTGTAGCCTGGCCAATTATACTTCACCCATTATTATTACCAAGGTTTTGGGGTGGATCTATCTGTGGCAACCATTGTTTCAATATCCAGTGCTTCGCATTTCAAAGCCTCTTCCTAAGACAGTGAAGGGTTTGGATGGATCTCTGAATTATAGGAAATGTCTCTCTCTTCGCACTCGCCTCAAGAGTTCCACTTGGATTGTAGCCGTGTGCTTTAAACCATTTTTGCTGTCTCAGTTCAAACTGAAAATTTTTAGTTCCACAGCAGAACGTTTCAGAAACTGTTCAACTAGCAATATCAGACAATCTGAAGACTTGTGGCAGACATCTTTAGTTAATGTCTGTTCTTGTCTTTGGAAAGTAAGTTTTAAACAGTACAGTAGATATTGGGTCAGCTGGAGAATTTACAGATTCATGCAAAAGTCACATCATTGTGACAACATGCCATGTAAAAAGGGAATCAGGGGCGGGATTCTCCGCAAACGGCGCAATGTCCGCTACCCGGCACCAAAAACAGCGCGGATCAGTCCGGCGTCAGGCCGCCTCAAAAGGTGCGGAATTCTCCGCACCTTTAGGGGCTAAGCCCTCACCTTCAGGGGCTAGGCCCGCGCCAGAGTGGTTTCCGGCTGGTGGTAAAGGCCTTTGGCGCCACGCCAGCCGGCGGCGAAAGGACTTCGCTGGGCAACGCATGCGTGGGAGCATCATCGGATGCTCACGGCATCCCCGCGAATGCGCAGGGGAGGGGGTCTCTTCCGCCTCCGCCATAGTGAAGACCATGGCGAAGGCGGAAGAAAAAGCGCACCCCCACGGCACAGGCCCGCCCGCGGATCGGTGGGCCCCGATCGCGGGCCAGGCCACCGTGGGGGCATCCCCCGGGGCAAGATCGCCCACGCCCCCCACCCAGCACCCCGGAGCCTGCCCGCGCCGCCTTGTCCCGCCGTTGAAAAGGAGGTCTAATCCACGCCGGCTGGCGAGGGTTGACAGCGGCAGGACTTCGGCCCATCGCAGGGCGGAGAATCGCCAGGGGTGGGACCGCCGACCAGCGCGATACCCGCCGACCGGCACAATTCCCGCCGACAGGCGCGGCGCTATTCCCGCCCCCGCCGAATCTCTGGTGGCGGGAATTCGGGACACGGCGGGGGCGGGATTCACGCCAGCCCCCGGCGATTCTCCGGCCCGGTGGGGGGGTCGGAGAATCGCGTCCATGGTCATTGTAAATGCCACTGTCTGAGTAAGCAAAACTTGAATTTATATTGTGCCTTTCACAACTTCAGGTCATGCCAAAGAACTTTACAGCTGGGGCAACATATTGGATGTACAGTCATAGTTGTCATTTAGTCAATTTGAAAACAGCATGTCCCACCAACAGCAATATGATAATAACCAAATAATCTGTTTTAATATTGGTGATGGTGTTTGGGGGAGTGTCAGAGATGGTGATGGGGAGTGTCAGAGATGGTGATGGGGAGTGTCAGAGATGGTGATGGGGTTTGTCAGGGATGGTGATGGGGGCTGTCAGAGATGGTGATGGGGAGTGTCAGAGATGGTGATGGGGAGTGTCAGAGATGGTGATGGGGTTTGTCAGGGATGGCGATGGGGAGTGTCAGAGATGGTGGTGGGGAGTGTCAGAGATGGTGATGGGGAGTGTCAGAGATGGTGATGGGGAGTGTCAGAGATGGTGATGGGGGCTGTCAGGGATGGTGATGGGGAGTGTCAGAGATGGTGATGGGGAGTGTCAGAGATGGTGATGGGGTTTGTCAGGGATGGCGATGGGGAGTGTCAGAGATGGTGGTGGGGAGTGTCAGAGATGGTGATGGGGTTTGTCAGGGATGGCGATGGGGAGTGTCAGAGATGGTGGTGGGGAGTGTCAGAGATGGTGATGGGGAGTGTCAGAGATGGTGATGGGGGCTGTCAGGGATGGTGATGGGGAGTGTCAGAGATGGTGATGGGGAGTGTCAGAGATGGTGATGGGGTTTGTCAGGGATGGTGATGGGGAGTGTCAGAGATGGTGGTGGGGAGTGTCAGAGATGGTGATGGGGTTTGTCAGGGATGGCGATGGGGAGTGTCAGAGATGGTGGTGGGGAGTGTCAGAGATGGTGATGGGGAGTGTCAGAGATTGTGTTGGGGAGTGTCAGGGATGGTGTTGGGGTGTGTCAGAGATGGTGCTAGGGAGTGTCAGAGATGATATTGGGGAGTGTCAGAGATGGTGTTGGGGAGTGTCAGGAATGGTGATGGGGAGTGTCAGAGATGGTGTTGGGGAGTGTCAGAGATGGTGGTGGGGAGTGTCAGAGATGGTGGTGGGGAGTGTCAGAGATGGCGGTGGGGGATGTCAGAGATGGTGTTGGGGAGTGTCAGAGATGATATTGGGGAGTGTCAGAGATGGTGTTGGGGAGTGTCAGAGATGGTGTTGGGGAGTGTCAGAGATGATATTGGGGAGTGTCAGAGATGATGTTGGGGAATGTCAGAGATGGTGTTGGGGCGTGTCAGAGATGGTGGTGGGGAGTGTCAGAGATGGTGATGGGGAGTGTCAGAGATGGTGTTGGGGAGTGTCAGGAATGGTGATGGGGAGTGTCAGAGATGGTGTTGGGGAGTGTCAGAGATGATGTTGGGGAATGTCAGAGATGGTGTTGGGGAGTGTCAGAGATGATATTGGGGAGTGTCAGAGATGGTGTTGGGGAGTGTCAGGAATGGTGTTGGGGAGTGTCAGAGATGGTGTTGGGGAGTGTCAGAGATGATGTTGGGGAATGTCAGAGATGGTGTTGGGGAGTGTCAGAGATGGTGTTGGGGACTGTCAGAGATGGTGTTGGGGACTGTCAGAGATGGTGGTGGGGAGTGTCAGAGATGGTGGTGGGGAGTGTCAGAGATGGCGGTGGGGGATGTCAGAGATGGTGTTGGGGAGTGTCAGAGATGATATTGGGGAGTGTCAGAGATGGTGTTGGGGAGTGTCAGAGATGGTGTTGGGGAGTGTCAGAGATGATATTGGGGAGTGTCAGAGATGATGTTGGGGAATGTCAGAGATGGTGTTGGGGCGTGTAAGAGATGGTGCTGGGGAGTGTCAGAGATGATATTGGGGAGTGTCAGAGATGGTGTTGGGGAGTGTCAGGGATGATATTGGGGAGTGTCAGAGATGGTGTTGGGGAGTGTCAGAGATGGTGTTGGGGAGTGTCAGAGATGATGTTGGGGAGTGTCAGAGATGGTGCTGGGGAGTGTCAGAGATGATATTGGGGAGTGTCAGAGATGGTGTTGGGGTTGTCAGAGATGGTGATAGGGGGGTGTCAGAGATGGTGATGGGGAGTGTCAGAGACGGTGATGGGGTTTGTCAGGGATGGTGATGGGGGCTGTCAGAGATGGTGTTGGGGAGTGTCAGAGATGGTGGTGGGGGATGTCAGAGATGGTGTTGGGGAGTGTCAGAGATGATATTGGGGAGTGTCAGAGATGGTGTTGGGGAGTGTCAGAGATGGTGTTGGGGAGTGTCAGAGATGGTGATGGGGTTTGTCAGGGATGGTGATGGGGGCTGTCAGAGATGGTGATGGGGAGTGTCAGAGATGGTGATGGGGAGTGTCAGAGATGGTGATGGGGTTTGTCAGGGATGGTGATGGGGGCTGTCAGGGATGGTGATGGGGAGTGTCAGAGATGGTGATGGGAAGTGTCAGAGATGGTGATGGGAAGTGTCAGAGATGGTGATGGGGTTTGTCAGGGATGGTGGTGGGGAGTGTCAGAGATGGTGATGGGGAGTGTCAGAGATGGTGATGGGGTTTGTCAGGGATGGCGATGGGGAGTGTCAGAGATGGTGGTGGGGAGTGTCAGAGATGGTGATGGGGAGTGTCAGAGATGGTGATGGGGTTTGTCAGGGATGGCGATGGGGAGTGTCAGAGATGGTGGTGGGGAGTGTCAGAGATGGTGATGGGGAGTGTCAGAGATGGCAGTGGAGGCTGTCACGGATGACGATGGGGAGTGTCAGAGATGGTGATGGGGAGTGTCAGAGATGGCGATGGGGGCTGTCAGAGATGGTGGTGGGGAGTGTCAGAGATGGTGCTGGGGAGTGTCAGAGATGGCAATGGGGGCTGTCACGGATGACGATGGGGAGTGTCAGAGATGGTGATGGGGAGTGTCAGAGATGGTGATGGGGAGTGTCAGAGATGGTGATGGGGAGTGTCAGAGATGGTGATGGGGAGTGTCAGAGATGGCAATGGGGGCTGTCACGGATGTCGATGGGGAGTGTCAGAGATGGTGATGGGGGCTGTCAGAGATGGCGATGGGGGAGTGTCAGAGATGGTGTTGGGGAGTGTCAGAGATGGTGTTGAGGAGTGTCAGAGATGGTGTTGGGGAGTGTCAGAGATGGTGTTGGGGAGTGTCAGAGATGGTGTTGGGGGGTGTCAGAGATGGTGTTGGGGAGTGTCAGAGATGGTGTTGGGGAGTGTCAGAGATGGTGTTGGGGCGTGTCAGAGATGGTGTTGGGGACTGTCAGAGATGGTGGTGGGGAGTGTTGGAGATGGTGGTGGGGAGTGTCAGAGATGGTGGTGGGGAGTGTCAGAGATGGCGGTGTGGGATGTCAGAGATGGTGTTGGGGAGTGTCAGAGATGATATTGGGGAGTGTCAGAGATGATGTTGGGGAATGTCAGAGATGGTGTTGGGGCGTGTCAGAGATGGTGTTGGGGAGTGTCAGAGATTGTGTTGGGGAGTGTCAGGGATGGTGATGGGGAGTGTCAGAGATGATGTTGGGGTATGTCAGAGATGGTGTTGGGGAGTGTCAGGGATGGTGATGGGGAGTGTCAGAGATGGTGTTGGGGAGTGTCAGAGATGGTGTTGGGGAGTGTCAATGATGGTGATGGGGAGTGACAGAGATGGTGTTGGGGAGTGTCAGAGATGATGTTGGGGAATGTCAGAGATGGTGTTGGGGAGTGTCAGGGATGGTGATGGGGAGTGACAGAGATGGTGTTGGGGAGTGTCAGAGATGATGTTGGGGTATGTCAGAGATGGTGCTGGGGAGTGTCAGAGATGATATTGGGGAGTGTCAGAGATGGTGTTGGGGAGTGTCAGGGATGGTGATGGGGAGTGTCAGAGATGATGTTGGGGAGTGTCAGAGATGATGTTGGGGAGTGTCAGAGATGGTTCTGGGGAGTGTCAGAGATTTTGATGGGGAGTGTCAGAGATGGTGTTGGGGAGTGTCAGAGATTTTGATGGGGAGTGTCAGAGATGGTGTTGGGGTTGTCAGAGATGGTGATAGGGGGGTGTCAGAGATGGTGTTGGGGAGTGTCAGAGATGATATTGGGGAGTGTCAGAGATGGTGTTGGGGAGTGTCAGAGATGATATTGGGGAGTGTCAGAGATGGTGTTGGGGAGTGTCAGAGATGATATTGGGGACTGTCAGAGATGGTGTTGGGGAGTGTCAGAGATGGTGTTGGGGAGTGTCAGAGATGGTGATGGGGAGTATCGGGGATGGTGAAGGGGAGATTGCGGGTTAGGTGAAATGGCGTGTCAGATATGGCTATGGGCGGGAGTGTCAGGGATCGTGATGTGGAATGTTGGAGATGATGTTAGAGAGTGTCGTGGATGCTGATTGGGGAATGTCAGAGGTGGTATTGGGGCGTATCGGAGATGGTGATGGGGGAGTGTTGGGGATGGTGATGGGGGGAGTGTTATGGATGGTAAAGGCGGGAGTGTCAAAGATAGTTTTGGGGGCTGTCAGGGATGGTGATGGGGTGTGTCAGGGATTGTGAGTGTCGAGTGTCGGGGATGGTGTAGGGGAGTGGCATGGATGGTGATGGGGGATTTTCAGGGATGGTATTGGGGAGTATCGGAGAGGATGGTGGGGGAGTGTCAGGGATAGTATTGGGTAGTGTCAGAGATGATATTGGGTAGTGTCAGAGATGATGTTGGGGAGCGTCAGAGATGATATTGGGGAGTGTCAGAGATGATGTTGGGGAATGTCAGAGATGGTGTTGGGGAGTGTCAGAGATGATATTGGGGAGTGTCAGAGATGATATTGGGGAGTGTCAGAGATGATGTTGGGGAGTGTCAGAGATGGTGTTGGGGAGTGTCAGAGATGGTATTGGGGAGTGTCAGAGATGGTGTTGGGGAGTGTCAGGGATGGTGATGGGGAGTGTCAGAGATGGTGTTGGGGAGTGTCAGAGATGATGTTGGGGTGTGTCAGAGATGGTGCTGGGGAGTGTCAGAGATGATATTGGGGAGTGTCAGAGATGGTGTTGGGGAGTGTCAGGGATGGTGATGGGGAGTGTCAGAGATGGTGTTGGGGAGTGTCAGAGATGATGTTGGGGAGTGTCAGAGATGGTGCTGGGGAATGTCAGAGATTTTGATGGGGAGTGTCAGAGATGGTGTTGCGGATTTTCAGAGATGGTGATAGGGGGGTGTCAGAGATAGTGTTGGGGTTGTCAGAGATGGTGATAGGGGGGTGTCAGAGATGGTGTTGGGGATTTTCAGAGATGGCGATAGGGTGTGTCAGAAATGGTGATGGGGGGTTGTCAGAGATAGTGATGGGGGGTGTCAGAGATGGTGATGGGGGGGTGTCAGAGATGATGATGGGGAAGTTTGGGGGATGCTGATAGGGAGAGTCAGATATTGAGATGCGGGGGAGTGTCAGAGATCTTGATGGGGAGTGTCGGAGATGGTGATGGGGCGACTGTCAGAGATGGCAATGGGGGAGGTTTGGGGATGGAGATGTGGGGGAGTGTCGGGGTTGGTGATGGAAGTAGTGTCAGAGATGGCAATGGGGGGAAGGTTGGGGATGGAGATGTGGGGGAGTGTCAGGGTTGGTGATGGAAGGAGTGTCAGAGATGGGATTTGGGGGAGGGTTGGGGATGGCGATGTGGGGGAGTGTCGGGGTTGGTGATGGAAGGAGTGTCAGAGATGGCAATGGGGGAAGGTTGGGGATGGAGATGTGGGGGAGTGTCAGGGTTGGTGATGGAAGGAGTGTCAGAGATGGGATTTGGGGGAGGGTTGGGGATGGCGATGTGGGGGAGTGTCGGGGTTGGTGATGGAAGGAATGTCAGAGATGGCAATGGGGAGGGTTGGGGGTGGCGATGTGGGGGAGTTTCGGTGATGGTGATAGTGGGTAAGGATCAAGGCTTCTGATGGGGTGGCGGAGGATCGAGGCTCGTTATGAGGGAGGGGATTAGGGTTGGTGATATGGGGACGGATCGGAGATGGTGATGTGCAGGGAAGGCCGGTGATTGTGATGAGGGCAGAATTGGGACTGATGATGCTGTGTGGATCGGGGAGGGCTTGTGCCAGCGCCTGTACAACAGGGACTGGAGAAGGCACAGGGGAGCTGGGGTGCCTTGCACCCATGAGGGAGAGGAGGGAGGTCCTCTTCACAGAGGGGAGCAGGAGGAGGCCAACTCTTCATTCAGCAGGGGCACCTCTTTGTTCAGCTGCATCACTCTTTGCCTCAAATTATTCCTCCACTATTACGCACTGCTCCTCGCCTTGATGAGCTGTTCTCTTCCAAGGGCATAGTCTCCCCAAGGTCCACACCTCTTTGGAGGGTTTTGTTATGGAGAATTCAGCAGACCAGCACGATGACAGCAAAAGGGATTAATATTTAAATGATAAAATATTAAAACATGCTGCTGTGCAGAGAAACCTGGGTGTGCTAGTGCATGAGTCGCAAAAAGTTGGTTTTCAGGTGCAACAGGTGATTAAGAAGGCAAATGGAATTTTGTCCTTCATTGCTAGAGGGATGGAGTTTAAGACTAGGGAGGTTATGCTGCAATTGTATAAGGTGTTAGTGAGGCCACACCTGGAGTATTGTGTTCAGTTTTGGTCTCATAGAACATAGAACATAGAACGATACAGCGCAGTACAGGCCCTTCGGCCCACGATGTTGCACCAAAACAAAAGCCATCTAACCTACACTATGCCATTATCATCCATATGCTTATCCAATAAACTTTTAAATGCCCTCATGTGGGCAAGTTCACTACTGTTGCAGGTAGGGCATTCCACGGCCTCACCACTCTTTGCGTAAAGAACCTACCTCTGACCTCTGTCCTATATCTATTACCCCTCAGTTTAAAGCTATGTCCCCTCGTGCCAGCCATTTCCATCCGCGGGAGAAGGCTCTCACTGTCCACCCTATCTAACCCCGTGATCATTTTGTATGCCTCTATTAAGTCTCCTCTTAACCTTCTTCTCTCCAACGAAAACAACCTCAAGTCCATCAGCCTTTCCTCATAAGATTTTCCCTCCATACCAGGCAACATCCTGGTAAATCTACTCTGCACCCGCTCCAAAGCCTCCACGTCCTTCCTATAATGCGGTGACCAGAACTGTACGCAATACTCCAAATGCGGCCGTACCAGAGTTCTGTACAGCTGCAACATGACCTCCCGACTCCGGAACTCAATCCCTCTACCAATAAAGGCCAACACTCCATAGGCCTTCTTCACAACCCTATCAACCTGGGTGGCAACTTTCAGGGATCTATGTACATGGACACCTAGGTCCCTCTGCTCATCCACACTTCCAAGAACTTTACCATTAGCCAAATATTCCGCATTCCTGTTATTCCTTCCAAAGTGAATCACCTCACACTTCTCTACATTAAACTCCATTTGCCACCTCTCAGCCCAGCTCTGCAGCTTATCTATGTCCCTCTGTAACCTGCTACATCCTTCCACACTGTCGACAACACCACCGACTTTAGTGTCGTCTGCAAATTTACTCACCCACCCTTCTGCGCCTTCCTCTAGGTCATTGATAAAAATGACAAACAGCAACGGCCCCAGAACAGTTCCTTGTGGTACGGCACTTGTAACTGAACTCCATTCTGAACATTTCCCATCAACCACCACCCTCTGTCTTCTTTCAGCTAGCCAATTTCTGATCCACATCTCTAAATCACCCTCAATCCCCAGCCTCCGTATTTTCTGCAATAGCCTACCGTGGGGAACCTTATCAAACGCTTTACTGAAATCCATATACACCACATCAACTGCTCTACCTTCGTCTACCTGTTCAGTTACCTTCTCAAAGAACTCGATAAGGTTTGTGAGGCATGACCTACCCTTCACAAAGCCATGCTGACTCTCCCTGATCATATTATTCCTATCTTAAATGATTATAAATCTTGTCTCTTATAATCCCCTCCAAGACTTTACCCACTACAGACGTGAGGCTCACCGGTCTATAGTTGCCGGGGTTGTCTCTGCTCCCCTTTTTGAACAAAGGGACCACATTTGCTATCCTCCAGTCCTCTGGCACTATTCCTGTAGCCAATGATGACATAAAAATCAAAGCCAAAGGTCCAGCAATCTCTTCCCTGGCCTCCCAGAGAATCCTAGGATAAATCCCATCAGGCCCTGGGGACTTATCTATTTTCAGCCTGTCCAGAATTGCCAACACCTCTTCCCTACGTACCTCAATGTCATCTATTCTAATAGCCTGGGTCTCAGCATTCTCCTCCACAACATTATCTTTTTCCTGAGTGAATACTGACGAAAAATATTCATTTAGTATCTCGCCTATCTCTTCTTCAGACTCCACACACAACTTCCCATCCCTGTCCTTGACTGGTCCTACTCTTACCCTAGTCATTTGCTTATTCCTGACATACCTATAGAAAGCTTTTGGGTTTTCCTTGATCCTACCTGCCAAATACTTCTCATGTCCCCTCCTTGCTCGTCTTAGCTCTCTCTTTAGATCCTTCCTCGCTACCTTGTAACTATCCATCGCCCCAACTGAAACTTCACACATTCTCCTTACTTGAGAAAGGACGTACTGGCACTGGAGGGTGTGCAGAGGAGATTCACAAGGTTAATCCCAGAGCTGAAGGGGTTGGATTACGAGGAGAGGTTGAGTAGACTGGGACTGTACTCGTTGGAATTTAGAAGGATGAGGGGGGATCTTATAGAAACATATAAAATTATGAAGGGAATAGATAGGATAGATGCGGGCAGGTTGTTTCCACTGGCGGGTGAAAGCAGAACTATGTGGCATAGCCTCAAAATAAGGGGAAGTAGATTTAGGACTGAGTTCAGGAGGAACTTCTTCACCCAAAGGGTTGTGAATCTATGGAATTCCTTGCCCAGTGAAGCAGTAGAGGCTACTTCATTAAATGTTTTTAAGATAAAGATAGATAGATTTTTGAAGAATAAAGGGATTAAGTGTTATGGTGTTTGGGCCGGAAAGTGGAGCTGAGTCCACAAAAGATCAGCCATGATCTCATTGAATGGTGGAGCAGGCTCGAGGGGCCAGATGGCCTACTCCTGCTCCTAGTTCTTATGTTCTTTCTTACGACCTTGCAACAGGTATTGGTGGGCACTGGCTGATTGGTCCAGGCACCAGACACAGTGCTCTCGGAGCCTGTGATGCCCATTAATTATGAGCCTGAGGTATTATCCACCCTCGATGAAGAAGGGCAACTATCACCTGGGTGATGCACCAACGTGCAGCTGCCTACGAGGTCCACAGCGTCCGATGAGGGCACAGATATCTGTGACCATCGACTGAGAAACTCACCGTATTCCCAGTCATCTACAGGTCTCTTCACCTCCACCTGTAGAACCTGTGCTCAGAGTAATGCCCCTTGATGCTCTTCTCATCTTGTTCATGCACCCATTGTCAGATGCAGATTCCCTGGTTTTCAGGCAAATCCAAACAGCCTGGCCCACAGTTCCAGTGACCGTGTGATGTTAGGAGGGTGATGACCTCCATGAAGGTCATCTCCATGGTAGAGTTCATGCTGACTCCTCTCTGGCCTGTGATAGACTGCTGCAAGATTAACTTCAAATGGGTGCACCTTGTGCACTTTGAAAAGCATTTTTCATTCACTTTTTAAACTCGTCCATCCTCCCTGACTTACCACAGACATGGTCCTAACCTCCATGAACCAGGTTTGACACAGACCGCTCCTAAACACCGACTCCCCACTCAAAATATTTTGAAAGATTTCATGAGTTGGGCTATAATAAGCCCACAATTATGTCAATTGGCCTCATCGCCAGTGTGGTTCATTTCAAGGCCTGGAGCCATATCTGCCGCAGACAAATCAGGGAGGCCGGAATCAAACTGGGGACTTATGGCCGCCAACTTTGAGGACATTTTATTTTTGACTTGTCTACCTCCGTCTGGTCCAATCAGTTTTGTGAAAATATGGCCCCTGGATGGTAATGGAGGATGGCTGCATCAGCACCGCTGGGTGTGGAGAAGGCAAGGACTAGTGCTCAGGGTGGCGGTTTCAGTTCCCTCCCTCCCCACAATCCCGTGCAGAGATGTAAGTGGACAGAAGACTTAAATTAGAAGGTGAGATACATAGAGAGAGAGTAAGAAAGACAGTCAGTAAGATCAACGCTTTGCTGCTTGAGATATTCTCTTCTTAACTGATTCAGGCATGCAAAGGTGGGAAGGTGTGCTTCTCACTGTGCAAGTGTCCACCCAGAGACTGCCCGAATCATCAGTGCACACAAACTCCTGAATGCAAATCCCCAGCTGAAGCCTGCCTCAAATAGTCCGGTGAAAAATGTGGAAATGGAAGGAGTTAAATCAGGCGCTGACCGGCAAGCCAATGGTCAAGGAACAATTGAGATAAACCTGTGCATATGGAGGCAACAGCATTGAGAATAACAGTTTAGGCCTAGACTCGCTAGAGTTTAGAAGAATGATGGGAGATCTAATTGAGGTATACAAGATGCTAAAATGTATGGATAAATCAGACGTGGAGCAGATGCTTCCTCTTGTGGGGCATTCCAAAACAAGAGGTCATAATCTTCGAATAAGAGGTAGCAAATTTAAAACAGATTTGAGGAAAAACTGCTTCTCCAAAGGGTTGTGAATCTGTGGAATTCGCTGCCCCCAGAGTGCGGTGGATGCTGGGCCAGTGAGTAAGTTTAAGGAGGAGTTAGACGGATTTTTAATGGGTAATGCGTTGAAGGGTTATGGAGAACGGGAAGGACAGTGGAGTTGAGGCCAGGATGGGATCAGCCACGATCACATTTAAGATGTTTAAGCTCGGGAGGCGAAATTGCCTACTCCTGCTCCGAGGTCATGTGTTCTAGGGAGGAGATGGTCTGGTTGATTTCACAATCCAGCTCTTGGTCTATAACATTGTAGGTAGCAGAAGAGGAACATATCAGCCACGATAAAATGGCGGAGCAGACTCAATGGGCCGAATGACCTAATTCTGCTCCTATATCTTATGAACTTATGAACCAGAGGGGTTAACCAGAGCGATGGCAACAAAGAGAATCCAACAACTTAAGCAACTGTGGTCACCAGGTTGCCAAAGGATTGGGATGATATCCTTCCTTTTTGTAACGAATGCCATGTTATAATGTGTAACTAGCTCTTCACATTGGTGGTTGCCACCATATTGCTCTCTCCTTAAAATCGGTTTATGCTAATGAGCATGCTATCTTTCTTGGCTGTGGTCTGCATTGTGAAACCAATCCTACAGATTTGGCTGATATAGCATGAGACTGTTGTCTCTTTTTTAAATGATGAGTAAGTATGAAATGTGGGGAGATCCGAGCGTTGGATGCGGACAAACCCATCAGCAGGCTTAGGAGCCTCACAACCAAACTGCTGAGAAATTCACTCAGGGAATTTGTCGCTATGCAGAGACAGGCAAAGGTCACCCATCTCACAGTGGTTGGAACATCATGATGAACCTGTGGGGACTGACGTGATCTGGTTTTATCATCTCACCGTAAAGGTGGCACCAACCGACAATGCAACTCTCCGTCAGTGTTGGACTGTCGACCTAGATTTTTTGTGCTCAAGTCTCTGGAGTAGGCCTCAAACCCACAACCTGTTGACTCAGAGGTGGCAGCAAGTTACAGCAGGCACCATTGAGGCCGATGGAAAAGAAACCCAGCTTTGGTACAAACCGGCGGCTACTTTTGCACTCACACCATTTTCACCCCAGTAAGCTGGTGTGGTATCAGGATTGTCAGTTCTGGTTGGGCATATTCCTGGATGCTTCATCGCATGACTGCCTGCCCCTAACTGCCTGCCCCTATTCAACTGCCCCATCCCTATCCAACTGCTCTGCCCCTACCATCCTAACCATTGGCTGGCAAACAAGTCCATCATCTTGATGCAGCATCTTCCCACTTCAACGGAAATCAGGCAGACACTTTTTTTTTAATAAACAATTTTAATGAGGTATTTTTGGCATTACAAACAGCAACAGTATAAAAACAATGTCCAAAGAACAATAGACATAGTGCAGTCACCGACTCCCATCCCACCAAGACCCGCCTAATTGACCCCCTATTCTATGCTACCCTAACCCCCCTCCCACCCCCACTGCTGACGATTAATTCTCCGTGAAGAAGTCGATGAACGGTTGCCACCTCTGGGCAAACCCTAACACTGACCCTCTCAAGGCGAACTTAATCTTCTCTAGGCCGAGAAAGCTCGCCATGTCAGTTAGCCAGGTCTCCGACTTCGGGGGCTTTGAGTCTCTCCAAGCTAAGTATCCGTCTCCTGGCTACCAGGGAAGTAAAGGCCGGAACATCTATCTCTTTCTCCTCTAGGATTCCCGGGTCTTCCGACACCTGGAAATCGCCACGTCTGGACTCACTGCCACCCTTGTTTTCAATACTCTGGACATGACGTCTGCAAACCCCTGCCAATATCCCCTAAGTTTTGGACACGCCCAGAACATGTGGACATAGTTCGCTGGCCCTCCCGCACATTTTACACACCTGTCCTCCACCCCAAAGAATCTCCTAATCCTGGCCACTGTCATGTGGGCCCGGTGGACCACCTTGAATTAGATCAAGCTGAGCCTGGCGCATGTTGCAGTCATGTTGACTCTCTTCAACGCGTCCGCCCATAAGGCATCCTCCATCTCACCACCAAGCTCGTCCTCCCACTTACGCTTCAGCTCCTCGGTCTGCGTCTCCTCCGCCCCCATGAGTTCTTTGTAGATGTCCGAGATGCTCCCCTCTCCCACCCATCCCCTAGACACTACCCTATCCTGGATCCCCCTTAGTGGCAGGAGTGGTAAGTTGGTCACCTGCCTGCGCAGAAAGTCCCGCACCTGTAAATATCTAAATTTGTTCCCCCTTGCCAACCCAAACTTCCCCTCCAGCGGCCTCAAGCTCGGGAAGCTCCCCTCTAAAAACAGGTTCCCCCATCCTCTCAATTCCCGCCCTTCGCCATACTCGGAACTCCCCATCCAAGCTCCCCGGGGAAAACTGGTGATTGTCACATATTGGGAACCAGACCGATGCTCCCACTGCTCCAGCGTACCTCCTCCACTGACCCAGATTCTCAGGGCTGCCACCACTACTGGGCTGGTGGAGTACCTCGCCGGCGGGAATGGCAGAGGTGCCGTTATCAATGCCCCCAGACTGGTGTCCCTACATGAAGCTGCCTCCATCCGCCCCCAAACCGACCCCGCCCCCACCACCCACTTCCTTATCCTGGCTATGTTAGCCACCCAGTAATAATGACGAACATTCAGCAGCGCAAACCCCCCCTCCCCCCGATTCCGCTCGAGCATCACCTTCTTCACTCGCGGGGACTTACCCGCCCACACAAAGCCCAGGCTAATTTTATTAACCCTCTTAAAAAAGGACCGCAGGATGAAAATTGGGAGACACTGAAATATGAACACAAATCTCGGTAGGACCGTCATTTTGTTTATCTGCACTCTCCCAGCTAACGACATCGGGAGCGCATCCCATCTCCGGAACTCGCCCCTCATCTGTTCAACCAACCGGGACAAGTTCAACTTGTGTAACCGGCCCCAGTCGCATGCCACTTGTATCCCTAAATACCTGAAACTGTCCCCTACTAACCAAGACGGCAGCTCCTTCAGCCGACCCGCCTGACCCCTCGCCTGGACTACAAACATCTCACTCTTTGTCATATTCAGTTCATACCCCGAAAACCGGTCAAATTCCGCCAAACTCGCAATAATTTCGCCCATCCCGGCCCCTGGATCCGATACGTATAAGAGCAGGTCGTCCGCGTACGGCGAGACTCTGGGCGCAATTCTCCCATCGGGAGTCTAAGTGCCGACGCCGGAGTGAAAACCGGAGTGTTTCACTCCGGCGTCGGAGCCCGCTCCCAGCCCCCTATTCTCCCGCCCCCGGGCGGCGAGGAGCAGCATCGCGTCATTTACGCGGATGCGTGGTTGCCATCCTCCCCCTGTGCAGGAACCTGCCTCGCCCCCCCCCCCCACAGGCCGCCCCCCCAGCGTTCCCGCACTGTTCCCGCCGGCAGCAACCAGGGGCGAAATCCTCCTACCCGCCCCGCCACATTTCTGCCCCGACCGGCCGGCGGGAGTCTCCGTAACACCGGCCGGTCAATGGGGTTTCCCATTGTGGGGCAGCCCCACGCCGTCGGGAAACCCCCGGGCGCCAGCAAAACGGAGACTCCTGCCAGCGGAGAATGACGCCCCTGGTGTGGATGGCGCCGGCAGGAACCCGTCGTATTGGGCAGGCCGCTCGACCCATCCAGGCCGGAGAATCGCCGCTCGCCCGTTGCAAACATAGAGGGCAGAAATCTCCCCCTCCACGCGTGCGGGCGTTAGGGCGGAATGGCGGGCCACGCGCGGCGCCCCGGCGATTCGCCCACCCGGCATGGAGGGGGGGAATTCCGCCCTCTATGTTCCACCCCCCCCTTCCCCGAACCAGCCCCTCCCAGCCCCTGGAAGCTCTCAGAGCAATTGCCAGCAGCTCTATAGCTAACGCAAACAACAGTGGGGAGAGGGGACACCCCTGTCTTGTCCCCCGGTACAGTCTAAAATAATCCGAGGTTGTCCTATTCATCCTTACACTAGCCTCCTGGCCCTGGTACAACAACCTAACCCAGTCGATAAAGCCCTTACCGAACTCAAATCGTCCCAGCACCTCCCATTGATAGTCCCACTCCACCTGGTCGAACGCCTTTTCCGCATCCATTGCCACAAATACCTCAACCTCCCTACTTTCCGGGGGCATCATGATCACATTGAGTAGCCTGCTTATATTGGCCACCACTGCCTGCCCTTGACAAACCCGGTTTGATCCTCCAGAAGCACATCCGGCACACAATCTTCAATCCTGGAGGCCAAAATTTTGGCCAGCAACTTGGCATCCACATTAAGCAGGGAGATCGGCCTATATGACCCGCATAGCTCCGGGTTCTTGTCCCGCTTCAATATCAACAAAATAGGGGCCTGCGACATCGTCGGGGGCAACACCCCTCTGTCCCTTGCTTCATTGAAACCTTAACCAGCAACGGCCCAAAAATCCCCGAGAACATTTTATAATACTCAAATTGGTACCCGTCCGGCCCCGGGGCATTGCCTTCAAGCCCTCGACTATTTCTTCGGCCCTAACCGGGGCCCGCAGCCCATCTACCAGCTCCCTACCCACCCTGGAGAAGGTCAGTCCATCCAAAAAGTGTCTCATCCCCTCCGGCCCCGTGGGGGGTTCCAAGCAATAGAGCCTACTGTAAAAGTCCCTGAACGCCCTGTTTAGCCCTGCCGACTCCTCTGCCAAGTTCCCATCCCCATCAACCACCCGCTCTATTTCCCTGGCCGCCTCCCCCTTCCTAAGCTGCTGTGCAAGCATTCTACTGGCCTTCTCCCCCTGTTCGTAAAATGCACCCCTCGCCTTTCTAAGCTGCTCCACTGCCTTACCTGGGGACAACACCCCAAACTCCGCCTGCAGCCTCCGACGTTCCCTTAAGAGCTCCACCCCCAGGGTCACCGCATACCTTCTATCTATGTGCAAGATCTCCTTAACCAGTCGGTCCGTTTCTGCCCTATCCGTCCTGTCCCTATGAGCCCGGAACGAAATCCACTCCCCTCTCACCACTGCCTTCAACGCCTCCCAGACCACCGCTGCTGAGACTTCACCGTGTCATTAACCTGCAGGTAGTTCTGCATACACTTCCTCAGCCTCTCGCACACTGCCTCATCTGCCAACAACCCCACATCCAACCTCCATTGCGGGCGCAGGAAGCTCTCCTCACTAACCTGCAGTTCCACCCAGTGTGGGGCATGATCCGAAATAGTGATGGCCGAATACCCCGTGACCACCACCCCCACCAGTAAATCCCTTATCAAAATGAGAAAGTCAATCCGGGAATAAACCTTGTGAACATGCGAATAAAAAGAAAACTCCTTCCCCATCGGCTGCCTAAACCTCCATGGGCCGATCCCCCCCATCTGCTCCATGAATCCTAACAGTTCCTTCGCCATTGCTGGCACACTCCCTGTTTTTGAACACGACTGGTCCAGGCCAAGGTCGATGACTGTAATAAAATCCCCTCCCATAACCAGCTGTGCGAGTCCAGGTCAGGTATCTCCCCAGCAACCGCTTTATAAATTCCACGTCATCCCAATTTGGCGCGTACAAATTAACCAAAACTACCTTCCTCCCCTCCAGCTTACCGCTAACCTTGACATAACGGCCCCCCCCCCCCCCGTCCGAGACTATACTGCCCATCTGAAATTGCACCCGCTTGTTGATCAAAATCACCACCCCTCTAGTCTGGTATCCAGCCCCGAATGAAAGACCTGACTGACCCAACCCTTACTTAGCCTGACTTGGTCCGCCACTTTCAGGTGTGTCTCCTGTAACATTACCATGTCTGCCTTCAGAGCCCTCAGATGCGACAACGCACGTGCCCTCTTGACCGGCCCATTCAACCCTCTAACATTCCAGGTGATCAGCCTAGTTGGGGGGCACCGTGCCCCCCCCTCCCGATCAACAATCCCCTTTCCTGGGCCCGCCACCAGCCCATGCACCGCGCCTCCATCGGCCCGCCTCCTGGCAGCCCCCACCACTGACTTCCTCTCTGTCCCGAAACCTAAGTCCCTCCCTCGTCAGCAGAGTAACTCGCCCCACTCTCCCCCCCCCCCCCCCCCGCCCCCAGCAACAACACTTTGTAACCTACCCCCTGCTATAGATTAATCATATGCACACCCCCCACTTTGCTTCCATAGACTAGCTCACCCAGCTAGTCTAGTGGCCCTCGCCTCTGGCGCCAAGAAGTCTCCCACCTATTGTTCCCTCACTCCCCTTCCCCCCGCCCATTGAAAACCACTTCCCTAATCAAACTGACCCCAAACAATCGCCCAATTAACATAAGAGCCAAGCCAAAAAGAAAAACACACAGAAACCCCCCCCCCAATAGTGTAAACCAAAGTAATACAAAGTAAAAAGCCCCACCAGCCACCCCTACCAAAACACCGAAAACCTGCAGAAACCAAATAACTTTTACTTTCCCCTTCTTCAAACAAACTCAAATACAGAAGAGAAACGACAATCGAAACATATAAACATCCCTCAAAAAGTTGCAACCGAAAACAAAAAGTTCTCAGTTCAGCACCAGCCCTTTCCTCTTGGCAAAGTCCATCGCGTCTTCGGACAACTCAAAATAATGGTGCTGGTCCTCGTGCGTAACTGAATGACGCGCCGGGTATAACAGTCCAAATTTCACCCGCTTCTTGAACAGGATCGCCTTAACTTGGTGAGAGCCTGCCCTCCTTCTGGCCACCTCCACGCTCAAATCCTGGTAAACACGCAAAATGAAAAATGAAAATGAAATGAAAATCGCTTATTGTCACGAGTAGGCTTCAATGAAGTTACTGTGAAAAGCCCCTAGTCGCCACATTCCGGCGCCTGTTCGGGGAGGCTGGCACCGGAATCGAACCGTGCTGCTGGCCTGCCTTGGTCTGCTTTAAAAGCCAGCTATTTAGCCCAGTGAGCTAAACCAGCCCCTAAACCAGCCCCAGACAAATGCTGTTGTCCCATTTGCAGCTCCACTTATGCTTGGCCCACTGGAGAACACACTCCTTGTCCAGGAACCTGTGGAACCAGATCACCATTGCCCTTGGAGGGATCTCAGGCCGCAGCTTCCTCGACAGTGCTCAATATGCCCTGTCTGCCTCCAATGGTCGGGGAAAAGCCCGCTCTCCCAGAAGCTTCTGAAACATACTCGCCACAAACGCCCCAGCATCAGCCCCCTCAGACCCCTCCAGGAGACCGACAATTCTTAAGTTCTGCCAGTGAGCTCTATTCTCCAGGTCTTCTACCTTCTCCAGCAGCCTTTTTTGCTGATCCTTCAGCATCCCCACCTCCAGCTCCACCACCGTTTGGTGCTCCTCCTGGTCCGCCAGCACTTTCTCCAGCTTCTGAATCGTCCGATCCTGGGCATCCAGCCTGCGCTCCAGCCGATCGCTCGATTCCTTAATTGGATCAAGACAGTCCCGTTTCTGCCTAGCGAAGCCCTCTTGGATGACCCGCATCAACTCCTCTGTTGAAGGTTGGGCCGTCACAGCAGGGGTCCGAACATCAGCCATATTGTCTTCTGCCGCAACCTCCTCCCAGCCCTTGCTTGTCTTCTTATTTCTCCCTTTTCGATCCCTTGGGGTTCTTCGTTCCATACACCAAAGTGTGGCTCCAGTGCCAGATTGACTTCGCCTTCAAAGCCAGCGCTCACAACCGCAAAAAGGTTGGGGGGAAAGGTCCAAAAGTCCGGCCAGAGCGGGAGCCACCAAATGCGCGACTTACTCCCTCATAGCTGCCACCGGACGTCCTGCATCAGGCGGACACTTTTGACAGAATTTCCAAAGTGGGGGGGGGGGGGGGGCACAGTGGTGCAGTGGTTAGCACTGCTGCCTGGCAGTGCCGTGGACCCAGGTTCGATCCCGGTCTAAGTTTGCACATTCTCCCTGTGTCTGCGTGGGTCTCACCCCACAACCCAAAAAGATGTGCAGGCTAGGTGAATTGGCCATTAGGAGGGGGCGTTGGGAAAATAGTGGGGGAGCTGTATCCAAACGTTGTTTCTGTAAGGGTTTCTCTGCCAATTTGAGCAGCCTGTCTGCTTGGCCCTTCTAAAACAAATGTAATTATTATCATCCCTCTGAGGCCACCCTTGTTCTGCGGCACCCTTTTGCTAACACTGTTGGGGAGGTTTTAAACTAATGTGGCAGGGGGATGGGAACCAGATTAGGAAGTTAGAGGTCAGTAAACAGGCAGCAACTAAAGCCAGTAAGGTACTAGATAATAAACTCATTGTGACTAAAAGGAAGAGTAGACAGGGAAGAGATGATGAACACAAAGGGACAGGTGGTCTGAGGTGCATTTGTTTTAATGCGAGAAGTGTAGCAGGTAAGGCAGATGAACTTAGGGCTTGGATTAGTACCTGGGAATATGATTTTATTGGTATTACTGAGACTTGGTTGAGGGAAGGGCAAGATTGGCAACTAAATATCCCAGGGTATAGATGCTTCAGGAGGGATAGAGAGGGAGGTAAAAGGGGTGGAGGAGTTGCATTACTGATCAGAGATGATATCACAGCTGTGATTAAGGAGGGCACTATGGAGGATTCGAGCACTGAGGCAATATGGGTAGAGCTAAGAAATAGGGTGGTCGTGATGGGAGATTTTAACTTCCCCAACATTGAATGGGACTCATGTAGTGTTGGAGGCGTAGATGGAGCAGAATTTGTAAAGAGCATCCAGGAGAGTTTTTTAGAGCAGTATGCAAATAGTCCAACTCGGAAAGGGGCCATACTGGACCTGGAATTGGGGAATGATCCCGGTACGTGGTTGAAGTTTCAGTCGGTGATTACTTTGGGAATAGCGATCACAATTCCGTAAGTTTTAGAATACTCATGGACAAAGACGAGAGTGATCCTAAAGGAAGAGTGCTAAATTGGTGGAAGGCCAAGTATAACAAAATTCGGCAGGAGCTGGAGAATGTGGATTGGGAGCAGCTGTTTAAGGGTAAATCCACATTTGAAATGTGGGAGTCTTTTCAGGAAAGGTTGATTAGAGCGCAGGACAGATATGTCCCTGTGAAAATGAGGGGTAGAAATGGCAAGATTAGGGAACCATGGATGACGGGTGGAATTGTGAGACTAGCTAAGATGAAAAAGGAAGCATACATAAGATCTAGGCGACTTAAAACTGATGAAACTTTGGAGGAATATCGGGAAAGTAGGACAAATCTCAAACGCGCAATAAAGAGGGCGAAAAGGGGTCATGAAATATCTTTGGCTAACAGGGTCAAGGAAAATCCCAAAGCCTTTTATTCGTATATAAGGAGCAAGAGGGTAACTAGAGAAAGGATTGACCCACTCAAAGACAAAAGAAGGAATTTATGCGTGGTGTCAGAGGAAATGGATGAGATTCTTAATGAGTACTTTGCATTGGTATTCACCAAGGAGAAGGACATGACGGATGTTGAGGTTAGGAATGGATGTTTAAATACTCTAGGTCAAGTCGGCATAAGGAAGGGGGAAGTTTTGGGTATTCTAAAAGGCATTAAGGTGGACAAGTCCCCAGGTCCGGATGGGATCTATCCCAGGTTACTGAGGGAAGTGAGGGACGAAATAGCACGGGCCTGAACAGATATCTTTGCAGCATCCTTGAGCACGGGTGAGGTCCCGGAGGACTGGAGAATTGCTAATGTTGTCCCTTTGTTTAAGAAGGGTAGCAGGGATTATCCAGGGAATGATAGGCTGTGAGCTTGACGTCAGTGGTAGGCAAACTGTTGGAGAAGATACTGAGGGATAGGATCTATTCACATTTGGAAGAAAATAGACTTATCAGTGATAGGCAGCATGGTTTTGTGCAGGGAAGGTCATGTCTTACAAACCTAAGAGAATTCTTTGAGGAAGTGACAAAGTTAATTGATGAGGGAAGGACTGTAGATGTCATATACATGGACTTCAGTAAGGCGTTTGATAAAGTTTCCCGTGGCAGGTTGATGGAATAAGTGAAGTCGCATGGGGTTCAGGGTGTACTAGCTAGATGGATAAAGACCTGACTGGGAAACAGGAGGCAGAGGGTAGTGGTGGAAGGGAGCATCTCAAAATGGAGAAAGGTGACTAGTGGTGTGTGATAGGCTATATTAGGGGTATCGCGGTACCTAGGTGGGATGTACCTTATACTGTAGTATGAGTGGTGGAACCTGTCTGCTGGTTCCGCCCAGCAGGCGGAGCATAAGAGTCTGTGTTTCACCCACAGCAGTCATTCTGTACCGGAGCTGCTGGGGTAACTACTTGTTCATTAAAGCCTTCAATTGGACTACAATCTTGCTTCAGTAGTGATTGATCGTGCATCAATTTAATGAACAAAATTGAAGAATGGCTGCTCTCCGCATCAAGCCAGAGTGTCTACAAATCAACCCTCACACGGCAAATGCAGCAGCAACTTTTAAACATTGGCTGGCATGTTTCAAAGGGTACATCAGGACGGCCCCGACTACCCCCACGGAGGAACAGAAAATGCAAGTCCTCCACTCAAGGATGAGCCCAGAAATCTACACGCTAATTGAAGAAGCGGACGGTTTTGAGGACGCAATGACTTTGTCAAAAGAGCACTACGTCCGCACTGTGAATCAGGTATACGCTCGGCATCTTTTAGCTACCAGACGGCAGATCCCAGGGGAATCACTGGATGATTTTTACCGCGCATTGTTAGTGTTAGGTAGAAACTGTAACTGTCCGCAAGTCTCAGCCAATGACCACACCGAACTCTTAATTCGGGATGCTTTTGTTGCGGGCAGGCTGTCCTTTAAAATCTGCCAGCGACTGCTGGAAAACGACACTCCAGGGCACGGAAACTTGCGCACTCCCTAGATGTAGTCTCCCGCAACGCCCAGGCCTACGTTCCCGACCGCGCAGTACCCGCATGGACAGGGTGGACCCCACCCGCAGCCGATTCCGAAGCACCCATAAATTCCCCACAAGCTTGTGCAGTGCGGTAGCCAGGAAACCCCGGGGGGGATGCTATTTTTGCGGGCAAAACAAACAACCCCGGCAACGCTGCCCGGCCCGATCCGCAATCTGCAAGGGCTGCGGGAAGAAGGGCACCTCGTGGCAGTATGCCAGGCCCGGTCGGTCGCCGCTGTCTTCACAGGTGAACCGGGCCCACTGCCATTCCTCTCCTCACAGGCCGTGTGCAATTCACGGGGGCAGCCATTGTCATGATATTCAAACACACACATCATGATAGGCACACCAACAGACAAATCAGAACACACAACACCACAACCAATCACAGAAAGATATAAAAGCACAAACATGACACCCGGTGGTCGGTATTAGCTGGAGAGGAGGACCAGGATAGACCTGCTACACGACACTCTCAGGGAGACAGCACGTGCAGAGTATCCAGAACGAACTGTATTATAAGAGTTAAAATAAAATAGAGTTGTACCACATACAACTGTGTTGGCTCATCTGTGCACCAGAGCACCCAACACCACATGGTACAGGAGTGGATCAATACCTGCCGGCATACCTCAGTGTACACAGACAACGAGCAGTGCCCAGGCAAAATGATAGAGCTCCCGGTTCCGCAGCCGCTCCAGTGCCACGGTGATCTCCGCGAAAACTGGCGGCGATTCCGGCAAGTGTTCGAATTGTTCCTGGTGGCAGCTGAACTCCAAGACCTGGATGATAGCGAAAAAATTGAATTTCTCCTCACCATCGCCGGTGCAAGGGCAAGAGAAATATTCACAAGGTTCAGGTTCTTCAGGAGGCAGCAAAGGTACGATTACCAGGCAGTCCTGGACAAATTCTCCAAGTACTGTGAAGAAAACGCAATCCAATCGGCAAGTAAAGGTAAGAAAAGCGGCAGTACTCACCTCGTGGCTGGGATCCCGGAGCCCGAATTCCCAGAGGCCGAAATCCCGGGCCTGAGAGAGGGCTGGGTCGAGGCCGGCGGCCATCTTGCTAAAGGTATCACGCTAGCACAGTTGCGCGAGCAGTGCGCCGAACCGGAAGTTTTGTTTGCGCATGCGCGAGATGCTGCGCATGCGCAGTCAAGAAAACGGCCAACGGTAAAGGAACAGCGATCTGAGCATGCGCAGTCGCTTCCTACGTGCTACATACCGAGCGTCAGGATGTCAGAGGCCCCAGACTGCACCAATTTAAAGGGGAAACGTCCCAAATCCAATTTAAAAGGGAAACGTCCCAAATCAAAAAAACAAAAATCTGTTAAAGCTGTAAAACAACCTTCCCTCACCTGGAATGACAGCACATTGCCGCAAATTGACCCAGGAGATGAATTTGACCTCCGAAGAACCCTCCGACAAGCAGTTACCTACGCACAAGCCGATGATTCCAACCTCGAATACTTCGATGACGATCTTTACAGTGTTTCCGGACCTCGCGAGCCCAATGATAGCTCCGTGGTCCTATACGACTATGACTCGGACAAACCTTTCGTGTTGCACATTGGCGTCCCCCACATTGAATCCGACGCAGATGCGGATTCATTTTTCGGATTTGAGGATCTTCAATCCAGCAGATATGACGTCCCAACTTATCAGTACCGGATGATGCTGCAGCCTGACATTAACAGACAGGGAGCGGTGCAAGCACACGGAGAGCGCCCTGCTGCCACACAGAGCGTGGTCCACGTCCCGCTCAACGTTCCCGACTCTATGAAAGAAGACATGCAAGACTCCAGAGCGCAGTCCATGCATGAACAAGAAGTGACTCCAGAGTCACAAGCCTCCACAGAGAGCTCGTGGACAGCCTCCACGATAGAAGCAACGCAAGACTCCAGAGCGCAGTCCTTGCATGAACAAGAAGTGACTCCAGTGTCACAAGCCTCCACAGAGAGCTCGTGGACAGCCTCCACGATAGAAGCAACGCAAGACTCCAATGTGCGGTCCTTGCAGGAACAAGACCATGAGGGTCTAGCAACCTCTCCTGACCAACCAGCGGCAGACGATGCAAGTCTGCCATGCTCACGTGAACAGCAAGAAGGCTATAACAGCCTACCATGCTCCACTACATAGCAGCATGACCATGACGGTCTCTCATGCTACAATGAAGGGCACAGCGCTGAAGACTGTTCAAGCCCAACTGAAGACAAGCCAAAGGAATCGCCTCTTCCAAGCCCGAAGAAAAAAGGTTTATGCACTGACCTTCAGGATCATTATAGCCGAACAGAGATTAATAATGCTGCACGGCCACAGAAGGATGCTGAGGATTTGCTAAAGAAATTAATTGAATGTTTAACTTGCAAGGAGCAGACTGAGAATTGCCAGTGTTTTAGTACGGATCGAAAAAATGGACAAGACATTGATCCTCAGGTAATGGAAATAACACAACCTGAATCATATCTACAGCAGGGACAAATGTCTCCCTTTAACACAACGCCGCAAAGTCCCAACTTCGAAGACCAGCAGTTAGTCAGTAATGACTCTTCAAACCTTGAGGGGAACATTAATTGCATTGAACCTATACACACTCCACTGATAAATGAGCAGAACATTGGAGCAAGAATCCTGAGGACACCGACATCGAGTAGCCAGATAACGAATTTAAAACCCGCAGCAGTTTCAAGTGAACCAAGTGTGCTTTCCACTAATGGTGAAGATGCAGATAAGGTCGACCCGATTATCCATTGGAGCACATTAACCCCAGTGATTAAGCAGTTATGTATGGGGAGTATAATGTGGGCAATTGAGAACAGTAAAAGAGAGACTGTGACCATGCCAGTCCCAGCAAAATCAGACCCAGAGACCATGAAGGCATGTACATTAGACAAAGATACATATGAGGTACCTGAGAAGAAAAGTGAAACGGAATGTTCTTTGGAAAATAGTACAATGTCGATAGAAACATTGGATCCTATATTCGAGACCATACATATGGGAGAATTTGGGGGTAATAAACAAGGTTCTGCAATGTCTGGGGGAAGATTTAAAATTCCAAAGAAGGAAAGCCCAAATGAAGGACAACGGCAAGACAATGACAGTCCACCGACATGGTGTGCACCACCAGATGAAAACTCTGACAATTTACCCAACCCTAGTGAACAGCAAGCTGCTAATGAGGATCTATCCACGGGATGTGAGACGAGTGACGACAGCATCCCACTTCCCATGCAAAAGGTGCAAGGTGACAGACCTCGCCTAGTGCGTACCGAGGCACTCGACGATGTGGGACCACTGATGACTGCGGTGGCGGCGCACCGCTTCCACCCTCGATGGCTCGAGCCTCTCCACTGGTTGGTGCATTCCTGCATGTTCCGACTCCAGAAGTGCAGCTTCAGGGAATCTCGGCTGCCTCCAGTGAACCTGTTGGGACTCCGGACGGGGAGCATCGACGGAAGGCAGACCGGACTCCAGATGGGGAGCAGCCAAGCGCCGACTCTGATTCGCGCACGCCAGACCTTGCTCCGGACGGGCGGTGTCGAAGCCTCGGTGATGGCACGCTCAGTGTGACGGCGGATGCCACGGCGACAGGGAATGGATCGCGTGGCAGTCCCACTGGGTCGGCAGTGGCGACCAGCACCGGCGGTCCAAGACGGACACACCAATTTGCGCCATCGCCAGACGTTGATGCAAGCAACAATTCTCTCTCCAAGGCGACATGCTTCGACGTTTCTCTGCGGAGTCGCCCTTCCGGCACAGCAGGTGGCCGGAACCAGCGTGCACGGTCTCGGCCAACTTCCACATCTGGCACAGTCATCGCCTTGCATGATATTAGTGATGGTGCTACTTCGATGGCAACGATCCATCGGCTACAAGATGCCGTCCACCACAAACATAAAAAGAAAAAAGACTCCACCTTGTTCCTGGCATGCAGGGCGGATGGATTGGTGCGTAGGCGCAATCAGCGAGCTTTGCGCCGCCTTCCACGCTCGCAACTGAATCGTACGCACATGCCGGATCCTCCACTGGTTCCCAAAGATGACTTTGTGGAGATGCCACAGATCATGCCCCTTCCATCGCCACCAGAACCAAACCACAGCCAAGGCAACACTAACAAAGATGTTGAATGTTATATTTGCACGAATGAAAAACCAAGCACTGCACGAAGTACAACAAATGGAAAAGTAGAGACTTCGGCAACAGCATCACCTCCAACAGTCCAAGGTGAACCACTGTGACCCCAAATCTCCACAGCTGAACCGGCTTGAGGACCAGCCTATTCTTGAGGCGGTCACCCATTAGACTGGACTTATAACGCTGTTCATACGTTCAAAAAGTCAAACACTTCAGTATTATAACCTGTTGTTGTTTATTGTTCCAGATATCGTCTGACCGGACCACTGTTCAAGTTGTTTTTTTTCTCGCATTCATGTTTTGTTATGGTACAACCTTGTTAGTGTGACGCACCCGACATCGCCCCATGTAAATAGTTACGTCATATACACACGCTGTACACAACACACGCACACACTCTTAGATGCACTCACGACACGATTATATTTATAACCACGTAGGCACATATCTTTGTAAAAAGGGGGATGTCATGATATTCAAACACACACATCATGATAGACACACCAACAGACAAATCAGAACACACAACACCAAAACCAATCACAGAAAGATATAAAAGCACAAACACGACACCCGGTGGTCGGTATTAGCTGGAGAGGAGGACCAGGACAGACCTGCTACACGACACACTCAGGGAGACAGCACGTGCAGAGTATCCAGAACGAACTGTATTATAAGAGTTAAAATAAAATAGAGTTGTACCACATACAACTGTGTTGGCTCATCTGTGCACCAGAGCACCCAACACCACAGCCATCTTGGATGACGTCTCAGGAACCTGACTCGGGTGGCCGTGTATCGCCCGAAGCGATCTCTCAGCTTCTGCCACAACTTGCCTCAGTGACACTGGATGGGTCTCGGCCCCGAAAGCATTTCAATAGCTACGACGTTGGTACTCATCAACGGGCACAAGACATCCTGCTTGATCGACTCTGGGAGCATGGAGAGCTTCATCCATCCCAATACAGTAAGACGCTGCTCCCTCGCTGTACACCCAATTAAACAAAAGATCTCCCTGGCCTCTGGGTCCCACTCTGTGGAAATCCGGGTGTATTGCATAGCCAGCCTCACAGTCCAGGGCGTGGAGTTCAATAACTTCCGACTCTACATCCTCCCCCATCTCTGCGCTGCCACACTCCTGGGATTGGACATCCAGTGTAACCTGCAAAGTTTAACTTTCAAATTTGGCAGCCCCATACCCCCCTCACTGTTTGCGGCCTCGCAACCCTCAAGGTCGACCCGCCTTCCCTGTTTGCAAACCGTACCCCCGATTGCAAACCCGTCGCCACCAGGAGCAGACGGTACAGTGTCCAGGACCGGACCTTCATTAGGTCGGAATCCAACGGTTACGGAAGGAAGGCATTATCGAGGCCAGCAACAGCCCCTGGAGAGCTCAAGTGGTGGCTGTAAAGACCGGGGAGAAACATAGGATGGTCATAGACTACAGTCAGACCATCAACAGGTATACGCAGCTCGACGCGTACCCTCTCCCCCGCGTATCTGAAATGGTCAACCAGATAGCGCAATACAAGTTTTTCTCCACAGTAGACCTTAAATCAGCCTACCACCAGCTCCCCATTCGCCCGGACGACCGCAAGTACACTGCATTCGAAGCAGATGGGCGGCTCTACCACTTTCGAAGGGTTCCTTTTGGTGTCACAAATGGGGTCTCAGTCTTCCAATGGGAGATGGACCAAATGGTTGACCGGTACGGTCAGCGGGCCATGTTCCCGTACCTCAACAATGTCATCATCTGCAGCCACGACCAGCAGGACCACAACACCAACTTCAGCAAATTCCTCCATACCGCAAAAATCCTTAACTTAACCTATAACAAGGACAAATGCGTGTTTAGCACCGATCGCCGAGCCATCCTCGGCTACGTAGTGCATGATGGAATCATAGGCCCAGATCCCGAACGCATGCACCCCCTCATGGAGTTTCCCCTCCCCTACTGCCCCAAGGCCCTGAAACGTTGCCTGGGCTTCTTTTCTTATTACGTCCAGTGGGTCCCCAATTATGCGTACAAGGCCCGCCCACTAATCCAATCCACGGTTTTTCCCCTATCGGCAGAGGCCCGCCAGGCTTTCAGTCGCATCAAAGCAGACATCGCCAGGGCGACGATGCATGCAATCAATGAGTCCCTCTCCTTCCAGGTCGAGAGTGACGCATCAGACGTAGCTCTGACTGCCACCCTCAATCAGGCGGGCAGACCTGTGGCCTTCTTTTCACGCACCCTCCACGCCTCAGAAATCCGCCATTCCTCTGTCGAGGAGGAGGCCCAAGCCATCTTCGAAGCTGTGCGGCATTGGAGGCATTACCTGGCCGGCAGGAGATTCACTCTCCTCACTGACCTCGGGTCGGTAGCTTTCATGTTTGACAATGCACAGCGGGGCAAAATTAAGAATGATCGAGCTCTCCACCTATAATTACGAGATCTTGTATCGTCCCGGGAAGCTCAACGAGCCTCCTGATGCCCTGTCCCGCGGCACTTGTGCCAGTGTACAAGTAGACCGACTCTGGACCCTCCACGAAAACCTCTGCCACCCGGGGGTCACCCGATTCTTCCACATTGTTAAAACCCGCAATCTGCCCTACTCCATCGAGGAGGTCAGGGCCGTAACCAGAAACTGCCAAATCTGCGCGAGTGCAAGTCGCACTTCTACAGGCCAGAGAAAGCGCACCTGGTGAAGGCTTCCTGCCCCCTTGAACGCCTCGCGTGGATTTCAAAGGACCCCTTCCCTCCACCGACCGCAACACGTATTTCTTTTCGTGATTGATGAGTACTCCTGGTTCCCTTTCACCGTCCCCTGTCCTGACATGACGGCTGCCACCATCATTAAAGCCCTCCACAGCATCTTTACCCTGTTCGGTTTCCCCGCCTACATCCATAGCGATAAGGGGTCCTCCTTCATGAGTGACGAGCTGCGTCATTTCCTGCTCAGCAAGGGCATTGCCTCCAGCAGGATGACCAGTTACAACCCCCGGGGAAACGGGCAGGTGGAGAGGGAGAACAGAACGGTCTGGAAGGCTGTCCTACTGGCCCTACGGTCCAAACATCTCCCAGTGTCCCGATGGCAGGAGGTCCTCTCCGATGCACTTCACTCCATTCGATCACTACTGTGCACTACTACCAACGAAACACCTCATGAACATCTCCTTGCCTTCCCTAGGAAGTCCTCCATGGGACCTCGCTCCCAACATGGCTGGCAGCCCCCAGACCTGTCCTACTCCGCAAACACGTACGGACCCACAAGTCGGACCGACTGGTCGAGAGGGTACATCTCCTCCATGCTAACCCCCAGTACGCCTATGTGGCACACCCCGACGGCCGACAAAACACGGTCTCCCTGCGGGATCTGGCCCCCGCTGGATCCCCCCCCCCCCCCCCCCCCCCCCCCCCCGGCCAGCCCCAACCATTTTTTCACAGCGCACACCCCTTCCCAGGAGGATCCGTCCTCCCACTGGCCCCATCCGGGTGCGATGAAGCTGAAGACGACACGTTCCCAGAGCCACGGATGCCCGAGCTGACGGCAGCATCACCGCCGGGACTGCGACGATCGCAGAGGACGACCAGGGCCCCCGACTGGCTGATAGTTTCATTGTAAAATGAACTTGTAAATAATTGTCTGTAGATATGTGTATTGCATGTAAAGGCACCGAAGGGTACCGCTATAACCTCTACCACTGTAAAAGCAAGGCCGCCACCCCCGCCGGACTCTTTTTTAAACAGGGGGTGAATGTGGTAGGCTATATTAGGGGTACCTAGGTGGGATGTACCTTATACTGTAGTATGATTGGTAGAACCTGCTGCTGGTTCCGCCCAGCAGGCGGAGCATAAGAGTCTGTGTTTCACCCACAGCAGTCATTCTGTACTGGAGCTGCTGGGGTAACTACTTGTTCATTAAAGCCTTCAATTGGACTACAATCTCGCTTCAGTAGTGATTGATCGTGCATCATGGTGTTCCACAGGGATGCGTGCTCGGACCTCTGTTGTTTGTGATATACATAAATGACCTGGACGAAGGTATAGGTGGTCTGATTAGCAAGTTTGCAGATGATACTAAGATTGGTGGAGTTGCAGACAGTGAGGGGGACTGTCAGAGAATACAGCAAAATATAGATAGATTGGATAGTTGGGCAGAGAAATGGCAGATGGAGTTCAATCCAGGCAAATACGTGGTGATGCATTTTGGAAGATCCAATTCAAGAGCGGACTATACGGTCAATGGAAGAGTCCTGATGAAAATTGATGTACAGAGAGATCTGGGAGTTCAGGTCCATTGTACCCTGAAGGTGGCAACGCAGGTCGATAGAGTGGTCAAGAAGGCATACAGCATGCTTGCCTTCATTGGACGGGGTATTGAGTACAAGAGTCGGCAGGTCATGTTACAGTTGGATAGGATTTTGGTTAGGCCACATTTGGAATACTGCGTGCAGTTCTGGTCACCACATTACCAGAATGATGTGGATGCCTGGTATGGAGGGTGCTAGCTATGAAGAAAGGTTGAGTAGATTAGGATTGTTTTCTTTGGAAAGACGGAGGTTGAGGGGGGACCTGATTGAGGTCTACAAAATTATGAGAGATATGGACAGGGTGGATAGCAACAAGCTTTTTCCAAGAGTGGGGGTGTCAATTACAAGGGGTCACGATTTCAAGGTGAGAGGGGGAAAGTTTAAGGGAGATGTGCGTGGAAATTTTTTTACGCAGAGGGTGGTGGGTGCCTGGAACGCTTTGCCAGCGGAGGTGGTAGAGGTGGGCACGATAGCATCATTTAAGATGCATCTAGACAGATATATGAACGGGCAGGGAACAGAGGGAAGTAGATCCTTGGAAAATAGGCGACAGGTTTAGATAAAGGATCTGGATCGGCGCAGGCTGGGAGGGCCGAAGGGCCTGTTCCTGTGCTGTAATTTTCTTTGTTCTTTGTTCTAATGTTCCTACCTGCCTCAGCCGCACCCACCTCTCCCAGTGGAGCTGCCAAGGCTCCAGAGTTGCCAGCCCTCTGATTAAGCCAGCAATATTGGAATCCCGCCCACCATCCTTAGTGAGCTTCGAGACAGCCAATACAAGGCTGCTAGCAGGCAAGTAAATCCCCCACTCTTTCCCCAGTCCAGTTCCCAGGGCAAGTTTCAAGCTCAGAGTCCTTGTTTGATTACAACATCGGGGTGGGACTGGGTGCTTAACCTTAACCGTACGTAACTGGATTGAAGCAGCTCATAGTGCATCTTGATCTCTGGAGAAAGTGTGAATATCATGGCACTTTCTTGTTCTGACAATTTGAAATTTTTGTCATGTTTCATTCAGATATTTTACGAGTAAAGTATATTTGTGCAACAGCAAAAAAATCGGGGTCCCAAATTCTGCAGGAAAATTGCCCCCTTTATGATTTGTTTCTTGACTATCAGTCAAGCTGCTATTTATCCCACCTCCAACATGTTTAATGACTAATAAACAAAAGTGTTCAAGGGAATTGAAAAAAGCAGATATTTTTGATATAATTTTAATTTTTTTCCTCATTGCTCGCGGCAGCGTCTTGGAGATTTATTTTTAATTCTGGGAGGCTCCTGGGCAATCTTTAAGGATTGACAACTCACTGGTGGAAAATCAGGGCCCTACGTGTGTTAAATGCTGAAGCTCATGCTGATTAAATGGTGGATTTTCCGTTTATGTTTAGTTGTTGGCCCAGCAGCCAGAGTGAGGGATTAAGCTGGATCGGAATTAGAGCTGTGTCCTGTGCCCAGATGACACATAAATGCAGCATTGATTCAGATTACATGTGGAAGTGGAGCCTCTTCCACCCACAGCTGGGGCCAGGGTCATGACTCACAAGCCGGGATATTAATGTGTGGAGAGAGCAGAACATGTGCTTTTAATAAGTGTGATTCAGAGTGACTTAGTTGGTAAAATAAATACAGTAAGATCCGTGTGCTTGGTCTCACAATGTACTTCTTATGTGACGGATCTGTGTAGTATCAAAATGCATTTAGCAAACCAGAGTTAAATTAGCTGTTGCTAGGTGGAGAATGATAAGCCATGAATTCCCTCGTAAATGAAAAGAGAAAAAATGTGGGTGTGTTTGGAAAAATGAGGGACGGAATATGTTGTGCTGGTGGTGCGGGATGGTCTCCCAATGTTGTGAGCAAAAGATATAAGTTAAAAGTCTAATTTTGTCTGCTGCCTGTAAGAATCATAGAATCTCTACATTGGAGAAGGAGGCCACTTGGCCCATCGAGTATGCACCGATCTCTGAAAGAGCACCCTACCCAGGCCCAATCCCCCACCCTATCCCTGTAACCCACCGAGGGGCAATTTATCATGGCCAATCCACCTAACCTGCACAACTTTGGACTGTGGGAGGAAACGGGAGCACCCGGAGGAAACCCACGCAGGCATGGGAAGTGTGGTAGCATGTATTGGGGGTCATGTGGGACTGGAAGCCCTAATGTCATTGGCTGACAGATCCCGGGTCCTGGTTGGCCGTTGACCTCAGCCCTGAAGGCGAAGTATAAGAAGCCGGTGCCTTCCCCCGCAGGCCAGTTTACTATCGGGCTGCTGGGGAACAGACACGCTTAATAAAGCCTCATCGACTTCACTCTTTTCGTCTCATGGAGTCTTTGTGCGCTACAATTTATTAAGCGTGCCTAAAAAGGACTATGGAGCTCAGGATCATTCCAGAATGCCTGAGGATCAGCCCCCACGCAGTGAATGCGGCAGCAGCCTTCAAACACTGGCAGACTTGCTTCGAGGCCTACCTCAGACCTACCACTGGCCGGGTCTCAGACGAACAAAAACTGCAGGTCCTGCACTCGAAGGTGAGCACGGAGATTTTCACCCTCATTGAAGACACCCGCGATTTCCAGACGGCGTTCGCAGCACTGAAAAGTCTCTACGTTCGCCCAGTTAACCAAATCTACGCTCGCTACCAGCTCGCGACGAGACGGCAAGCTCCCGGAGAATCGATGGACGAGTTCTACGCCGCGCTACCCGCGCCTACGGCCCCGACCGCGCGGCAGGCCATTGGGCCCCGTACGTACCCGTCGCGGCAAACCCCCCCCCCCCCCCGGACACCCCACAGGCTTGCGCGGCCCAAACGCCGAGTCGCACCGGGGGCGCCCGCTGTTATTTCTGCGGCCAGGCGAACCACCCCCGACAACGCTGTCCGGCCCGCGCAGCCATCTGCAATAGCTGCGGGAAAAAGGGCCACTATGCGGTGGTGTGCCGATCCCGCGAGGTCGCTGCCGTCCCGGGGCCAGAGGGAGCCCTACAGGCAGTCTATGCCTCCCAACCCCCCCAGCACGCCATGTGCGACCGGCAGGCGCAGCCGCTCTGGGTCCCGACCACCGCGGCCCCGGGAGAACTGGGAGCCCTGCACGCCGCCCACGCTCCCCAACCCCCCTCCCCGCAGTCCATGTACGACCCGCCGCCGGCGCTCCCGATTTGGGTGCCGGCCAACACTCTCCACGGAGAGGAATGGGTCTTTCGCGTCCCGAACGCCACCCTCACCCCCCTCCCGCGCCCCATGCCTGACCCGCCGGCTCCGCCGACTTGGGCCCCAACCACCGCTGTCCCCGGTGAGGGAGCTCCGCGCGGTCCTAGTGCTCACCGCCCCACGCCTGTCCCGCCGGCGCCGCCGACCTGGGCCCTCACCCCCGTCCCGCGCCCCACGCCTGACCCGCCGACCTGGGCCCTCACCCCCGTCCCGCGCCCCACGCCTGACCCGCCGACCTGGGCCCTCACCCCCGTCCCGCGCCCCACGCCTGTCCTGCCGGCGCAGCCGACCTGGGCCCTCACCCCGCGCCCCACGCCTGTCCCGCCGGCGCCGCCGACCTGGGCCCTCACCCCCGTCCTGCGCCCCACGCCTGACCCGCCGGCGCAACTTACCTGGGCCCCGACCACCGCTGTCCCCGGTGAGGGAGCTCCGCGCGGTCCTAGCGCCCGCGGCCCTGGCGCTCGCAGAGAGGGAGCTCCGCGCGGTCCGAGCGCCCGCGGCCCTGGCGCTCGCAGAGAGGGAGCTCCACGCGGTCCTAGCGCCCGCGGCCCTGGCGCTCGCAGAGAGGGAGCTCCGCGCGGTCCTAGCGCCCGCGGCCCTGGCGCTCGCAGTGAGGGAGCTCCGCGCGGTCCTAGCGCCCGCGGCCCGGGCGCTCGCAATGCAGGAACTCCGCGCGGTCCTAGCGCTCCCCAGACCCCCCAGCACACCATGTGCGACCCGCAGATGCCGCCATTTTGGGTCCCGACCACCACGAGGGGAGGAGGGGCGCCGCCATCTTGGACCGCCCCCGACCTGTACGACGCATGGGGGCGGCCATTTTGTCCACCCCCGACGCCATCTTGTGACCCCCCAGCCACGTACGATGTATGGGGGCAGCCATTTTGTCCATCCCCGACGCCATCTTGGACGGCAACAACGGACCCCACCCCACTACTACAACCACGGCTCGCTTCGGTTACGCTCGATCAGGCTCGGCCCCGGACTCTCCAGACGACGACGACAACGGTCCTAATTAACGGCCACGAGACGCCATGCCTAGTCGACTCCGGGAGCACGGAAAGTTTTATACACCCCGACACGGTAAGACGCTGTTCCTTAACTAGCTACCCCAGCGCACAAAAGATTTGCCTAGCTGCAGGATCCCACTCCGTACAGATCCAGGGATTCTGCATAGTCACCCTAACGGTACAGGGGAGGGAATTCAAAAACTACAAACTTAACGTCCTTCCCCAACTCTGTGCCCCCACATTACTGGGATTAGACTTCCAATGTAACCTACAGAGCCTTACGTTTAAATTCGGCGGCCCCATACCCCCACTCACTATCTGCGGCCTCGCTACCCTCAAGGTGCAACCCCCGTCCTTGTTTGCGAACCTCACCCCGGATTGCAAACCCGTCGCCACTAGGAGCAGACGGTACAGCACCCAGGACCGGACCTTCATTCGGTCCGAAGTCCAGCGGCTACTAAAGGAGGGCATAATCCAGGCCAGCAATAGTCCCTGGAGAGCGCAGGTGGTAGTAGTGAAGACAGGGGAGAAACAAAGGATGGTCATTGACTATAGCCAGACCATCAACAGGTACACACAACTAGACGCGTACCCTCTCCCCCGCATATCCGACATGGTCAATTGGATTGCCCAGTATAAAGTCTTCTCCACCGTGGACCTCAAGTCCACCTACCATCAGCTCCCCATCCGCCCAAGTGACCGCAAGTACACAGCCTTCGAGGCAGACGGGCGATTATACCAGTTCCTACGGGTCCCTTTTGGCGTCACAAACGGGGTCTCGGTCTTCCAACGGGAGATGGACCGAATGGTTGATCAACATGGATTACGGGCCACGTTCCCGTACCTCGACAACGTAACCATCTGCGGCCACGATCAGCAGGACCACGACGCCAACCTCCAAAAATTCCTCCAGACCGCCAAAGCCTTGAACCTCACGTACAACGAGGACAAGTGCGTTTTTAGCACCAATCGGCTAGCCATTCTGGGCTACATAGTGCGCAATGGGATAATAGGCCCCGACCCCGAACGTATGCGCGCACTCATGGAATTTCCCCTCCCGCACTGCCCAAAAGCCCTGAAACGCTGCCTGGGGTTCTTTTCATACTACGCCCAGTGGGTCCCCCAGTACGCAGACAAGGCCCGCCCCCTAATACAGACCACGACCTTCCCTCTGTCGACAGAGGCTTGCCAGGCCTTCAGCCGCATCAAAGCGGACATCGCAAAGGCCACGATGCGCGCCATCGACTAGTCCCTCCCCTTCCAGGTCGAGAGCGACGCCTCCGACGTAGCTCTAGCGGCTACCCTTAACCAAGCGGGCAGACCCGTGGCCTTTTTCTCCCGAACCCTCCACGCCTCAGAAATCCGCCACTCCTCAGTGGAAAAGGAAGCCCAAGCCATAGTGGAAGCTGTGCGACATTGGAGGCATTACCTGGCCGGCAGGAGATTCACTCTCCTCACTGACCAACGGTCGGTAGCCTTCATGTTCGATAATGCACAGCGGGGCAAGATTAAAAATGACAAGATCTTAAGGTGGAGGATCGAGCTCTCCACCTTTAACTATGAGATCTTGTACCGGCCCGGAAAGCTGAACGAGCCGTCCGATGCCCTATCCCGCGGCACATGTGCCAACGCACAAATTAACCGCCTCCAAACCCTCCACGAGGACCTCTGCCACCCGGGGGTCACTCGGTTTTACCACTTCATCAAGTCCCGCAATCTCCCATACTCTTTAGAAGAGGTCCGTACAGTCACAAGGGACTGCCACATCTGCGCGGAATGCAAGTCGCATTTTTTCAGGCCAGATGGAGCGCACCTGATTAAGGCTTCCCGCCCCTTTGAACGCCTCAGTCTCGATTTCAAAGGGCCCCTCCCCTCCACCGACCGCAACGCATATTTCCTTAATGTAGTGGACGAATACTCCCGCTTCCCTTTTGCCATTCCCTGCTCCGACATGACCGCGGCCACAGTCATTAAAGCCCTGAACAGCATCTTCACGCTGTTCGGTTACCCCGCATACGTCCACAGCGACAGGGGGTCCTCTTTCATGAGTGACGAGCTGCGCCAGTTCCTGCTCAGCAAGGGCATAGCCTCAAGCAGGACGACCAGCTACAACCCCCGGGAGAACGGGCAAGTAGAAAGGGAAAACGGCACGGTCTGGAAGGCCGTCCTACTGGCCCTACGGTCCAGAGATCTCCCAGTTTCACGGTGGCAGGAGGTCCTCCCGGACGCTCTCCATTCCATCCGGTCGTTATTATGTACAAGCACTAATCAAACGCCGCACGAGCGTCTCCTTGTCTTCCCTAGGAGGTCCTCCTCTGGAACGTCGCTGCCAACCTGGCTGGCGGCCCCAGGACCCATCCTGCTCCGAAAGCATGTGCGGGCACATAAGGCGGACCTGTTGGTCGAAAGGGTTCACCTCCTCCACGCAAACCCCCAGTACGCCTACGTGGAGTACCCCGACGGCCGACAGGACACGGTCTCCCTGCGGGATCTGGCGCCCGCCGGCACCACGCACACCCCCCCGACACCATCAACCCAACCGCCCCCCTTCCTGCCACCGCCGCACCCCGCAACCGCCCCCTTCCCAGGAGGATCAGTCCCCCTCCCCTTTGCACCGACAGCTGAAACCGTGCGGCACCCGGAGGCGACAACGCTGGTACAAGCACCACCACCACCGCGGGGGCCGAGGCGATCGACACGGACGACCAGACCGCCCGACCGACTCGTGGCGTCGATGTAAAACAAAGATGGACTGTTCAATGAACATTTTGTTTTTCCTATACCCTCTGTAAATGGTTGTAACAGGACGATACTGTCCAATACTGTACTACCATGTAACTGTTCTATCCTCCCAGGACCAGCCCTGTAAACCCTTACCACCATACGAAGCATCACCCCGCCGGGTTCATTTTTGACAAGGGGTGAATGTGGTAGTATGTATTGGGGGTCATGTGGGACTGGAAGCCCTAATGTCATTGGCTGACAGATCCCGGGTCCTGGTTGGCCGTTGACCTCAGCCCTGAAGGCGAAGTATAAGAAGCCGGTGCCTTCCCCCGCAGGCCAGTTTACTATCGGGCTGCTGGGGAACAGACACGCTTAATAAAGCCTCATCGACTTCACTCTTTTCGTCTCATGGAGTCTTTGTGCGCTACAGGAAGCATGTGCAAACTCCACACAGACAGTCACCCGAGGTCGGAACTGAACCCAGAACTCCGCCGCTGTGAGGCAGGAGTGCTAACCAAGAGCTCAATGTGACAATGCACTTGCTCCTAAACTGTGAGAATTCGTTCTACCCGGACCCAAATTAAACAGGCTGGATTCACCGATTTGGAGGTGATCTCTGGACCATGTGTCTAGTCTTATGACGAAAATGTCGGCACTGCCCCCACACCAATGCTCTGCCCAGGTGGGGCTATCAGCCACGCCATGGCTTTACCTGCAGATACGGACGGAGAATTGCCGCGTCTGTGGCGCGCATGCACACGGCGGCGACCTGCGGCGGTCGCGCCGTACAACATGGCGCAGGCCGCGCATGGACCCAGCCTGCCAGATAGTGCCCCCCCTGTAACACCCCTCGCCCACCCCGGACCACCCCCACCATTCCCCCCCAGCTCCAGCCGAAGGCCCCCTGGGCCAGCGCAACGGCTCCCCCCACACCCCCGCCCCCGATTGTGGCGCCGCTGGTCACAATCCGCAGCCACCACGCGAGGTCCTTGAAAACTGTGAGCACACGCGACCCACGCTGTCGCGAAGTCAGGCCATCGGGGGCGGAGCATCGGAGGGGGGCACTCAGGTGACTTCCTGAGGCTGTCGCAATGGCGTGCGGTGTTTTGGAGGGGGCGGGCGTTCCGGCCAATCGCCAAAGCGATTTTGGCGTCGGCAATCGGAGAATCCAGCCCACCATCTCCTTTTCAATAAGATCAATGTGTGAAATGGTGGAGCACATTGACCAGGAACATTACCACCTTTAAAAAACCTCCTTGTGGCTCAATTAAGTTTGCAGCCAGGATAGTGTGGGTTCAGGTAAAAGTAAGTTACTGCAGATGCTACAGAAAAGGCAATCTCAGCAGGTCTGACAGCATCTGTGGAGAGAGAAAGGAGCTATCTTGTCAAAGTTGGAGAGAACTGGAAATGCAATGAGATGTATACTGCTGCGGGGGAGGGGGAGCGTGGTGCGGTGGGGCTGGATAGAGGCCAGCAACAGGTGGAAGTTGACAAAGATGTCGGGGACAGAAAGGCAAAGGGAATGCAAATGGTGGAGATAATGACCAAGAATGGTGCTGATAATGCCACGTTAAGAGATCAGAATGTGTTTATGGCAGAACAGAGATGAACAGTGTGTCAAAGGACAATCTGCAACAGGGGCAGGTGGTCCAAGTGGGGTGGAGTTGTCATGATATTCAGGTAAACATCATAGCACAAACATACATACATACTGATGGACAGATCAATGGACCAATCAACACACACACAACACCACAGCCAATCACAGGCAAGAGCATACACACTACAAAACAGGGAACACGACACTTCCTGGGCATTCCAGCAGGAGACAGCTCAGGGCACAGAGCTCACAGCATTCCGATGACTGTCATGTCGGACAATGGGCCCTGTTTTGCGAGCCAGGAATGGTCGTCCTTTGCTGCTTCGTATGGCTTCACACACGTGACGTCCAGCCCTCTGCATCCCCAGTCCAATGGAAAGGCGGAGAAGGGCGTTCACATCATCAAGCAGCTCCTCTGCCAGGCTGCTGCTGCCGGATCGGATTTATGCCTCGCCCTGCTGGCCTATCGCTCGGCCCCACTGGCCACCGGCCTCTCACCAGCCCAGCTGTTGATGGGTCGCGCCCTCAGGACCACTGTGCCATCCATTCTGGTACCCACAACCAACCATGCTCCAGTTCTACACAGAATGCAACAGCAGCGCGTTCGCCAGAAGAGGGTATATGACACACGGGCAACTGATCTTCCCGCCCTGGCCCCTGGAGACGAAGTCCGCATCCACCTACCAGAAGGTGGCTGGTCAGCACCTGCCGAAGTTCTCCGACGTGTGGCTCCCCGCTCGTTCCTGGTTCACATGCCTGATGGATCCATTCGTAGGCGCAATCGCCAGGCTCTTCGCCTACTTCCACGCTCGCTACGGGAACTTACACCGGCACCACCCCCTCCTGTTGTTCCTGATATCGACTTTGTGGAGCTTCCTGCCACCATGCCCCTTCCGTCATCACCCGTGGCCAGGCCCGTTCCTCAGCCGGTGGATCCAGACCCACCCTTGAGGCGGTCAACCCGAATTCGTCGTCCACCTACTAGACTGGACTTATGAGCCTGTTTGTACATTGAACTCATACTACCATTGTGTTAATATGTTTCTGTTCTTCCTTGTCGTTACAGGAGTTCATTTTGTCGTTCAACATTTCCCCGTTCTTTGTTTATGGTACAACCTCGTTGTTATGTCGCACCCGACATCGCCCCTTGTATATAGTTTAGCCCCATGTACATGCTGTAGATATTGCACACACACACATCCAGCTGCACTCAGTATACATCTCTATTTATAACCACATAGGCACATGTTCTTGTAAGAAAGGGAGGATGTCATGATATTCAGGTAAACATCATAGTACAAACATACATACATACTGATGGACAGATCAACGGACCAATCAACACACACTCAACACCACAGCCAATCACAGGCAAGAGCATACACACTACAAAACAGGGAACACGACACTTCCCGGGCATTCCAGCAGGAGACAGCTCAGGGCACAGAGCTCACAGCAAGCCACTCAGACATCCACCATGTGCTGAGTGCCACTCTAAGATAGTATTAGGAATAGGTCCACAGTTTCTAGGGTTATGATCGAACCTCAGTAACCAGTTTACCACTGTAAATAAATGTTAGTAATAAAACTGAGTTGTACCATTCGCAACCGTGTTGGTTCGTCTGTGTAGCAGAGTACCCAACACATCAGGAGTGAGTGGAGGGGGGTGGGGAGGGGGGGCGGAGGGGGTGCAATGGTGAGGGGAAAACAGATCATTGGAAGAAATGAAAATGAATTGATAGAAATTAAAAATGTGGTGATGGTGGAGGAGAGAGTTCACAGTTGGAAGTTGTTGGACACAATGTTAAGTCCGGAAGGCTGTACCGTGCCTCATCGGAAGATGAGTTGCTGTTCCTCCATTTTGCGCTGGGCTTCACTGGAACATTGCAGCAGGGCAAGAACGGACATGGGGGCGAGGACAGGACGGTGAGTTGAAATAGCAAGTGACAGGAAGGTCTGGATCCTGCTTGCAGACGGACCAGAGGTGTTCCACAAAGCGGTCATCTAGTCTGCGTTTAGTCTCTCCAATGTAGAGTAGACAGCATTGGGAGTAGCCAATGCAATAGACCAGATTGAAGGAGGTGCACGTGAAGCGCTGCCTCATCTGAAAAGAATGTTCAGGCCCTGGGATGATGAGCAGGCAGGAGGTAAACGGGCAGGTGTTACACATTCTGCGATTGCATGGGAAGGTGCTGTGGGAAGGGGATGAGGTGTTGGGGCGATGGAGGAGTGGACTAGGGTATCCCGGAGGGAACAGTCTCTGCCGAATGCTGACAGGGGGAGTTTGGGGAAGATGTGTGGGTCCAGGTCTCATTTCAGAGAGTTAAGAATATATTTGAGAGTGACACTTCAATGTAGTACTGTCATCTTATTTTGCACCATTAACTAAATTTCATTGGCTGTAAAGTGCTCTGGGGTGGCCTGAGGTTTTGAAAAGCACTATATGTGGCTCATCTGAATGACAGCACTTTTGACAGCACAACCCCACCCCCGAGAACATTATGCCCCAGCAACTCTGTCAAAGCTGGCCTGTGAAGTCTGCTGATTTTCATGTTGAAGTGTCCAGCGTGGCCACCAGAATGGCATTATTGGCCCCAGTGAAAAATGACAGACTAACTAAATTTGACAGGATTTTGTAGAAGTGCAGCACGGTAGTACGGTAGCTTCACAGCTCCAGGGTCCCAGGTTTGATTCCCGGCTTGGGTCACTGTCTGTGTGGAATCTGCACGTTCTCCCAGTGTCTGCGTGAGTTTCCTTTAGGTGCTCCGGTTTCCTCCCACAGTCCAAAGATGTGCAGGTTAGGTGGATTGGCTTAGATAGATTGCCCTTAGTGTCCAAAAAAGGTTGGGTGGGGATAGGGTGCAGGTCTGGGGATAGGGTGGAGGTGTGGGCTTAGGTAGAGTGTCCTTTCCAAGAGCTGGTGCAGTCTCGATGGGCCAAATGGCCTCCTTCTGCACTGTAGATTCTATGATTCTATGGAGTGTGCAATGTGATTATATGTCTATGAAGAAGATTGTATGCAGATAGCAATGCGACCTCCAATCAATAAGACTCAACGCAATAAAATAGGGTGAAGCGTGAGATGGAGAGTTTAAAGTCTCGGGTAACGTAGATGAAAACTAGCACGTTTTCAAACAGCAATGTAAGCTTCATGTTTCAGGTCTTGGTCCGCAGGCACATCCTGACGAGAGGTGCATTGCGTTGTTGCTCATGGTAGCAGTTCCGCAAGCTATTGAAATTTACAATACATTTGCTTTCAATAGCGAAGAGGACAGCAAGAAATATGATCAAGTGATAGAGTGCTTAGATCTGCATTGCTCTCCCAAAAACAATGAGACATTTGAGAGATCTGGGGCAGGATTCTCCGACCCGATCGCCGGGGGGCGGCGTGTATCCCGTTCCCACCGGCTGCGGAATTCTCCGGCGCCGTGGATTTGGTGGGGGTAGGAATCGCACCTGCCAGTCGGCAGCCGCTGGCAACCGCCCCCCCATGGCGATTCTCCGGCCCGCGATGGGCCGATTGGCCGCCTGTTTCCAGCCAGTCCCGCCGGCATATATTACACCAGGTATTTACCGGCAGGACCTGGCTCCGCGGGCGACCTCCAGGGTCCTCGGGGGGTGCCGGGGGATCTGGCCCCGTGCGGTGCCCCCAGGGTGGCCTGGCCCGCGATCGGGGCCCACCGATCCACAGGCGGGCATGTGCTGTGGGGGCACTCTATTCTTCCGCGTCGACCGCTGTGGTCCTCCGCGATAGCCGATGTGGAGATGAACCCCCCAGCGCATGCGCTGGGATGACGCCAGCACACGCTGGCGCTCCCGCTCATGCACCAACTCACGCCGGCTGGCGGAGGCCCTTCGGCGCTGGCTGGCATGGTGCCAAGCCCCTTTCCCACTGGCCGGCGCGGCGCAAATCATTCTGGCGCCGGCCTAGCCCCTGAAGGTGCGGAGGATTCCGTACCTTTGGGGTGGCCCGACGCCGGAGTGGTTCACGCCACTCCTTCCCGCCGGAGTTTCCCGCCCCGCCGATTCCCGCAGAATCCCGCCCATATTTTCCCTACCTGTACCAAGAAACCTGGTGAATCTTTCAACAGTTTTGTCACTGACTTGAGGCTGAAGGCCCAGTCCTGCAATTTCAGTAGCCTGAAATCTTTAATGATCCGCGACAAAATAGTATTTGAAATGATAAGCTCCGTGAGAGATTGCTGTGGGGGAATGATTTAGTATTGAAAAAAGCAAGTCAAATCTGTCATGTGAGTGAGCTGGCTTCACAGCAGATCAGTACATTCAGCTCAAAACATTTTGGCGCCGACATGGAGGAAGGCGCCAGCGCCATCAGCACTGTGACGCAGTTCAATAAGAAACGTGGTCTCAGTGCCAGCTGCCATTTTAAGTGGACAACAGGAGCCACCACCAACTTTGGCAGCCGACATGGCCATGGCACATATGGAAAAGCATGTTCCATGTGTGGCCGTGCAAATCATTTTGCGAAACAATGTTTCTCGCGTCCTTCAATGGACCAAATCAGAGCAGTTAACGCAATGGAGAAGATACCTCTAGAAGAGCAGTTCATTACTGATTTAATTTCAGAAAAGGGCCAGAGCGGTCCAACCTAAACGAGTGAAGGAATCCTTCAGGATAGCCATGAGCGGCTGTATGGGCCAGACACGAGTGGTCAGACGGTTACTGCGGCTTGCTACGAGATGTGTTGGTATACTCACTCAATGAGAAGCAAGTGAAAGTCCAGGCGGAAGACGACAAATCCAATGAGGTGCTGGGAGAGCAAGAAGTAATTCCAGACTTCTGGTTAACAGTCTTCAAGAAAGTGTATATACTCAGCGGCATGATACAGGAGCATGATGAGCCCATATTAAACATCTACAGGATGTGAACTTCAAATGTTCAGAGCACACACAGCCAAGGAGCTTCTCTCTGGAATTTACGTTTGAGCCAAATGAGTCTTTTACAACAAGTTAATGACAAAAGCGTATTAGTTGGAATCGCAGCCTGACGAATTATGCTTTTGTGATGAACCAGAAATCACAGGATGCACCGGGTGCCAGATCGACTGGAAGACAGGAAAACATGTCATATTGAAAACAATTAAAATGAAGCCGATGCATTGCGGTCGGAGCACTCGCACAACGGTCACAAATACGGTACCAAATGATTCATTCTTCAATGTCTTCAATCCCCAGAATCTCCACAGCATGGAATGTGAACCAAGTGTTCTGCAGCAAAACTTGCTGACTTTGAAATTGGTCGAATACTGTGTGAACACGTAATTCCCTCTGCAATGTGGTATTTTACAGGGGAAATCCTTGCTGATGACACTGTCTCCGAATATGAGTATCTTGATGAATCCTATGAACATTAAGGAGAAATAAGCAAAGGTTTGGATGATGAGCCGGAGTTGAACGAATATGGAACGCCCGTGAAGCTGTTTCGCAGGCAAGATGGCAAACTGAGTGAGGGAGCCTGTGCAGCGCTACGGCAGTTGTTTGGCAGGAATGACGAGGTGATCACAGCAGACGCCCAGCCTCTGCTGGACACCGACATATGCAAATACTCTGGGATGGCGCATGTAGCAATAAACAGCAAAATTGCTGCAGTCGACACCTCAGGCGAAACCTGAGGACATTATACCAATTCTGGAGAAACTAGCTCCAGGAACATATTGGGAACCGTCGAGGCCCCACGAATAAGTTCAGGTAGTGGACTCCCCAAGATGTGAAGCCGTTCCACTGCAGAAGAAGTTTGACGAGCAAATGAAGGCATCCGTCTGCAGCTCCACGGCGACGGATGATACCTATGTTATAATCCATGACAAGGATGAACCATGGCCTGTATCTGTATGCAGCACCACCACAACAGTTGATTCAGCATCGGTATGCAGTTCCACGGCACTGGATGCCACACAAATACATACTGTAACTCGAGGAGGGTGATTCCCCACCTAAGATATCGGCAGATGAGGTGTGCATAGTGCTCTCGCGTGACAAGGAATCATCATCGGGGCCTCAACCACAAGAAAAAGGGGTAGTGCCCAGTAATGTGGATGCCAATCCTACCCAGACACCAGAATGTGCAGCAACCCAGACACTAGAGGGTAATCCATCCCAGTCACCAGAGGGCGAGGATTTGCAGCTGGTTGTTGAAGGTGCTTGATGCACCATCAATAATCACGAGACGAAAATGGTGAAACTATTGAGGCTTTATTGCACAAGATGTTGTGACTCCTGCAACTGGAACCAGAATGGGAGCAGAGCAGGAGAGCATACACTTTTATACGTCGCTTGCTGGGAGGAGCCAGCAGGCTGGGATTTACAATGTTACCTGTAGTACAGTGGCAGTACTGTAATATGCATAGTGTGTTACCAGTGGTGTTTACCACATTCACCCCCTGTTTAAAAAAAAGTCCAGCGGGGGTGAAAACAATGTTCCAGATTGAGTCTGTCGGGGGCCTTGACCTTCCGCCACGATCGCCTCAGTCCTGGTGGTGATGTGTGATGTGTTGGGTGTTCTGGATCACATACAGGTCACCAACACTTGAAGTAGTGCAACACTATTTTATTAAAAGGTTAACTATTTAAACATACTTGAACTGTGGGTAAATACGTTACTAGCTTTAACTAAAGATCTTTGCCTTATCCTAACCAGTTGATGCACTCAGCACATGGTGAATGTCTGTGTTGCAGGCTGTGAGCTCTGTGCTCCTAGCTAGTTGCTACTCGAATGAGCGGGAACTCTGATGCCCCCTGTCTTTATAGTGCGTGTGCTCTCACTGGTGATTGGCTGCAGTGTTGTGTATGTTGATTGGTCCCACTGTGTGTCCATCAGTGTGTGTCTGCACCATGATATATATATTATGTATGTATATTATGACATTCCCCCTTTTATATAAAAAAATGTGCCTGCGTGACAATAAATAGTGTGTGGTGAATGTTACTGACTACGTGTGTGCGAAATATTTACAGGACTATGTACATGAAAACTAAGCTATTTACATGGGAAGGTGCAGAAAATAACAGTGTGTCACACAAATAACGAGATGAACACTATATACAAACCACTTGAACGATTAAACGGAAGAACAGAACAGACCAGAGAGTCCATTAGTGCACAATGTTCACAAATTAAGTCTCTGAGGTGGGCGACGAATTCTGGTTGACCGTCAGGGTGGAACACCACTCATCGTCTGGATCGATGCTGTATACTGACAGCGGCTGGTGTCTTTGCTTCGGGGACAGCCTGTTTTTCGTTACGACACCGACTCGAAAAGGCACCTTCGGGTCCTCGGTGTCACTGCTGTGTGGGAGGTCGGAATCGGACTCGGCCCGAACATTCCTGCGGGGCTGGCTGATGCGATATGAATTGGCAGGCTGAGCTGCTCGACAGCAGGCAGCATAGTGGTCACGTCTTCCACATCGTAGGCATTGTCGAGAATTTGTGGGGCATTGCCGCTTTAAATGGGCGGAGCCACAGTTGCAGCACATCGTGACATCAGCACGTTCGCGGTGCCACCGCGCATGCGCGGTGCGGTCCTGCGTGGTGCACGCCTGCGCATTACGTTCCACCACATCGCCGTCCCTTCGTTTGGTGCGTACAAGTGCGGGAGTCCGTGAAAAGTGTGTAAAATGGCCGCCCTCATCCAGGCTGAGGCCCTGGAGGTGCTCAATCACTTGGACCCGTTCCCCCTCATGGGGACCTTGCCGCGCCGTTTCAGCCGCTTGCATATGGGAGTACCGACTGGTGGTATTTTCATGTAGGACACAGATCTCGATGGCGGTCGCTAGGGTGAGTTGCTTTACTTTGAGGAGCTGCTGACGTAGGGGGTCTGACTGAACGCCGAAAATGATCTGGTCGCGTATCATGGAGTCGGAGGTGGGCCCGTAGCTGCAAGATTGCGCAAGGATGCGGAGGTGCGTTAGAAAGGATTGGAAAGATTTGTCCTTACCCTGCAAACGCTGCTGGAACACGTAGCGTTCAAAACTTTCATTCACCTCTACGCTGCAGTGAGTGTCAAATTTGAGGAGAACCGTCTTGAACTGCGTCTTGTCTTCGTCATCTGCAAAGGTGAGAGAGTTGAAAATGTGGATGGTATGGTCCCCGGCCGTGGAGAGGAGAAGAGCAATCTTTCTGGTGTCTGAGGCGCCCTCCCTGTCCATGGCTTCGAGGAAGAGCTGGAAGCGCTGTTTGAAAATCTTCCAGTTGGCCCCGAGGTTGCCGGCGATGCGGAGCGGCGGCGGCGGGCTGATGTTGTCTATGTTGCAGGATGACGGAATGCTGGCGGAAGGCAGATCACTTGCAGGTAGGTCTAAGAAGTGCTAGGATGCAACCACTCCTGGTATCATGATATGTTGGGTGTTCTGGATCACATATAGGTCACCAACCTGAAATAGTGCAACACTATTTTATTAAAAGGTTAACTATTTAAACATACTTGAACTGTGGGTAAATGCAATACCAGCTTTAACTAAAGACCTTTGCCTTATCCTAACCAGTTGATGCACTCAGCACATGGTGAATGTCTGTGTTGCAGGCTGTGAGCTCTGTGCTCCGAGCTGGCTGCTACTCGAATGAGTGGGAACTCTGATGCCCCCTGTCTTCATAGTGCGTGAGCTCTCACTGGTGATTGGCTGCGGTGTTGTGTATGCTGATTGGTCCCACTGTGTGTCCATTAGTGTGTGTCTGCACCATGATATACTGGTGTATATTATGACAATGTGGGCGCCGATGTGGTTACCTGTGACTCCGGGAGCATGTTGTCCTCTCCTTCGTCATCCAGTAGTGGATCCGTTTAGGGGGCGGATGCTGCTGGGGTGGGGGCCGCAGTGAGGTTCGCAGGTGGGAGGGTGGGCGGCGCAGGGGCGAGGGGTGCAAGCAGAGGGGGAGGGGACGGTATCAGGCCGGGGGTGGTGACAGTTGTGGTGAGGACCCAGCGGTTGCCAGGTCCCGGAGGGAGACTGTGTCCTGTCGCCCGTCGGTGTGTGCCACGTAGGCATACTGCGGGTTTGCATGGAGGAGGTGGACTTTCTCGACCAGGGGATCCGATTTGTGACTCCACACATGCTTCTGTAGGAGGACGGGCCCAGGAACTGTCAGCCAGGTTGGGAGCGAGACCCCGGAGGTGGACTTCCTGGGGCAGGCAAACACACGTTCGTGACGGGCCTCATTAGTAGCCGAGCACAGGAGCGACCGGATGGAGTGGAGCGCATCGGGGAGGACCTCCTGCCAGCGGGAGACTGGGAGATTCCTAGACCTAAGGGCCAGCAGGACGGCCTTCCAGACCATCCTGTTCTCCCTCTCCACCTGCCCGATTCCCCGGGGGTTGTAGCTGGTCGTCCTGCTCGAGGCAATGCCCTTGCTGAGCAGGAGCTGACGCAGCTCATCACTCATGAAAGAGGCTCCCCGATCACTGTGGATGTAGGTGGGGAAACCGAACAGGGTGAAGATGCTGTGCAGGGCCTTGATGGCCGTGGCAGAGGTCATGTCAGGGCACGGGATGGTAAAGGAGAATCGTGAGTACTCATCAATTACATTGAGAAAGTTGCGGTCGGTGGAGGGGAGGGGGCCTTTGAAGTCGATACTGAGGCGCTCAAAGGGGCGGGAGGCCTTCACCAGGTGCGCTCTATCTGGCCGCTAGAAGTGGGGCTTGCACTCCGCGCAGACTGGGCAGTCTCTGGTCATGGTGCTGACCTCCTCGATGGAGTAGGGCAGGTTACGGGCCTTGATAAAATGGAAGAACTGGGTGACACCTGGGTGGCAGAGGTCATTGTGGAGGGCCCGGAGTCGGTCCACCTGTGCGCTGACACATGTACCGTGGGATCGGGCATCTGGGGGCTCATTGAGCTTCCCCGGGTGATACAAGATCTCATAGTTATAGCTGGAGAGCTCGATCCTCCACCTCAAGATCTTGTCATTCTTGATCTTGCCCCACTGTGTATTGCTAAACATGAAGGCAACCGACAGTTGGTCAGTGAGGAGAATGAATCTCCTGCTGGCCAGGTAATGTCGCCAGTGTCACACAGCTTCCACAATGGCTTGGGCCTCCTTTTCAACAGAGGAGTGCCGAATTTCAAAGGCATGAAGGTGATTTGCTATGTTCTAGGTGTAACATAAGTGGCTTCCTTGTGGTGCACTTGACAAAGAAACGTTCAGACGTGGAGATAACTGCAACATGTTTATTAAACTATTTACACTTCTATTACTCGGGTTCGACACTACTGCTAATCCTACTATAACTACCCAGACTAACTAACCAGTTGCTGCAATCCACGTGGTGGGAGTGATATTGAATCAACCCTGTTTCTCTACTCACTGATTGTCTCCACTGGAAAGAGGCAGATCATGTGTGTGGTGTCCTTTATATATGGGTTGGTGTAATGTCCCCCTGTGGTGGTGTCACCTCTGTGTGTATCGTGAATGTCCATTGGTCATGTCCTATCTAACTGATCTATTGGTTGAGTGTGTGTGTGTGTGATGTCTCTTGTGCTCCCTCTAGTGGCTAGCTAGCCTACATGCATTTATATTGATGCACATCACCACATCCCCCCTTTTTTTATATGTTACATATTTTCTGTACACTTAGAGAAAATTGAACAAAAATCAGGTAGATACGTTAAGGTATATACAAGTCATGGGAACAATGATTAAACAATAAGTCCAAATCATTCGTGTGAGTCCAAAAACCATCAATCATCATGGTCAAATGTCTCTCTTGGTTATGAACGCCATCAACATCCCTGTGCCACAGGAACCAAGAAGTGGTCAAATCACGTCGCTGTCTGATTTGTAGTCCATTTCTTTTTCGATGTTTGTGATGATGCTGTCGGATGGTATCTTGTAGCTGATAAGGTGTTGACGTTGAAGAGGTACCATCAACAGTATCATTCAAGGTCATGGATGTGCCATATGTTGATGTTGGAAAAGACTGTACATACTGGTTCTGGCCACGTGCTGTGCAGGAAGGGTGATCCTGCTTAGAACCATTGAAGCTTGTCGAATTGGAAACAGAATTGCTGCTCGCATAACTACCTGGTGATGATGTGAAACTAGAACCTTGCATCTGATAGGAATATGCCGTCTGGCCAGGCTGGGGTGCAGCAAATCCTGGGCAGTAACTAAAGTAGCCAGTCTGTAGTGCAGATTGCGCTTGTGGTAGTCCTCCTTCGGTCTTGATTCCATTAGTGGGCAATCCGTAGTGCTGGCCTGTTTGAGAATATGCTGCATAGACTGCTGGCTGCTGCATGCCTGAATACTGGGTTTGTCCAGCATGAGCTGTCATTAGCTGCACTGCTGGTGTGGAAAGAATGTGTGGGCATAGCTGTGGTGAAAATTGGTGTATTCCTCTTGGACTGTAGCTGCTGCTTGTTATTACTGACCCAGTGTAATTGTTAAGTGATCCATCTCCTGTCGTTGTGGCATTTGCTGTCACCCTGAGCGTGCCATTACTGAGGTTGCGGCACTCCCCGTCTGGAGTAAAGTCCGGCTTACGTGAATCAGAGTCGGCGTTTGGTTGCTCCCCATCTGGAGTCTGGTCTGTTTTAACTGAGTCAGTGTTGGTTTGTTGATGCTCCCCATCCAGAGTCTTAGCAGGTTCACTGGAGTCAGCTGAGATTTCTTGAAGCTACACGTCTGGAGTCGGAACATGCAGGAATGCATTGACTAGTGGAGAGGTTCAAGCAATTGAGGGTGGAAGTAGTGTGGTGTCACCGGAGTCACCAGTGGTCTCACAGTGATCGTCGGGTGCCTCTGTACACACTAGCTGAGGTCTGTCACTTTGCACATCTTGCATGAGAAGTGGGATGCTGTCGTCACTCGTCTCACATACCGTGGGTAGATCCTGAGTAGCTGCTTGTTGTTCACTTGGGTTGGGTAAATTGTCAGAGTCTTCATCTGGTGGTGCAAACAATGTGGGTGGACTGTCATTGTCTTGCTGTTGTCCTTCATTTGGGCTTGGACTGTCTTCGTCGCTTAGTTCTTCACTGTAGCATGATAGACCGTCATGGTCATCCTGCAGTGCACTGGAGCGTGGTAGACGGTCATAGTCTTCTTGCTGTTTACTTGAGCATGGCAGACTTGCATCGTCTGCCGCTAGTTGGTCAGAGAAGGTTGCTAGACCCTCATGGTCTTGTTCCTGCAAGGACTGCGTGTTGGAGTCTTGCGTTGCTTCTATCATGGAGGCTGTCCACGAGCTCGCTGCGGAGGCTTGTGACACTGGAGTTATGTCTTGTGTGTGCAAGGACTGCGCTCTGGAGTCTTGCGTTTCTTCTATCGTGGAGTCTGTCCACGAGCTCGCTGTGGAGGCTTGTGACACTGGAGCCACTTCTTGTTTGTGCAAGGACTGCGCTTTGGAGTCTTGCGTTTCTGCAATTGTGGAGTCTGTCCACGAGCTCGCTGCGGAGGCTTGTGACACTGGAGTCACATCTTGTTCATGCAAGGACTGCGGTGTGGAGTCTTGCATGTCTTCTTTCGTAGAGTCGGGAACCCTGAGCGGTGCGTGGACCACTCTCTGTGTGGCAGCAGGCCGCTCTCTGTGAGCTTGTACCGCTCTCTGTCTCTTGGTTTCAGGCCTCAGCATAATCCTGCACTCACGAGTCGGAATGTCATATCTGCTGGGCTGAAGATCCTCAAATCCGAAGAACTCATCGTCGGGGTCGTCAATGTGCAACATGTCTAGTTGCGGATCGGATTTGGTACTGGGGTAGGCTCCCAAGGTGAAAGGTTCATCTGAGTCGTTGTCTTCTCGGACCATATCATCACTGTTTGCGTCGGAGCTGGCATTGGGCTCACGAGGTCCAGAGAAAATGTAAAGGTCGGTTTCGAAGTATTCAAAGTCGGAATCATCGGTTTGGGTGTAGGTAACTGCTTGTTGCAGGGTTCTTCGGAGGTTAATTTCATTTCCTGGTTCAATTTGAGGCAGTGTGCTGTCATTCCAGGTGAAGAAAGGTTGTTTTACGGCTTTAAAAGATTTTTCTTTGATTTGGGACGTTTCCCCTTTAAATGGGCGTGGTTCAGGGCCTCTGACATCATGATGCATGTGACATCATATGTAGGAAGCGTTTGCACATGCGCAAATCGCTGTTCCTATGCAGGGGGCCGTTTTCGTGATTGCGCATGCGCGGCGTCTCGCAACTGCGCAAGTGCAGTCCCTTTACAAAGATGGCCACCGATCAAAATTGTTCTCTGCTCCGGGATCTCGACCTCGTGGCGAGATCCCGGAGCAGAGTACTGGCGCTTCTCTTACCTTTTCCTGCTGGTTGGAGTGTGTTTTCCTCACAGTATTTGCCGAATTTGTCCAGGACTGCCTGGAAGTCGCTCCTCTGTTTTTTCAGCATCGGCCACATCTTCCAGTTCGGCTGCTACCAGGAAGATTTCAAACATTTGCTGGAATACCCGCCAGTTTTTGTGGCGATCGCCGTGGCACTGGAGCTGCTGCGGAACCCGGATCTCGAACATCTTGCCTGGGTATCGTTGCTGGTTGTCACTGTACGCAGAAGTATGGCTATGTGGATTAAAACAGTTCAGTCCTGGTACCATGATTTGTTATGTTCTAGGTGTAACAAAAGCGGCTTCCTTGTGGTGCACGTGACAAAGGAAGGTTCAGACGTGCAGATATCTTCAACACGTTTATTAAACAATTTACACTTCTATTACTCGGGTTTGACACTACTGCTAATCCTACTATAGCTACCCAGACTGACTAACCAGTTTCTGCAATCCACGTGGTGGGTGTAATATTGAATCAACCCTGTGTCTCTACTCACTGACTGTCTCCACTGGAAAGAGGCAGATCATGTGTGTGGTGTCTTTTATATATGGGTTGGTGTAATTCCCTCCTGTGGTGGTGTCACCTCTGTGTGTATCGTGAATGGCCATTGGTCATGTCCTATCTAACTGATCTATTGGTTGAGTGTGTGTGCATGGTGCCTCTTGTGCTCCCTCTAGTGTCTAGCTAGCCTACATGCATTTACATTGATGCACATCACCACAGAAGGGTGCAAGAAAAGAAATCCACGGGCCTGCCCGCCTGGTTGAGGATGGCGGCCAGAGCCACGTCCGATGCATCGCTCTCCACCTGAAAGGGGAGGGACACGTCGACCGCATGCATCATGGCCTTGGCGATGTCCGCCTTGATGTGGTTGAAGGCCCGGCGGGCTTCAGCCGTCAGGGGAAAAACTGTGGACTTGATGAGTGGGCGGGCCTTGTCCGCATAATTAGGGACTCACTGGGTGTAATATGAGAAAAGCCCCAGGCATCGTTTCAGGGCCTTGGGGAAGTGGGGGAAGGGGAGTTCCAGGAAGGGGCGCATGCAGTCGGGGTCGGGCCTAGGACTTCATTTTCCACAACGTAGCCGAGGATGGCTAAACGGTTGGTGTGGAAGATGCATTTCTCCTTATTGTAGGTGAGGTTAAGGAGTTTGGTGGTATGGAGGAACTTTTGGAGGTTTGCGTCGTGGTCCTGCTGATCGTGGCCACAGATGGTGACATTATCTAGGTATGGGAACGTGGCCCGGAGCCCCTACTGGTCAACCATTCGGCCCATCTCTCGCTGGAAGACCGAGACCCCATTGGCGATGCCGAAGGGAACTCTAAGGAAGTGATAGAGGCGGCCATCTGCTTCGAAGGCAGTGTATTGGCGGTCCTCCGGGCGGATGGGGAGCTGGTGTTGGCGGACCTCAAGTCAACTGTGGAGAAGACTCGATACTGCGCAATCTGATTGACCGTGTCAGATATGCGTGGGAGGGGGTACGCGTCGGGCTGCGTGTACCTGTTGATGGTCTGACTGTAGTCGATGACCATCCTGTGTTTCTCCCCAGTCTTGACTACCACCACTTGAGCTCTCCAGGGGCTGTTACTGGCCCCAATGACCCCCTCCTGCAGAAGCCGCTGGACCTCCGACCTGATGAAGGTCCTGTCCTGTGTGCTGTACCGTCTGCTCCTCGTGGCGACGGGCTTACAGTCTGGGGTGAGGTTTGCAAAAAGTGAGGGCGGATCGACCTTAAGGGTCATGAGGCCGCAGACTGTGAGCGGGGGCAGGGGTCTGCCGAATTTCAGAGTAAGGCTTTGGAGGTGACACTGAAAATTGAGACCTAGTAAGAGGGCAGCGCAGAGATGGGGGAGGACGTAGAGTCTGAAGTTGCTGTACTCTACGCCCTGAACGGAGAGGGTTGCAACGCAGTACCCCCGGATTTGCACGGAATGTGATCCAGAGGCCAGGGAGATTTTCTGGGTGACAGGGAGGACCGGGAGGGAGCAACGCCTTACAGGGTGGATGAAACTCTCTGTGCTTCTGGAGTCAAAGTGGCAGGTCGTCTCGTGCCCGTTGATCTTTACCGTCGTCGTAGCGATCGCGAGGTTGCGGGGCCGAGATTGATTCAGGGTGATGGAGGCGAGCTGCGGAAGATGTTGGGAGATGCTGGGCTAATCAGCGGTGGCGGAGGTATCAGCGAGCCGTGGACGGCCGGGCGAGCAGAGATCCTGAGGCGCCGTACAAGATGGCGACAAAGATGGCGGCGCACATGGCGGGCGACATCCAAAATGGCGGCACCCATGGGTCACACATGGCGGGTGGCGGAGAAGATGTCGGCGCCCCTGGATTGCACGTGGGGGGCGTAGCAATGCTGGGCCTGGAAACGGCAGCTACCGATCGGGCCTGGCAAACGGAGACGAAGTGGCCCTTCTTTCCACACCCGTTGCAGGTCGCGCTCCACACCGGGCATCGCTACCTGGGATGTTTGCTCTGGCCACAGAAATAACATTTGGCCACTCCGGAGTTGGCTGGCTGCCACGCGGCGCAGGCTTGCGGTGTACCCGAGTTGGCAGATGGTGGGGCCCACGAGGATGCCGCACGGTCGGAGGTGTAGGCCTCCAGATTGCGGGAGGCCACTTCTAGGGAGTTGGCAAGCTGCACAGTCTCTGTAAAGTCGAGCGTACCCCCTTCCAATAACCGCTGGCGAACGTAATTAGACTGAATGCCCGTGACATATGTGTCTCTGATTAGTAGTTCGGTATGTTGGACTGCAGACATTGCCTGACAATTACAGTTCCTACCGAGTATCCGTAGAGCCCGCAAGAAATGGTCCTGAGACTCCCCCGGGAATTGCCGTCTCGTGGCCAGGAGGTGCCTGGCGTACACCTGATTCACAGCCTTGATGTACTGTCCTTTTAGTAGCGCCATTGCTTCTGTATAGGTGGGCGCATCCTGGATGAGGGTAGAAACCTGTGAACTCACCCATGAGTAGAGGATCTGGAGCTTCTGCGGGTCTGAGGGTTCTTCAGTGGCTGCTCCGAGGTATCCTTCAAAGCAGGCTAGCCTGTGCTTGAAGGTGACAGTGGCTTCGGCTGCGTGAGGGCTCAGCTCCAGGCGATCAGGCTTGATTAAGACGTTCATCTCATAAAATCTTGTGCAATAAATTGATGCACCATCAATAACCACGCGACGAGAATGGTGAAACTATTGAGGCTTTATTGCACAAGATGTTGAGCCTCCTGCAGCTGGAACCAGAATGGGAGCAGCGCAGGAGAGCAGACACTTTTATACTCCTGTTGGGAGGAGCCAGCAGGCTGGGATTACTGTGCTACCTGTAGTACAGTGGCAGTACCGTAATACGCGTAGTGTGTTACCAGTGGTGTTTACCACAGTGTTGACTTAGCTACCACCACACAGTCCCTCGGAAGCATGTCGACACGAGACATCTCTACAGATGACCCAAAACACACTAAATCCATGGCGCAGGTCAGCGACAAGATGGGTGCTACCAGAGCTAAACGAAAGATGAAAAAACTCAAAAGACAGCTCGCAAAGTAGATAAGATGAGCGCTCGCAAGCTTACCATCAAAACAAAAAAGAGGAAGAGAAGGAGAGTGGGGGAAACTGTAAGCCCCAACGAGGACACCAAGGAGGAAGACGTTAGCAATGTGGCCGACAGCCCAGAGACCACACAGCTGTACAGCAGCAGCAAACAACATCGTGAGAGCACACAGCAATGCAGCAACAGCAGAGAGCATCGTGAGAGAACACAGCAACGCAGCAGCAGCAGAGAGCATCGCGAAAGCGCACATCAGCGTAGCAACAGCAGAGAGCATTGTGAGAGAACACAGCAACTTAGTGTAGCCATCTGGGATGGCCACTTCCCGATTACAAAATGGACACTTTGCAAAGATTGCAGGGAAAATGGACAATACTGAGAAAACAAGCAGGTTCAGACCTTGTCTGTATATTGGAGCCGCAGCTCCCAGACAAGACCAAAACTGCAGGCCCATTAGCACACTAATGGCACATCTCCGGGAACAAAAGAGTAACATTTGAGTAACCAATACTAAGGCAGACACCCCGGCGCCAGAGGAGACCAGAACAAAGCAGGCCAATGGCCACCTAGGACCAGCCCAGCCAGCACGGCACCCACCCCTTTATTGGAGGAAATCGACAGGAACGATCGAGAAACGGCCCAATTAATTGGGGCCAAGTTTAAGGCCCACCCAAAAGCGCGCAAAGCCCCTTTTGGGTATAAGAAGGATCCCCCAAGAGAGAATCGCTCTCTTGGCTCCGGCTCTCATCGAAGAGATACCTGCCCAACAGCTGCACCAGAACAAGTAAGTCCAAGGTCAACGCACGGTACCAGACAGACGATCTTAGCTGTTCCCCTTCACCACTTCAACCCCAGCAGCCTCAGAACCGAACAACGGCCGTTGTTCCTCTGACTGAGTGGGCGCCCGAAGCTAAGTATAGGCTTTAGCAGCAGTGATAGTTTAGTCTCTAGTATTTGTGCATGAGTATATTTTACTGTGTGTGTAAATAAATAAGCATTTGACTTTGAACGAATTAACTGGTGTATCGAGTCTTTGATCAGTATTCGGTTTGAACCTTGTGGCGGTATCGAAAGATAACTGGCGACTCTCGAGCAAACGTAATTAGAATTAAGGAAGGCAACCATATTGACCGCCATATTCAGGGCCAAATAAAGAGAACAACAATTAGCAACAGTAGCAACAGCAGAGAGCATTGTGAGAGAACAAAGCAACGCAGCAGCAGAGAGCATCGTGAGAGAACACAATAACGCAGCAGCAGAGAGCGTCGTGAGAGAACACATCAACGCAGCAGCAGAGAGCATCGTCAGAGAACACAGCAACACAGCAGCAGTAGAGGGCATCGTGAGAGAACACAACAACGCAGCAGCAGCAGAGAGCATCGTGAGAGAACACAACAACGCAGCAACAGCAGAAAGCATCGTGAGATAACACAGCAACGCAGCAGCAGCAGAGATCATCGTGAGAGAACACAGCAACGCAACAGCAGAAAGCATCGTGAGATAACACAGCAACGCAGCAGCAGCAGAGATCATCGTGAGAGAACACTGCAACGTAGCAGCAGAGAGCATCGTGAGAGCACAGCAACGCAGCAGCAGCAGAGAGCATCGTGAGAGAACACAGCAACGCAGCAACAGCAGAGAGCATCGTGAGAGAACACCGCAACGTAGCAGCATCAGAGATCATCGCAAGAGAATACAGCAACGCAGCACCAGCAGAGAGCATTGCGAGAGAACACAGCAACGCAGCAGCAGAGAGCATCGTGAGAGCACACAGCAACGTAGCACCAGCAGAGAGCATTGCGAGAGAACACAGCAACGCAGCAGCGGCAGAGAGCATCGTGAGAGAACACAGCAACGTAGCAGCAGCAGAGAGCATCATGAGAGCACACAGCAATGCAGAAGCAGCAGAGAGCATCGTGAGAGAACACAGCAACGCAGCAACAGCAGAGAGCATCGTGAGAGAACACAGCAACGCAGCAACAGCAGAGAGCATCATGAGAGAACACAGCAATGCAGCAGCAGAGAGCACCGCGAAAGCACACAGCAATGCAGCAACAGCAGAGAGCATCGTGAGAGAACACAGCAATGCAGCAACAGCAGAGAGCATCGTGAGAGAACACAGCAACGCAGCAGCAGCAGAGAGGATCATGAGAGAACACAGCAACGCAGCAGCAGCAGAGAGGATCATGAGAGAACACAGCAATGCAGCAGCAGAGAGCACCGCGAAAGCACACAGCAACGCAGCAGCAGCAGAGAGCACCGTGAGAGCGCATAGCAACGCAGCAGCAGCAGAGGACATCGTGAGAGAACACAGCAGTGCAACAACAGCAGAGATCATTGCAAGAATATACTGCAATGCAGCACCAGCAGAGAGCACCGTGAGAGAACACAGCAATGCAGCAGCAGCAGAGAGCATCACGAGTGAACACAGCAACGCAGCAGCAGCAGAGAGCATCGCGAGAGCGCACAGCAACGTAGTAGCATCAGAGAGCATTGTGAGAGAACACAGCAACGCAGCAACAGCAGAGAGCATTGTGAGAGAACACAGCAACGCAGCATCAGCAGAGAGCATCGTGAGAGAACACAGCAATGCAGCAGCAGCAGAGAGCATCGTGAGAGAACACAGCAATGCAGCAACAGCAGAGAGCACCGTGAGAGCACACAGCAACGCAGCAACAGCAGAGAGCATCGCAAGCGCACACAGCAACGCAGCAACAGCAGAAAGCATCATGAGAGAACACAGCAATGCAGCAGCAGCAGAGAGCATCGTGAGAGAACACAGCAACGCAGCAACAGCAGAGAGCATCGTGAGAGAACACAGCAACGCAGCAACAGCAGAGAGCATCGTGAGAGAACACAGCAATGCAGCAACAGCAGAGAGCACCGTGAGAGCTCACAGCAACGCAGCAACAGCAGAGAGCATCGCGAGAGAACACAGCAATGCAGCAGCAGAGAGCACTGTGAGAGAACACAGCAACGCAGCAGCAGCAGAGAGCATCATGAGAGAACGCAGCAATGCAGCAACAGCAGAGTGCATCGTGAGAGAACACAGCAATGCAGCAGCAGCAGAGAGCATCGCGAGAACGCACAGCAACGTTGTAGCAGCAGAGAGCATTATGAGAGAACACAGCAACGCAGCAACAGCAGAGAGCTTCATGAGAGAACACAGCAATGCAGCAACATCAGAGAGCTTCATGAGAGAACACAGCAACGCAGCAGCAGCAGAGAGCATCGTGAGAGAACACAGCAACGTAGTAGCAGCAGAGAGCATTGCGAGAGAATACAGCAACGTAGTAGCAGAGAGCTTCATGAGAGAACACAGCAACGCAGCAGCAGCAGAAAGCATCGTGAGAGAACACAGCAACGCAGCAACAGCAGAGAGCATCGTGAGAGAACACAGCAATGCAGCAACAGCAGAGAGCATCGTGAGAGCACACAGCAATGCCGCAACAGCAGAAAGCATCGTGAGAGAACACAGCAACGCAGCAGCAGCAGAGAGCATCGTGAGAGCGCACAGCAACGTAGTAGCAGCAGAGAGCATTATGAGAGAACACAGCAACGCAGCAGCAGCAGAGAGCTACATGAGAGATCACAGCAACGCAGCAACAGCAGAGAGCATCGCGAGAGCGCACAGCAACGTAGTAGCATCAGAGAGCATTGTGAGAGAACACAGCAACGCAGCATCAGCAGAGAGCATCGTGAGAGAACACAGTAATGCAGCAACAGCAGAGAGCATCGCAAGAGCACACAGCAACGCAGCAACAGCAGAGAGCTTCGCAAGCGCACACAGCAACGCAGCAACAGCAGAGAGCATCATGAGAGAACGCAGCAATGCAGCAACAGCAGAGTGCATCGTGAGAGAACACAGCAATGCAGCAGCAGCAGAGAGCATCGCGAGAACGCACAGCAACGTTGTAGCAGCAGAGAGCATTATGAGAGAACACAGCAACGCAGCAACAGCAGAGAGCTTCATGAGAGAACACAGCAATGCAGCAACAGCAGAGAGCTTCATGAGAGAACACAGCAACGCAGCAGCAGCAGAGAGCATCGTGAGAGAACACAGCAACGTAGTAGCAGCAGAGAGCATTGCGAGAGAATACAGCAACGTAGTAGCAGAGAGCTTCATGAGAGAACACAGCAACGCAGCAGCAGCAGAAAGCATCGTGAGAGAACACAGCAACGCAGCAACAGCAGAGAGCATCGTGAGAGAACACAGCAATGCAGCAACAGCAGAGAGCATCGTGAGAGCACACAGCAATGCCGCAACAGCAGAAAGCATCGTGAGAGAACACAGCAACGCAGCAGCAGCAGAGAGCATCGTGAGAGCGCACAGCAACGTAGTAGCAGCAGAGAGCATTATGAGAGAACACAGCAACGCAGCAGCAGCAGAGAGCTACATGAGAGATCACAGCAACGCAGCAACAGCAGAGAGCATCGCGTGAGCGCACAGCAACGTAGTAGCATCAGAGAGCATTGTGAGAGAACACAGCAACGCAGCAACAGCAGAGAGCATTGTGAGAGAACACAGCAACGCAGCATCAGCAGAGAGCATCGTGAGAGAACACAGCAATGCAGCAGCAGCAGAGAGCATCGTGAGAGAACACAGCAATGCAGCAACAGCAGAGAGCACCGTGAGAGCACACAGCAACGCAGCAACAGCAGAGAGCATCGCAAGCGCACACAGCAACGCAGCAACAGCAGAAAGCATCATGAGAGAACACAGCAATGCAGCAGCAGCAGAGAGCATCGTGAGAGAACACAGCAACGCAGCAACAGCAGAGAGCATCGTGAGAGAACACAGCAACGCAGCAACAGCAGAGAGCATCGTGAGAGAACACAGCAATGCAGCAACAGCAGAGAGCACCGTGAGAGCTCACAGCAACGCAGCAACAGCAGAGAGCATCGCAAGAGCTCACAGCAACGCAGCAACAGCAGAGAGCATCACAAGAGCACACAGCAACGCAGCAACAGCAGAGAGCACCGTGAGAGCACACAGCAATGCAGCAACAGCAGAGAGCATCGCGAGAGAACACAGCAATGCAGCAGCAGAGAGCACCGTGAGAGAACACAGCAACGCAGCAGCAGCAGAGAGCATCATGAGAGAACGCAGCAATGCAGCAACAGCAGAGTGCATCGTGAGAGAACACAGCAATGCAGCAGCAGCAGAGAGCATCGCGAGAACGCACAGCAACGTTGTAGCAGCAGAGAGCATTATGAGAGAACACAGCAACGCAGCAACAGCAGAGAGCTTCATGAGAGAACACAGCAATGCAGCAACAGCAGAGAGCTTCATGAGAGAACACAGCAACGCAGCAGCAGCAGAGAGCATCGTGAGAGAACACAGCAACGTAGTAGCAGCAGAGAGCATTGCGAGAGAATACAGCAACGTAGTAGCAGAGAGCTTCATGAGAGAACACAGCAACGCAGCAGCAGCAGAAAGCATCGTGAGAGAACACAGCAACGCAGCAACAGCAGAGAGCATCGTGAGAGAACACAGCAATGCAGCAACAGCAGAGAGCATCGTGAGAGCACACAGCAATGCCGCAACAGCAGAAAGCATCGTGAGAGAACACAGCAACGCAGCAGCAGCAGAGAGCATCGTGAGAGCGCACAGCAACGTAGTAGCAGCAGAGAGCATTATGAGAGAACACAGCAACGCAGCAGCAGCAGAGAGCTACATGAGAGATCACAGCAACGCAGCAACAGCAGAGAGCATCGCGAGAGCGCACAGCAACGTAGTAGCATCAGAGAGCATTGTGAGAGAACACAGCAACGCAGCAACAGCAGAGAGCATTGTGAGAGAACACAGCAACGCAGCATCAGCAGAGAGCATCGTGAGAGAACACAGCAATGCAGCAGCAGCAGAGAGCATCGTGAGAGAACACAGCAATGCAGCAACAGCAGAGAGCACCGTGAGAGCACACAGCAACGCAGCAACAGCAGAGAGCATCGCAAGCGCACACAGCAACGCAGCAACAGCAGAAAGCATCATGAGAGAACACAGCAATGCAGCAGCAGCAGAGAGCATCGTGAGAGAACACAGCAACGCAGCAACAGCAGAGAGCATCGTGAGAGAACACAGCAACGCAGCAACAGCAGAGAGCATCGTGAGAGAACACAGCAATGCAGCAACAGCAGAGAGCACCGTGAGAGCTCACAGCAACGCAGCAACAGCAGAGAGCATCGCAAGAGCTCACAGCAACGCAGCAACAGCAGAGAGCATCACAAGAGCACACAGCAACGCAGCAACAGCAGAGAGCACCGTGAGAGCACACAGCAATGCAGCAACAGCAGAGAGCATCGCAAGAGCACACAGCAACGCAGCAACAGCAGAGAGCATCGCAAGCGCACACAGCAATGCAGCAACAGCAGAAAGCATCATGAGAGAACACAGCAATGCAGCAGCAGCAGAGAGCATCGTGAGAGAACACAGCAATGCAGCAGCAGCAGAGAGCATCGCGAGAACGCACAGCAACGCAGCAACAGCAGAGAGCATCGTGAGAGAACACAGCAACGCAGCAACAGCAGAGAGCATCGTGAGAGAACACAGCAATGCAGCAACAGCAGAGAGCACCGTGAGAGCTCACAGCAACGCAGCAACAGCAGAGAGCATCGCAAGAGCTCACAGCAACGCAGCAACAGCAGAGAGCATCACAAGAGCACACAGCAATGCAGCAACAGCAGAGAGCATCGCAAGAGCACACAGCAACGCAGCAACAGCATAGAGCATCACGAGAGAACACAGCAGCTCTGCATTCAACATCACCGGACATGGAAACGAAAGAAGCTGGAAACACCAGGGGAGCCAAGATGAAAACCAGAGGTCAAAATGCATTGACTAAAAAGGCTAAAACACAAAAGACTGGCATGCAAACCAGTCTTCCAGAAAGCTGGCAAGACTTCAGATGATCAGCGGGGTGATCCTGTCGGAGGTGCATTACAAGCTGTGCACAAAGGACACTTGTAACAGACATATCATGTAAATTAAAGCACAGTTAAATCAACAGATTATGTAGATGAAGCTCAGGTAAACTCTGTAAAGATACATGCCACATGTGTTGAAACATAATGTAAATAATGATTCTATGTATTACAAAGGATGTCTCTGTGTATAAATGTTCACATATCCAATGGAAGGGGGATGTGATGATATGTCTGTGAATAAGATTGTATGCAGATAGCAATACCACCTCCAGCCAGCTGGTAGCGTCAGACCTTGGTCACGTGATATGGCAGACTCATCAGTAAGGCGTACACAAGGACAGTCGCCCATCGGGTAGTTCCAGAGTAACCTAGTCATGTAAAGCATTCTGCATGTTATCCTCCCATGTGTTAAATAATAAATCATCATTCTAAGTAACTCATCAACAGTTCTGTGAGTATCATTGCTACAGCAAGGCGACAGAACACTGCATACAAGATCTGACAGGGATCTGGCAGAGCAGATGGAGAGAAACTGTTCCTGTTGGCAGAAGGGTCAAGAACCAGAGGGGAAGGATTTAAGTAGATTGGCAGATTAACGAGAGAGATGTGAGGAGAATCTTTTTTTTTTACAAGGCCAGTGGTTGGGAGCTGTAATGCACTGCCTGAGATTGTGCTGAATGCAAGTTCAATTCTGGCTTTCTAAAGGGAATTGGATAAATCACTAAAGAGTCGAGGCCTGCAGGACTAAGGAGCTAGACTACAGGATTAGCTCTAGCAGAGAGCTGACATGGACACAATGGACGAAATGGCTTCTTTCTGTGCTGTAACCATTCCATGATTCTAAACAAAGAATTACAGTCGCGTCTAATCCTTTCCTCACTTGATGTCTACACGCTTTTTAACAGGACAATGTCAGGAGTGGGAACCCTGGCTGATTTTTCTCGCCCCCCTCCCTAACCCAGAGACAAGCACTGCAGTTCGCCAACTGCTGCCTCAGCTGAGTAGAGTTCAAACCAAAGATCTCCTGTTCGGTATAATTCACTCAGGTTACTCCAGAGACTTGAGCACACGATCTTGGCTGTCAGTAATATTCCCTATTTTATATTCAGGAAGCAAAAGATCTCTCCTCTGATCCCAAAAGGTTGTGGGTTCAAGTCTGACTCCAGTGATTTAAATGCATGGTTCAGCTTAACTTTCCAAAGCAGTGCTGAGGGAGTGCTGCCTTGTCGAAGGTGCTGTCTTTCGGGTGAGACCACTTAACGAAGGCCATCTCAGGTGGCTGTACAAAATAAATGTGCTACTTTAAACAAGAGCAGGACAATTCTCCCCAGTGTCCTGATCAATAGTTATCCTTCAACCAACATTTTTTTTTTAAGTTTAGATTACCCAATTATTTTTTCCAATTAAGGGGCAATTTAGCGTGGCCAATCCACCTACCCTGCACATTTTTGGGTTGTGGGGGCGAAACCCACGCAGACACAGGGAGAATGTGCAAACTCCACACGGACAGTGACCCAGAGCCGGGATCGAACCTGGGACCTCAGTGCCGTGAGGGAGCAGGGCTAACCACTATGCCACTGTGCTGTCATCCCTCAAACAACATCACAAAAAATTGATCAGCTGGTTCACGACGGAATTGCGTTTTGTGGGATCTTGCTGTGCACAAATTGACTGCCATGTTTCTCAATACCGCAGCAGGGATTATACTTCAAAAAAGCTTCACTGGCCACAGAGAACTTGGGGCATTGTAGAGCCCCTACAGTGCAGAAGGAGGCCATTCGGCCCATTGAGTCTGTACAGACCCTTCGAAAGAACATTCTATCCTTGTGGGGCAATCTAGAACAATAGGTCACAGATACAGGTTGAGAGGCGGTAGATTTAAGACTTAAATAAGGAGGCACTACTTCTCGCAGAGGGTGATGAATTCGTGGAACTCGCTTGTGGAACTCGTGAATAGGCTGTGACCAGTGGTGTTCCACAGGGATCAGTGCTGGGACCTTTGCTCTTTGTAGTATATATAAATGATTTGGAGGAAAACGTAACTGGTCTGATTAGTAAGTTTGCAGACGACACAAAGGTTGGTGGAATTGCGGATAGCGATGAGGACTGTCAGAGGATACAGCAGGATTTAGATTGTTTGGAGACTTGGGCGGAGAGATGGCAGATGGAGTTTAATCCGGATAAATGTGAGGTAATGCATTTTGGAAGGTCTAATGCAGGTAGGGAATATACAGTGAATGGTGGAACCCTCAAGAGTATTGAAAGTCAGAGAGATCTAGGAGTACAGGTCCACAGGTCACTGAAAGGGGCAACACAGGTAGAGAAGGTAGTCAAGAAGGCATACGGCATGTGTGTCTTCATTGGCCGGGGCATTGAGTATAAGAATTGGCAAGTCATGTTGCAGCTGTATAGAACCTTAGTTAGGCCACACTTGGAGTATAGTGTTCAATTCTGGTCGCCACACTACCAGAAGGATGTGGAGGCTTTAGAGAGGCTGCAGAAGAGATTTACCAGAATGTTGCCTGGTATGGAGGGCATTAGCTATGAGGAGAAGTTGAATAAACTCGGTTTGTTCTCACTGGAATGACGGAGGTTGAGGGGCGACCTGCTAGAGGTCTACAAAATTATGAGGGGCATAGACAGAGTGGATAGTCAGAGGCTTTTCCCCAGGGTAGAGGGGTAAATTACTAGGGTGCATAGGTTTAAGGTGCGAGGGGCAAGGTTTAGAGTAGATGTACGAGGCAAGTTTTTTACGCAGAGGGTAGTGGGTGCCTGGAACTCGCGACCGGAGGAGGTGGTGGAAGCAGGGACGATAGTGACATTTAAGGGGCATCTTGATAAATACATGAATAGGATGGGAATAAAGGGATACGGACCCAGGAAGTGTAGAAGATTGTAGTTTAGTCGGGCAGCATGGTCGGCACGGGCTTGGAGGGCCGAAGGGCCTGTTCCTGTGCTGTACTTTTCTTTGTTCTTTGTTTTTTTGCCCCATAGTGCGATGAGTCTGAATCATTAAATGGTTTGAAGAGGGGTATGGATATATTTCTGATTTTAAAAAAGGGATATGGGGAACAGGTAGGGAGGCGGATTTGAGACCAGGAAGAGATCAGCCATGATCTGATTGAATGGCGGAGCAGGTTCGAGGGGATGAATTGCCCACTTCTGCTCCCAATTCCTATGTTTCTCAATGTCTTTCTTCACTTTCTCCACAGGACACTACATTTAGCCCAGGAGTTGAGAGAGCGCATTCATTTACATTCAAACTAAAATGTCAATGTTGCCTTCCAGCCTCCAACACTCATGACTGCTACCGTCTGCCTTTCAGATGCCTGTGTACAGATTTTCTCTCCCTCCTGGGAGCGGTGAAAGAATTATTCTTTAAATCGCATTTCATTTTCAACAGACACTCACTGGCTCAGAGTGTTGTATTTGAGCTGAATGTGATATTGAGCCAGTTTGGAGGCACACGCAGGAATGCATGGCTTTGGCGCCTCATCTGATGTTGATCCAAAAACAAAGGACCTGATGGAGGATATAATGAGACTCGTTCTGATCTCTTCTTCGATTCTTTAAAAGTGCGCTCTTTTCTTGTCCCTCTGGGTGTGGTGAGTAGCTGTGTCACACTGACCAGCAAGCCCCTTGTTTCATCTCTGCTCTGTAATGAGGAGCTAATTTGACTCAGAGTGGTAGTTAAGAATTTACAATTGGCCTCAGTCACACTGATAGGCCACCCTTTCCTCTGCCTCCTCACACCTTTTTTCCGGGGATCCATTTTTACCAACCGGCCAACATTCAGGACCCACGCTGGCTGACCTCCACGACCCCCACCACCCAAACTTTGCAACTCACCATTTTCGCTTATCTTTAATGTGACAGGTGAACCTGCTTGAATCTCATGATCGCACTTGCTTTGTCAATCAATGGTACATTTCTGTGTGGGTTGTTAATCAGAGGTCCTGGAGCACCCACCAGCACTGCTTTGTACTGCCGTGGACTCTCCTGTACAGCTCTCTCCAGTTGTGAGATCCTGGTCTTTTTGTGTATCTGACTCTCTCTTAGTCCAAAAAGACCCACCTTCAGTTCTTCACACAGTCCTGTTGCTTGCTTGCTGGCAGCTACAAAATGGAGGAAGCTCTCCTCAGTAATTTTGTGCCCAGAGAACATGACCCAGTGTACCGGGCACGTGACCTGCCCTCTGCCGCCGCTTCTGGCGGGAAGACTCCATTGATTTTTAAAAAATGCTCCTGGAACAAAGTGCTGACATACAGAGGAGGCGGTCTGTCCCACTGGGCTCCAGGCCTGCGCACTGCTACATCCGGCTGAGGAGACACACATGTGCGGGACCGCCTGAATTCTTGAAAGCTGGTTGAGGCCATTGGGCACTTGTTCCAGAGCTCAGGAATGCCGTGCCTGATTGCTCCACGACTCTCCCGACACGTGCCTGTGGCCCATCCATGGGTCGCAACCCTGAGTTTGAAAATGACAACTCGATCCCATTGTACGTGTCTTACATTAAATTAGTTTGGGCAGTCATAACCCAGTCAGGAGGGGGCATGGAGTGTCATGATATTCAAACATACATCATAACACATACATAATGATAGACAGACCAACGGACCAATTGGCACACATAACACGACAGCCAATCACAGACAAGAGCAGACACAGTATAAGACAAGAAACACGACACTTCCTGGGCAGTCCATCTGGAGACAGCACAGGGCCAGGACTTCATAGCAAGACATTCACACCGTCACAACGTGCTGAGTACCAAGTCTGATGTATAAATAGTTAAATGGAATAAAACTGCGTTGTACCAATCGCAACCGTGTTGGTTCGTCTGTACCTCAGAGCACCCAACACTTCATGGAGCACTGCAGAAACTGCCTCTAGGTTTCAGGAGGTTGAGGTCACTTGGCACATTTGTGTATTTCCAAGGTTGTACCTGAGATGTAACCGGAGTAAAATAGATGAAGCTTTACTTGACGTGGACAGTAACACTGGGAGGTCAAACTGGAATGTGTTCCACTCCAAGCAGCCCTCATTTTGATGAACAAAGCATTCATAAAGAAATTGGGAAGAAAGTCAGATTCACCATGTAGAATTTGTGTCTTTGTTTCTTTCTATTTGTTTGAGTGTACGGTGCATTTATTTTACAGAGAAAATAAATTGTGAGTGTTTCTAGCCTCTGTGAACTGATCAGAATTAATATCAGGCACATCTGCTTGGTCCTTGCTTTATCTCTGCCTTTTATTCAAGCCACAGTGCATTTTTTAAATTAGCCTATCCACTACACTGCGTCTCTTGCCAACACAAGATGGCTGCCAATACCAGTCTGTGCATGCACACTGGTCCGAGCTTGTGCAGAAATCAAATAACATGGGCTGGATTCTCTGGAGCAACCGTGCCGAAATTGCGTTTGGCGCGGGGCGGAGAATCCACTTTAATGCCCGAATCGGGCCCGGCGCGATTTACGCAATGCTGCTGGGGGCCATTGCCAGAGGCCTTCCTAGCGATGCTCCGGTCCCGACAGGCCAAATTCCTGACGGCGTGGTTCTAACCACATCTGGCCAGTTGGGACTCAGTCCGCGACCGCCCTAGTAGGCGGCGGGGGATCAAGTACCGGGAGGGGCCTTATGGGCGTCCGGGGCGGCGATCGGGCGGGTTCCATGGAGTGGCGCGGGGGAAATCGTTGGGACCCTCTTTGTTGGTCCAGGTCCGCCGGCTGAGTCCGCTATCGCGTTTGGCTCAGCCGATGGAGGCTGCTGCCATGCGCATGCGCAGACTCGGCACCAGACATGCGGGAGCCCGTATCCGCAGCTAACGTTGCGAGAAGCACTCCGGGGCCCTGCCAGCCCCCTGCAGGTAGGTAAATAGGTCTTAATTTTTCTCAGGAAAGTCTGGCGTGAGACACCAGCGTTTTTAGGCCGGCGTGGGGACGTAGCCCCACTTTTGGAGAATCCAGCCCCATAAATCTACTGTGTGTCTAGCCTACCACTCTGCACCTGCGGCAATGATGTCACCATATGGAAGTTGCGTTTCTTAAAGGGCCTTGGAAACAGGGTGAATGCACCACCAACAATCCACACCTCAAGAACAAGATTAACAGGAGGTCCAAGGTCGCTAACGCCCTCTTCGGACTTGGTACCTTAAGAGTGAGAGAGAACTGGCTTGCTCTTCGGAATTATGCCAGGGGATCTTTTGTACACATTTGAGAGGGTGGACGGGCCTCAGCATAATTTCTCTTCCAAAGGATAGCACCTCTGACAGTGTAGTGGAGTGCTGCACTGAACTTTAGTAATTTGACATTATGCGTTAATATTCTTGTTTCCTTCGCTGAATTCTTTGCCAGGGTGAGTGGGGAAGCTAACAAGTCCATTAGAAGTACTATGGGGCAAAAATTGTTCTGTGTTGCACCCATTTTAAATGTAAAACAGGCATAAAACAGTTTCGCAATGGCACAGCCCACGTCCCGATGGACAACAGTTGGCCTCATTGCTAAAGTTGCGACCCCTTCTTTTTAAAATGAAAGTTAGGGACCTAATGCTCAATGACTGCATCCAGGAATTAATCTACGATACGCAGGGCAGGCAACAGGATTCTTCAGTGACCCATATGGCTACCAGAAAATTACTTTGTCCTTCTTAAGAAAGATATTTTCAGTGAAGCCAAGAGTGTTCCTCCAACAGGATCAGTTCCTTTCCCCTTCACTATAACTCACCCTACTTCCCCCTCTTCATGGAGCTACCTGCGGGCCAAGGCTGGTGAGGAAGGTGGCGCAAAATTGATGTATTTTCTTGTGCAGCCAAATATGGAGGCACCACCAGTGCTCGCAGTTGTGCTAAGCCTGTCGGTGAGGCCCGAGAACCCAACATTGCATTGTGTTGACTGACTCCATGCCTGAAAACGGGGCCAGGCCAAAGTCAATCCCACTGACATAATGAGATAGGAAAATAAGGTGGAGTGATTGAAGTGATCACATTGTTACTTTCATGACATACCAAATTGCATCACCTTCAATTAAGTCATCAATCTGTGCAGAACAAGATTGCATATAATGCAATATGACAAACTTCCTTAGCAATATTGTTTGAGGGGCAATCATGAGCCAGAACTCACCAAAGACTACCACAAATCCATTCAGCAAAACAGACATGGCCTTGGATTAACATCTCATGCAAAAGCCAGTACAGCCTAGGTAGGGTACATGGAGCTGGGTGTAGTGGTAATGTGACTGGGCTAGTAATCCAGAGGTTCAGGCTTTGGTTGACATGGGTTCAAAACCCATCATGGCAGCTGGTAGAGTTTAAATTCAATTAATTAAAGGTTTTTTTAAAACTAGAATTGAAAGCTCCTCACAGTCTCATATAACTCTCGTTGAGTGTCATTGGTTCAATAATGTCCTTTAGGGAATCAAATCAATCTTCCTTATGTTGTGTCCCTAAGACATGAAAGAGATCAGAAACTGTTTAAATCAAACCTCACCATTTTACTTATTCAAAAAGTGGACTTTTCTGAACCAAACGATGGCTCCTACAGGCCACACAATTCCCAAGTTGGCTACAGCTTCTGGAAATTTCCAACAGGAGTTACAGGACAAAAGTTCAACCCTTAACCTTGTGAAATCTCACACCTTTCATTGTGAGGACACATTACAATAGAAAAAAACAGGAACGAGAAGACAATCTATCTCCCCAGCTGGACTATCAGAAAGGGAGAGCCATCAAACATATTATACCTATGGTGGAATTAATAACCACCACCAATCTCCTAAGGTGAACAATGGATTTTGACCAGAGGCATAGAAATTGCTTGTTGGATTTCAACTGACTCATTAAAGAGCAACATCATTTGACCTAAGCTACTGACCTTTTGAAAGCTTAAAAATTACATTTCTAGACTCACAACTCAGTCTGCTGTTAAAACTCCAGACTGAAAACATCCAACCAGGACTCTAGGCTTGCCAGCAGCTTTCATCAAGTCTAAGCCTCCTCAGAGCCTATTGTCTCTGAAAGTCTTGCCATTAAATGCCGAACAGACCAAGTCTCTGCATATCAATCTCATCTTGCTGTGTCACAATCAACTTTAAAGGAATTCTGCAACTCCTGCTTCAGCTCACTCAACCTGCTTGAAAAGTAGCTGCTCCGTAATGGAACTCTCACTGGATTCTGACTTTCTGGACTCCAGCGATCGCTTGAACTGATATTCATAACTACCGTACTTTTGTTCACGGTTTTTTCCCAGATCACTTTCAACTTCACTCTGTGCTACTTCAACACCATTCGTGGAGCATGTGTGTTGTGTCCATCTTTTATTTTTGATGCACAATGCACTTATCAATATTCAATTCAACCTGCTCAGTTACAGATTTTATTGGCGAGAACTTTGTTTTGGGGTGAGCACTCATTTTGCTCCTTATCAAATTCCTCTCGATACGATATTAAGTAGAGCTTTGACATGTTTATTTTAAACAGATTATTGCTTCTGTTTAAAAATCAAAAAAGAATTTGATACGAGATTAAAATCACTGGCAGTCATTTCTACGGTTTCATCTAACTCATTTTGCAGGTCCTAATTTGACTGCAGATTGAGTGGTGTGTTACGTTTCACTCAAAGGGTCCATGTTTCTGTGGCAACGCGGACTTTTACAGATATGTTGTAGTCTGGGGCTATGAATAGTGATGGTAGAGGCTCCAAAGTTCCTTTCATCACATGGTAGATCAGAAATCTCTCCTGCTTTTACCACCTGCCATTGTCTTGTGTTGGAAAGGTTTTTAGGTTGGTAATCAACCTGCTTAGCCATGTTATGAAGGTCTTCCATGGACATCAAGTCCTGGGATGGGATTCAAACCCAGAGCTTCTGGCTCAAATGCCATCCACTACACCACAAAATCTCCTGCTATTAGTTTGGTACTGTCCCAATTCGACCTGTTCACATGGAGTGCCTGAATCTCGCTTGGAAATGTGAAAGTGTGGAATTCCAATTGACATCTCTGGGAGATTAAACCTCAACTCCAACATCAATCCCATTATCATACGAACATAGGAACAGGACCTGTGTCTGTTTCTGACATTGAGTTAGATCATAATTGATCTGTGCCTTAACTCCACCCACCCACATGAATTCCTTAACCCTTCATACCCTTACCAAAGAACAATCTATCAGACTCATGTTTTGAAATTTTCAATTGGCTTTTGAGGAAAAGAGTTCCAGATTTCCACTACCCTGGGTGTGAAAAGGGATCTTTTTGGACATTGAAGAAACTTTTAAGATATTGAGGGAATCCACAAATATGGGAATAGGTTGGGAAAGTGGAGTTGAGATAGAAGGTCAACCATGATCTCATGATGATGGACCAGGCTCAAAGGGCTCCATGGCCCATACCCCTGCTGCTTTTCCTTACATTCCTCTGTCCCTGCACTGGACTCTTCCAGAGCCCCACATAGAATGAGAGGTCACAGATATAAGTTGAGAGGCGGCAGATTTTGAACTGCGATGAGGAGGAACTACTTCTCGCAGAGGGTGGTGGATTTGTGGAACTCGCTGCCCCACAGTGCGGTGGAATCTGAGTCATTAAATGTTTCAAGAAGGAGATAGATATATTTAGGATTTTTAAAATGGGTTAAAGGGATATGGGGAAGAGGTAGCAAAGTGGATTTAAGACCAGGAAGAGATCAGCCATGACCTGATTGAATGGCAGAGTAGCTCGAAGGACTGAATTGCCTACTTCTGGTCCTAATTCCTATGTTGGATTGGATTGGATTTGTTTATTGTCACATGTACCGAGGAACAGTGAAAAGTATTTTTCTGCAAGCAGCTCAACAGATCATTAAGGACATGAAACGAAAAGGAAATAAAAGAAAATACATAATAGGGCAACAGAAGGTACACAATGTAACTAGATAACACTGGCATCAGGTGAAGCATACAGGGGTGTAGTGTCAATGAGGTCAGTTCATAAGAGGGTCATTTAGGAGTCTGGTGACAGTGGGGAAGAAGCTGTTTTTGAGTCTGTTCGTGCGTGTTCTCAGACTTTTGTATCTCCTGCCTGATGGAAGAAGTTGGAAGAGTGAGTAAGCCGGGTGGGTGGGGTCTTTGATTATACTGCCCGCTTTCCCCAGGCAGCGGGAGGTGTAGATGGAGTCAATGGATGGAAGGCAGGTTTGTGTGATGGACTGGGCGGTGTTCACGACTCTCTGAAGTTTCTTGCGGTCCTGGGCTGAGCAGTTGCCATACCAGGCTGTGATGCAGCCTGATAGGATGCTTTCTATGGTGCATCTGTAAAAGTTGAAAGAGTCAATGTGGACATGCCGAATTTCCTTAGTTTCCTGAGGATGTATAGGTGCTTTCTTGGTGGTAGCGTCGACGTGGGTGGACCAGGACAGATTTTTGGATATGTGCACCCCTAGGAATTTGAAACTGCTAACCATCTCCACCTCAGCCCCGTTGATGCTGACAGGAGTGTGTACAGTACTTTGCTTCCTGAAGTCAATGACCTGGGGCGGGATTCCCCGACCCCCCACCGGGTCGGAGAATCGCCGGGGGCTGGCTTGAATCCCGCCCCCGCCGGTTGCCGAATTCTCCGGCACCGGATATTTGGCGGTGGTGGGAATTGCGCCGCGCCGGTTGGCGGGCCCCCCCCCGGCCATTCACCGGCCCGCGATGGGCCGAAGTCCCGCTGCTGGAATGCTTGTCCCGCCGGCGAGAATCAAACCACCTCTCTTACTGGCGGGACAAGGCGGCACGGGCGGGCTCCGGGTCCTGGGGAGAGAGCGGGGCGCTCTGGCCCCGGGGGGGTGCCCCCACGATGGCCTGGCCCGCGATCGGGGCCCACCGATCCACGGGCGGGCCTGTGCTGTGGGGGCACTCTACTCCTTCCGCCTTTGCCATGGTCTCCACTATGGCGGAGGCGGAAGAGACCCCCTCCACTGCGCATGCGCGGGGATGCCGTGAGCAGCCGCTGACGCACTCGCGCATGCGCCGCACGGCAAAGTCATTTCCACGCCAGCTGGCGGGGCACCAAAGGCCTTTTCCGCCAGCTGGAGGGGCAGAAATCAGCCCGGCATGGGCCTAGCCCCTCAAGGTGAGGGCTCGGCCCCTCAAGATGCGGAGAATTCCGCACCTTTGGGGCGGCGCGATGCCGGACTGATTCGCCACGTTTCTGGCGCCAGTCGGCGGACATCGCGCCGATTGCGGAGAATCCCGCCCCAGCTCTTTAGTTTTGCTGGCATTGAGGGAGAGATTGTTGTCGCTGCACCACTCCACTAGGTTCTCTATCTCCCTCCTGTATTCTGACTCGTTGTTTCTATGTTCCTATGTCAGCCCACATATTATCCTTTCCCAGAATTTTCCTGGGATTTTGCTGCTTTAAGGTGGAGCGGTAGCTTTTTGTTTGGCAGTCTGCCTGAGGCTTCTTGGAATTCTCCGTGTACCACGTTGCAAAGATTCTCACCGTCACTTCCTCAAGAACGTCTATCCAAACTAATTGTACTCTGGAGGACATTTGGAGAACATTATTACCAGATGTACAGTTTATGAACCTCGGATGAGGAAACAGAAGGATTATTAACTGTGTGCATACTCCACTTATTAAAACAACGTTGTGTCGACCAGTTTGGAAACAGACGTAAACGAGCCAAGACAGTTTGAATGCAGTGAAAGACTGGGACAGTGAGATTCGTCCTATATGCTGTCAGTTATGAATATGATAGAAAATTGTGCTGTTAAAGAGCATTCTATTGCTATTCACAAAACATTGCATTCATAATCATTAATTAAAATTTAATACTTCCCTATTTGTAAAATAGCAATGGTTCAGGTATATATATGTTTTCACACATGATTAATTTGTTCAAAAAGTATCAAAGTTTATTATTGACAGGTTTGCATTTTAATCTGTTATGGGGGCATGGCTGCATACCAAACTAGCCAAAGGTCCAACGCCTGAATTTTACGCTCGGGGCACACACGAGGTCAGCAAGGGTGGGAGCGGATTTGAAACTTGCGCCCACCTGAGATTGCGTTGTTAATGCGATGTTACAATGGAATGCCATACCCAAACTTTGTACATAAAATTCTGACCCAAGGCAGTTCTGGACAAATTGAAAGGAATAGCGGGCGGGATTCTCTGACCCCGCACCGGGTCGGAGAATCGCTGGGGAGCCGTGCGAATCACGCCACACCGCCCCGATGCCGGGACTCGATTCTCCACAGAGCAGAGACTCAGCGCCATTGGGGCCGGCGTGGTCAGCGCGGGACCGGTCGGGGGGCGCTCCAGCCCGGATGGGCCGTTTAAAAAAAAACGAGTCCTGCCGGCACCGTTCTAACCTGCTCTGAGCCGGCGAGACCTTGCCGTTGAAGGGTCGGGTGGCGGCCTGCGGGGTGGGAGGGGGGGTCTGACCCCGGTGGGGCCTCCTTTCCTACGCTTCGGCCCCTGTAGCCCTGCGCCATATTGCATCGGGGCTACTGCGCATGCGCAGATCCCGTGGCGCCCTGTTCACGCCGGGATCGGCAGCTGGAGCGGCGTGAACCACTGCAGCGCCGTGCTGGCCCCCTGTAGGGGCCATAACTAGTCCTGGGAGCGGCCCATTCATGCCGTCATAAAACACAATGGCATTTACCACGGCGTGGACACTCTGCCGCGGGATGAGAGAATCCTGCTCAGCTTGTCTGATTGATAATCACTCTCAACTCAAACCTTCATACTCTCCCATTGTAACCATGTTTGTCTACTTTGTTAACATGACTATGATCATTGCTCTTTTCCACAAACTTTACATTCTTTATAAGCTTCACTATGCCAGTGATATGAAAGTGCTTCACTCTCGGTATCGACTCCAAACTCTGTTCCTCTTCCTGGCAACTGTCTGAGGCTGCACCAGATTGTTCACAAGATGAACTTCTGACCACATATCTTCACCATCATCAAACTTCTGCCTCCGTCACATCGCCCAACTTAACCCTGTCTCAGCTCATCTACTGCTGAAATCCTCATCCGTGCCTTTGTTATCTCTTAATGTAACTATTCTATCGCAATTCTGGCTGGTCTCCATAAACCACCCTCTATAAACTGACCCCATAATAATCTAATGATAATCTTTATTGTCACAAGTAGGCTTGCATTAACACTGCAATGAAGTTACTATGAAAAGCCCCTAGTTGCCACATTCCGGCGCCTGTTCGGGTACACAGAGGGATAATTCAGAATGTCTAAATTATCTAACAAGCACGTCTTTTGGGACTTGTGGGAGGAAACCGGAGCACCCGGAGAAAACCCACGCAGACCACAGGGAGAATGTGCAGACTCCGTACAGACAGTGACCCAAGCTGGGAATCGAACCTGGGACCCTGGCACTGTGAACAACAGTGCTACCCACTGTGCTAACGTGCCGCCCATGAAATTGTGATAGCAATAATATTATATTCCCATTAATCAACGCCATCAACTCATCTGCCTTACCCACAAGACTCCTTGCATTAAAATAATTGTCATCCAGCCTTGCATACTACTCCCTTGTTCCTTTACTTGTCTACAATCTCTCTGCCTTCCGGGCCAACTTGTTTTTTCTTCTATCTTTGGCTGTGCATCACTCTACCTCCATATCCCACCCCCCTGCCAAATTAGATTAACCCCCCCCCCCCCCCCCCCCCCACTCCAAACAGCACTCCTCGTAAGTATGTTAGTCCCATTCCAGTTAGATGTAACATGTCCCATCTTCCCCAGAAACAAACCCAGTGATCCTGAAATCTAAAGCCCTCCCTCCTATACCATCTCTTCAGCCACAGTTTAATCTGCTCTATCCTCCTGTTCCTATACTCACTGGCACATGACACTGGGTGTAATCCAGAGATTACAACCTTTAAGATCCTGCTTTTCAATCTGCTACCTAGCTCCCTAAATTCCTGTTGCAGGACCTCATCCCTCTTTCTACCTATGTCATTGGTGATAATATGAATGTCGACCTCTGTCTGTTCGCCCTCTCCCTTCAGAATGCCCTGCAGCCATTCAGTGACTTCCCTGAACCTGGCACCAGGGAGGCAACACACCATCCATCTCAGGCCACAGAAACGCCTGTCTGCACCCCTCACTATTGAATCTCCTACCACAATTGTTCTTCCACTCTTACTCCTTCCCCCTTGTGAGATGTGTTAAAATATTTATTGGAAGCGTGCTCTTATTGTGCTTGCAAGCCTTTTTCAAGAAAGATGGCACCGGAGCGAGGTGACTTCTTGCAAGCTGTTAACAGCATACCCTCTAATTCTATCTTTTACTCTATTGCTATGCTTCTAAAACTTCATTCTAACTCTTTTAAACTCTCTAACAATGTTCTTATTCAATTACTTACAGATTTAGCGATCTTTAGGACCTCGTATTAAGTTGATCTTTTCTCTACACCTTGCTATAACTGTAACATTATATTCTGCAGTCTCTCCTTCCTTCCCTATGTACGCTATGCACTGTTTGTACAGCATGCAGGAAACAATACTTTTCACTGTATACTAATACATGTGACAATAATAAATCAAATCAAATCCTCATGGCAAACTATTGTGTGAGATTAGCTCTGCAGCTTTGAAGGATTAGCAACAGTTGTGTCTTCTCAGTGCCGCTGCCAGAGGACCTGGACGGAGGGTGATAGCCCCAACCCTGTCCTTATCTCACTGCCCATTGTAATTTCTCATTAATCTGGCAACGACTGCATCAAGTAAGTTGCTGCAATGTTCTCGCTGTTCTGTCAACTTTCACTCCCCAGAGTGAGTGCATAGAGGTGCACCGCTGACCTTAGAGATGATGACCTGGTCAATCATGGGGCTGGAAGGTGCAAGCCTTAATGCTGAACATGCTCTTGATGTGACTGGTTGGATATGCCTTTCAATGCAATGGAATAGCGTTTAGGAATAGGAGAAATGTGAGCATCCTGCATTGCCTTCACTTTATTCCTCCTGGAATCTGGTAGCAATTAAAGTGGCACAGGCATGCCTTCCATGCCATGCTTCCTCAATGCCATCATCCCATGGAAGCTCACCTTCATCAGCATTTTTAAGTTCTTGGTCCTCCTGCTCTTCATCCACCGAGGAGCTCTCATCCTCCTCCATTTCTCCCTCTGGCTAGGGATATCCCCTCCCCTCCCCAGTGCCAGGTTGTAAAGGGTGCAATACAAAACAATGATGTGGGATACCCTATCTGGTGTGTACTGCAGTGCCCCACTGAGCAGTCCAAATATCAGAAGCGCATCTTCAGAATGCCAATGGTCTGCTCAATTAGGGACTATATGGAGCAGTGAGCTGTGTTATATCTCTCTTCCGAAGCACTATGAGGCTGACGCATTAGTGGCATAAGCCAGCATTTCAGTGGGTGCCCCTTATCACTTAGCAGACATCTCTGTGGACACTCAGGCTCTTTGAACATCTGAGGCACCTGGGAGTGACGCAGAAAACAGCCGGGGCTGTTTAGCACAGGGCTAAAGTGCTGGCTTTGAAAGCAGACCAAGGCAGGCCAGCAACACGGTTCAATTCCCACACCAGCCTCCCCGAACAGGCTCCGGAATGTGGCGACTAGGGGCTTTTCACAGTAACTTCATTTGAAGCCTACTTGTGACAATAAGTGATTTTCATTTTTTTTCAGAATGTAGGAGTCATGGGAGCTCTGAAGGTACCTGACTAAAATGTGCATTATGGGCTTCTGATGATCACAGACCAGTTGAACATTGATGGAATTAAACTCTTTTTGGTTGGTAAACATTAGGGGCTGCTGCCAAGGAGCTTTTAAAGCCATAAGGGTACAGTCGATTGCACCTATGCACTCGTGGGAAGTCTGAGATAGCTGCGATCCCATTACATCTTGCAGCCTCACTATATTCTTTGAATACAAACCTCAAAAAGTGATGTACCTTGCCGTGAAGGGCATCTGTGACGTCCTTGATGCATCTATGTGTGGTGGGCTGCGTGATGCTGCACGGGTCCCCTGTGGGTTCCTGGAACAATCCGTAGATAAAGAAATTGAGCACAAAAGTCACATTCATGGCTACTGGCAGGGGATAGCCACCTACTCCGTGGGGCATTAGTTCCTCCCAAAGAATGTGGCAGATGTTATCCACTAATTCTTGGGACAAACACAAATGAGGACAGCATTTTCTGTCACTTAGCTGCAAATAGGAGTTTTCTTTGGTAGACTCTGATTCAGCGAGTCACCTCCATGGTCTGGATCTACCCTCCTGATCCTTATGTTCTTACTGTGGCTTCACTGCACCCTGGATCTCAGGCGAGGCGTCCTCCTGAAGTTGCTCTTGGCGTTGCTTTGTATCTGATTCACTAACAGATACGTTGAGGTGACCAAGATGCTGTCCCTGAGACTTAACATCAGAACCTCACAGAGGTTGGAGAAGGTTTGAATGATCTGGGTGACCTGACTTAACTCAATGCTCCAGTCTTAGATCTGCCATACTAATCAACAATAAGTTGCTCATGATTAATGACTGGATGCCCTTAGACCAGTTATGAACGGCAAATCCAGAAATCACATGGAAGTGTTTCATTGATGGAATGCCACATATGTAGCAGCTATGCTACATATGGGGCAGCACGGTAGCATTGTGGATAGCACAATTGCTTTACAGCTCCAGGGTCCCAGGTTCGATTCCAGCTTGGGTCGCTGTCTGTGCGGAATCTGCACGTTCTCCCCGTGTGTGCGTGGGTTTCCTCCGGATGCTCCGGTTTCCTCCCACAGTTCAAAGATGTGCAGGTTAGGTGGATTGGCCGTGATAAATTGCCCTTAGTGTCCAAAATTGCCCTTAGTGTTGGGTGGGGTTACAGGGTTATGGGGATAGGGTGGAGGTGTTGACCTTGGGTAGGGTGCTCTTTCCAAGAGCCGGTGCAGACTCGATGGGCCGAATGGCCTCCTTCTACACTGTAAATTCTATGATAATCTATGATTAATGATTACCTGTATTCCCAATTTTCACACTCCTGTGTGTTGTTGAAATCCAGCAACTGCGATGTTAAGCCAGTGACTCCTCCATTTCCCTATTATAGTGGCAAATGGCATGGGTTCTTGTGATAACCCTCACGAGGATCATGAGGAATCATTCATTTATCTTGCGGTGGGGCTCATTGAGTGCAAGTTCCCATGGTAATGGGCTGAGGCCTGAGTTAAAATAAATTTGGTTTAACCTTTACCTTTGTGCCTCCTGGATTACTACAGTTCCAATGTCTTCCTTCTCAAAGAGGTCTTCCTCCTTCCTCTCAGCTCTGACTCAATTTTAAATTGGTGGCACCAACAAGTGATGGCCACCCCCAGAAAGGGCCCCTTAAGTCCAGCAGTGTGCCCCTTCCACACTACCTCAGAACCCACCTGGGCAGATTCACTTCTACCTTTGATTTATAACTGCGCCATTTTTTCAAGAGTACAAGATGATCATCCTTTTTGACGGGGAATCACATAGAAACCTATAAAATTATAATAGGATGAGACAAGATAGATGCAGGAAGGTTGTTCCCGATGGAGGGGTAGTCCAGAACCTAGCTTCACAGTCTGAGGATACAGAGTAAACTATTTAGGACTGAGATGTGGAGAAATTTCTTCACCCAGAGAGCGGTGAGCCTGTGGAATTCTTTACCACAGAAAGTAGTTGAGGCCAATACATCACTTGTTTTCAAAGAATTAGATATAGCTCTTGGGGCTAAAGGTATCATACGATGTGGGGGAAAGCGGAAACAGGTTATGATCAGCCAAGAATGTAATGAATGGCGAAGCAGGCTCGAATGGCCAAATGGTCTCGTCCTGTTCCTATTTCCTATGTTTCTATGTTCTCCACTATTACTTCAAGACTAAGTTCGATGCTCCCCCTCACTGCTTACACCCCCAAAATATACGTAGAACCTCATGATGTGCCCCGTCCTATTATTCTCCAGCCTCCCCCAATTTTACTGGATCCCACTGTTGTTGTTGCCTCCCATCCCCATTGCCATCCCATCTGCTGACCAATACAGAACCAGACAAGCCAATGGACGCTGACTGATGAAAACGTCCTGCACAGCAAACTGTACATTATTCTAATTCAGCACACAGCTTCCTGGAGTGGGACTACAAAGTGAGTGCCATTCATAGCCCTGTAGATGGAGGCTTGGGCTTGAGTAGGGTGCTCTTTCCAAGGGCTGGTGCAGTCTCGATGGGCTGAATGGCCTCCTTCTGCACTGTAAATTCTATGATATGGGTAGTGAGCATCGCTGTCAAGGTCAGCCTATGCTGCTCGTCCTTACTTGCCCTTGAACTGAGTGGCTTGCTAGGCCATTTCTGAGGGGAGATAGGAGTCAGCCATACATCTGGAGACATATATGTGTAGACCAGACTGGTACAGATGGCAGATTTCCTTCCCCAAAAGAACATTAGTGATCCAGATGGGTTTGTTACACCAATTGATGGTTGTTGTCATGGTTACCATTACTGAAACCAGCTTTATAAATCCAGAGTTATTAATTCATTAAATACATATCCACTCTAAACTCCTGAACCCAAGTCTCCAGAGCATTTGCCTGGACATCTGGATTACTACTCATGTCACATTACCACTACACCACCATCTCCTCCTTGCCAGGCCCTGGAGCAGCATGGGTGGCACAGTGGTGAGCAATGCTGCCTCACAGCGCCAAAGGCCTTGGGTTTGATTCTGGCCTTGGGTGACTGTCTGTGTGGAGTTTGCACTTTATTCCTGTGTCTGCGGGGATTTCCGCTGGGTGCTCCAGCTTCCTCCCACAGCCCCACAGTCCAAAGATGTGCAGGTTATGGGTATAGAAGGCTGGTTTAGCACAGTGGGCTAAACAGCTGGCTTGTAAAGCAGAGCAAGGGCAGCAGCGCGGGTTCAATCCCCGTACCAGCCTCCCTGAACAGGCGCCGGAATGTGACGACTAGGGGCTTTGCACAGTAACTTCATTTAAAGCCTACTTGTGACAATAAGCGATTTTCAGGGCGGGGTGTGGGCCTAGGTAGGGTGCTCTTCAAAAGATCGGTGCAGACTCGATGGGCCAAATGGCCTCCTTCCGCACTGTAGGGTTGTATAACTGATACCAGTGAGTGAGTTATTCCCAACAGTAGAACGCGTGGCCTGGATGCCAAAACGTCAGCCGCATAGTCCTTCCAGATGTCACATGCTTTGGAGGTCAGTTGGTGCATTGCATATTGTAGATCGTATACCTTCCAGCCATAATGCTCAGATGGTGGAGAGAACAAATGTTTAAGTTGGTGGATGAGCTGCGGGTGACTCTGGGAACTCGAGATAGAGAATCAATGTTTAT